>NC_084829.1:79521395-79824495 GCF_033115175.1 Lepus europaeus
CTCACAAACTTCAAGACAACTGGACATTATTACCACCTGTAATTTGTAGAAGGGCAAGTATTGATAATTAAACAAATAAGTGAAATCGGTTATCAAAGATTACATTGTATATGTTGGAGCAAATCTAAACTGCACAGCCTCTGACTCTGTTCACATATGTCATCTTTTACTTACTTTCTTTCAAAAGTTATGGGGCCCAGGCTGGGAAATGCTGTGATTTTAGAAACTTCTAAAGAGTATATATACCAATTCTTTTAGACCAGATGTGACTCACAATACAAACACATGAGTAACCATTCAGTTCAGTAAGTTCTAAGGCAGTACAGGTTCGGTCAGAAACTTAATTACCTTAAGGCCTGAATAATAATTGGGAAAGGAGGTATTTTTATAGAAATGAAATTATGGGGAAGAAGTATACATATCCAGAAAGTAGATTTCTTCCCTCATTCAGCAGACAATTTTTTAAAATTTGAAAGGATGCAAAGGGCAAGGGTTTGATAGTTCTCAGATCTCTGAGGGGATTGGCAGGAGACGAAAGTCTGGAACCACTGGGCTGCTGCACCTGGCCCACACTGGTTTGTGAGAGACCATTGTTGAATTTCAGTTTTGTAAGCGAGTTTTTGATTATAGCCATTAATAAAAATGAAGTTATATTGATAAATAAATTATATTAAAAACAAAAGCAGTAAATACTCAAAATTGACACTTTCCTAATCATTTAACTACATTTTACTATTATCTGTGCTATTGAGATCATTTGTCTATTTGTATGT
This sequence comes from Lepus europaeus, assembly GCF_033115175.1. Lineage (NCBI taxonomy): Eukaryota > Metazoa > Chordata > Mammalia > Lagomorpha > Leporidae > Lepus > Lepus europaeus. The sequence goes on from NC_084829.1 coordinate 79,522,169, forward strand.
GGGAATGCCATAACTGGTGTGCTACTGTGCATTTCTTTTAAGCTCCACTTTCAGTAACTTCATGTTGGTCACATTAAATTGATGATGCTCAGAGGGGCCAGTGCTGTGGCACAGCGGGTTAAAGGCCTGGCCTGAAGTTCCGGCTCGTGTCCTGGCTGCTCCTCTTCCAATCCAGCTCTCTTCTATGGCCTGGGAAAGCAGTAGAAGATGGCCCAGGTCCTTGGGCCCCTGCACCCATGTGGGAGACCTGGCTCCTGGCTCCTGGCTTTGGATCGGCACAGCTCTGGCCATTGCGGCCATCTGGAGAGTGAAAACAGAAGTTGGAAGACCTCTCTCTCTGTCTCTACATCTCTCTGTAACTCTGTCTTTCAAATAAATAAAATAAATCTTTTAAAAAAAGATGATGATCAGGAGTATTTACATAAAGGAAACTGGCAGGCAGAAAGGTAAAACAAAGTTTTGTTGATCGTCTGAAGAAGGGTGCAGCACATTAGAGCCTGCCTGACATCTTTTGATATAAAGTTTTACTGGAACACAGCAATGTCCTTTCATATGCAGTATCTATGACTGCTTTCATACTACATTGACAGAGTTGGGTCATTTTGACAGAGACAAATGACTGACAAAGTCTAACTCTTTACTCTCTGGTCCATTAGAGAGAAAATTTTCTTACCTCTCGTCTACACCTACAGAGTGATGAGGAAAATAGTAAAACATAAATTAATCTTACAAACATGTTGTCTTAGTAGTCATTACGTTGTGAATAATAAAAAACTGAGGAAGTATTCTTCCAATATTGGAAAAATATCTGATTCAGCAAAGTAATCACTGACATTATTGATGAGTGTAAGTTTCAACATAAGAGCAAACAATTAAAATAGGTTTTAGTTTAACGAATATAATCTATATGAGGGAAAGAAATAGCTTACTAGTAGATTACATAGTCAGATTTAATGACTATGTTTCAACATTTTATTGGTCAAAAATTAGTGCATCATCTTATACCCATTATAATGAACACCATTAAAAAAGGAGAGGAAAGGGTTATGAAGGATGTGGAGAAAATTATTGTTTGGGGCCAGCGCCGTGGCTCACTTGGTTAATCCTCCTTCATCCCATATGGGTGCTGGGTTCTAGTCCTGGCTGCTCCTCTTCCAGTCCAGCTCTCCACTGTGGCCCGGGAAGGCAGTGGAGGATGGCCCAAGTGCTTGGGCCCTGCACCTGCATGGGAGACCAGGAGGAAGCTCCTGGCTCCTGGCTTCGGATCAGTGCAGCGCCGGCTGTAGTGGCTATTTGGGGAGTGAACCAACAGAAGGAAGACCTTTCTCTCTGTCTCTCTCTCTCTCTCACTGTCTGTAACTCTACCTGTCAAATGAATAAAAAAAAAAAAGAAAAGAAAATTATTGTTTAATGGACATAGAGTTTTACTTGTTCAAGATAAGTATGTTCTGGAGATTGATTGCACAATGTCAATAGATTTAATACTATAGAACTATACTCTTAAAAATGGCTAATATGGTAAATTTTGTTATTTGTTTTTTTAAACTTTTATTTAATAAATATAAATTTCCAAAGTACAACTTTTAGATTATAGCGGCTTTTTCCCTCCATAACCTCCCTCCCACCCGCAACCATCCCATTCTTCATCAAGATTCATTTTCTTTTTTTTTTTTAACTTTTATTTAATGAATACAAATTTCTGAAGTACAGCTTATGGATTACAGTGGCTTTTTCCTTCCAGTAACCTCCCTCCCACCCGTAACCATCCCATCTCCTGCTTCCTCTCCCATCACATTCACATCAAGATTCATTTTTTTTTTTTGACAGGCAGAGTGGACAGTGAGAGAGAGAGACAGAGAGAAAGGTCTTCCTTTGCCGTTGGTTCACCCTCCAATGGCCGCCACGGCCGGTGCGCTGCGGCCGGCGCACCGCGCTGATCTGAAGTCAGGAGCCAGGTGCTTATCCTGGTCTCCCACGCGGGTGCAGGGCCCAAGGACTTGGACCATCCTCCACTGCACTCCCGGGCCACAGCAGAGAGCTGGCCTGGAAGAGGGACGACTGGGAGAGAATCCAGCGCCCCAACCGAGACTAGAACCTGGTGTGCAGGTGCTGCAAGGTGGAGGATTAGCCTATTGAGCCGCGGTGCCGGCCGAGATTCATTTTCAATTATCTTTATATACAGAAGATCAATTTAGTACATATTAAGTAAAGATTTCAAAAGTTTGCACTCACACAGAAACACAAAGTATAAAGTATTGTTTGAGTACTAGTTATACTGTTAATTCACACAGTACACAACACATTAAGGACAGAGACCCTCCATGGGGAACAAGTGCACAGTGACTCCCGTTGCTGATTTAACAATTGACACTCTAGTTCATGGTGTCAGCAATCATCCGAGGCTGTTGTCATAGTTGCTAAGGCTGTGGAAGCCTCTTGAGTTTGCTAACTCCGATCTTATTTAGACAAGGCCATAGTCAAAGTGTAAGTTCTCTCTTCCCTTCAGAGAAAGGTACCTCCTTCTTTGATGGCCCATTGTTTCCATTGGGATCTCACTCACAGAGATCTTTCATTTAGGTCATTTTTCTTGCCAGAGTGTCTTGGCTTTCCATGCCTAAAATACTCTCATGGGCTTTTTAGCCAGATCTGAATGCCTTAAGGGCTGATTCTGAGGCCAGAGTGCTGTTTAGGACATCTGCCATTCTATGAGTCTGCTGTCTATCCCGCTTCCCATGTTGGATCATTCTCTCCTTTTTAATTCTATCAGTTAGTATTAGCAGACACTAGTCTTGTTTATGTGATCCCTTTCTCAGATAATCCTATCATTATGATTAATTATGAACTGAAACTGATCAGTTTGACTAGTGAGATGGCATTGGTACATGCCACCTTGTTGGGATTGAATTGGAATTCCCTGGAACATTGCTAGCTCTGCCATTGATCATGTGCCAAACTGTACATCTCCTCTCTCTCTTATTCCCACTCTTATATTAACAGGGATCACTTTTCAGTTAAATTTAAACACCTAAGAATAATTATGTGTTAATTGAAGAGTTCAACCAATGGTATTAAGTAGAACAATAAAATACTAAAAGGAATAAAATAGTTCCTTGACAGTCAGGAGAAGCGCTGACCAAGTCATTGTTTCTCATAGTGTTCATTTCACTTCAACAGGTTTCCTTTTAGGTGCTCAGTTAGTTGTCACAGATCAGGGAGAACATATGATGTTTGTCCCTTTGGGACTGGCTTATTTCACTCAGCATGATGTTTTCCAGATTCCTCCATTTTGTTGCAAATGACCGGATTTCATTTTTTTTTTTACTGCTGCATAGTATTCCATAGAGTATATGTCCCATAATTTCTTTATCCAGTCTTCTGTTGATTTGCATTTAGGTTGACTCCAGGTCTTAGCTATTGTGAATTGAGCTTCAATAAACATTAAGGTGCAGACAGCTTTTTTGTTTGCCAATTTAATTTCCTTTGGTTGAATTCCAAGGTGTGAGAGGGCTGGGTCATGTGGTAGGGCTATATTCAGGTTTCTGAGGAATCTCCAGACTGACTTTCATAGTGGCTGTACCAGTTTGCATTCCCACCAACAGTGGGTTAGTGTCCCTTTTTCCCCACATCCTTGCCAGCATCTGTTGTTGGTAGATTTCTGTATGTGAGCCATTCTAACCGGGTGAGGTGAAACTGCATTGTGATTTTGATTTGCATTTCCCTGATGGCTAGTGATCTTGAACATTTTTTCATGTGTCTGTTGGCCATTTGGATTTCCTCTTTTGAAAACTGTCTATTGAGGTCCTTGGCTCATCTCTTAAGTAGGTTGTTTGTTTTGTTGCTGTGGAGTTTCTTGATCTCTTTGTAGATTGTGGTTATTAATCCTTTATCTGTTGCATGGTTCGCAAATATTTTGTCCTATTCTGCTGGTTACCTCTTCACTTTCCTGTTTCTTTTGCAGTACATAAACTTTTCAATTGGATGCAATCCCAATTGTTAATTTTGGCTTTGACTGCCTTTGCCTCTGGGTCTTTTCCAAGAAGTCTTTGCCTGTGCCTATATCTTGCAGGGTTTTTCGATGTCCCCTAATAATTTGATGGTGTCAGGTCATAGATTTAGATCTTTAATCCATGTTGAGTGGATTTTTGTGTAAGGTGTAAGGTAGGGGTCTTGCTTCATGTGTCTGCACCTGGAAATCCAGGTTTCCCAGCACCATTTGTTGAATAGAGTGTCTTTGCTCCAGGAATTGGTTTTAGATCCTTGATCAAATATAAGTTGGCTGTAGATGTATGGATTGATTTCTGGTGTTTCTATTCTGTTCCATTGGTCTATCCATCAGTTTCTGTACCAGTATCATGCTGTTTTGATTATAACCGCTCTGATGTTACGTGTTTTTAACCACAATTTTAGTAAAGAATCAGTAGATATAGAAGCCCATTTGATAAATTGTAGTTTAATTGCAAACACAGTTTGACCAATGATATAAGAATTGAGCAAAAGTCATTTCAAGCATTATATGAGATTCAGTTGGTGATATGCCATTCATAATAAAGAGTTTTATAATTTTATCATTATTTGTATACTGTGTACAACATTTCCTTTATATTAGCAACCTTTGAGTAAATTTATATACAACTATATATACAGAAATATGGATGTAAATATATACAAGTCTCTACATGTATATGCATATATGTACATATAAGTACTTATATATAAGTATATAAACATATGTATATATATGTATGTATATATGTAGTCCATGTATGTAGTATATGTATGTATATATGTAGTCCAACACAGACAGCTGGTTGTTGACATTTATCAGCCCACCAGTGGGCTTTCACCCAGGAACTGACAGGTGGAAGGGCATTGGTCTAGGTACAGGTGTTTTGGTTCTATTTCTGATTCCTTCACCAACTATTAAGACAAATCTGGGCAAGCTGCTTAAACTGTGAAGTCTAAGTTTCCTTATCTGTTAGAAGAGAGGTGAATTGGGTAATTTGTAAGGCTATTTTGTGCAGTAAAATCTATGAAGAATCAGATTATAAATTCAATGAAACTAGAAACTGTTGTTTAATTGCTGCATTTCCAAATGACTTAACATAGTTCTTTGTACACTCAACTAACCTCTGTCACATTAGGTTAACTAGTATTTGGTTCAGAACATTGGTAATTCTTTTAAAGGTAATAATACCTATGATTTCCTATGCTACTATGAACAAGTTGCTTTATCTTATCTTTAAATTCTATGCTGTAATTATTAACCCCACATATGTAAACAAAGTGAATGAGATTCCCAAGATCTCACAGCTAGTGCTGGCAAGCTGTGATTAGAAATTGAATCTGTCTCACTTTACAGAAGCCCTCTCAACCACATTACTGTTTCTTATCAGGCATTAAGGTCTTCCCCATGATGCTAATCACAAGGAAGCACTCGGCAAGGCTAGAAAGTGAAAAGACAAGTAATTCTTCACGTCTCCTCAAGGCAAGCCTGCATATGCCGTCATCTGTGTCTCAAAGTTTAGTTCAAGTCAGAGTCACCTGCATCTCTAACATGCAGGCTCCTCAGACCCATCCTACACCTCATCAATCAGAATCTCTGGGGGTGGGGCCAGAAAGCCAAAGTTTGACAATCTGAACCCAGATTTTGATGTGGGAGGCCCTGAGTCACATGTGGGAGAAGGGGTGTCCCTAAACAGGGATTTTCCTACATTTTTAACCACAACCTGTAATTTAGAAAACATTTTGTATTGTTACCCAGCCCTCATGCATGTGCCCACAAAAATACAAACCTTCTGATATTTTTCAGCTGTAATCCTCTAACTCTGTCTTATTTTCTGAAAATGATGGTCAAGATCCACAAATTAATTGTTTGCTCCTCTAATGAGTCCTAATCCACATTTTATAAAATATTGACTCTGAAGATTTATACTTGTTCCATATGCCCTCTTTTTTCCTGATTTAAGAGTTTCCATAAGACATGCTGTCATTCTGCTATACCTGAGTTCAATCACTCAATTGCTGGAATAAGGATTTACTCCTTATCCTCTCTCACCCTGAAATCAAGGGCTGTTTGTTTTGTTTTGTTGTAGTGGTATTGAAAGCGCCATTTACCCTGTGCAGTCCATCCATCCCACCACTCCTGCAGAGATCAGCCAGGGCAGCTGCAGCTCTGTGTCCCCTCTTTTCCTCTTCAGCTCTGGGGGCAGGTGCAGGGCCCCGTCTGCACTCTGTGCGTCTGCAGCCTGGGAAAGCATTTGGCCTTAGGTTTTGGCCACAGTTTCCCACCATTCCTGCAGTAGGTGTGAACATTTTCCTGGGGAAGCTTATGACTTTTTTTGTTCCTCACATTATCTATCTAGGGGAATTTCCAAATGACCTCTTGCTGAATTTAGCTGAGAAGGGAGTTTTATTTTCTTGGTGCTGGTGAAGCAATCGCAGGTACTTTATAATGTCAAGTCCTTTACATTTCATTCAGGGGTTAAGATGCGGAAGCTCTTTGCAGGGCTATTTTGATGGGAAGAGTATGTAAGCCAGGGATAGGAAAGGAAAAATATTTTTGTTTATGGGGGCTCAGTTTGGGGTCATCAGGCATAAACTCCTTATTGAATTTATCATCAAGGGAACCCTATCTTTTTTTTTCCTTCTTTTTTTATTTCCTTGGATTCTTTTCTTCATTCATTTTGATCACCCATTTAACATACATTTATTGAGTATCTATCAGGTACCAGGCACTAGGGTAAAAATGCAAGAGGCAAGGAGGCAAGTGACCTGATACCCAGAAAGCTATAATCTAATTCTGTGTGTGTGTCTGTGTGTGTGTGTGTGTGTGTTGTGGCGAGAGACTTCAGTTAATCAGCAAATCTAATGCTATCAGGAAAGAGAAATCTACATCAGTTGGGGCATTCAGGTAAGGCTGTTCTGAAGAGGTGATGTTTAAGTGTGAAATCATGAAGCAGTCAAAGAAGGGGAAAATGGAGAATTTTCCTTAGTATGGGTTTCCCTGAAAGTAGAGCCAACAATAAGGATGCAGATGCAGGTAGTCTGAAGTATGGTTCCAAGACAAATGGAGCGAGAGACTATGAGAAGGAGAAAGAGAGTCCATGACGTTGTGCTGGTGAGCTCATTACAATTGTGCTCAACCCTGCTTCATTCCACTGAGCTCCTCTGGAGGAATATAGAAAAGTACTGCATAATGGCCTTTTCCAAGGCCACGTGGTGAGACATCTGCTCCCAACTCCCATCCTAACTGAGATATAGGGTATGTGTTTGGTGTGTGTGTGAAGCTGGACTGGAGGGAACAAGAACTGGCTGTCTGCTGTAATGGGTGAACATCCTCACTATTTGTGGCCAGTTACAAATGGGGTGAACTTTAGGAGGGTTTCAAATACCATTTTCTAGATGTTCTTCATTTCATGTGAGAGTTGAGGCTTGCCTAAGCTTTCCTCATTTAGTTCGGCTCATCATTCCTTACAAATTGGATAGTTTTTTCCCACAATCTGATGAAGGTAATACAACCAGTATGCTTTTAATATTATGAGTATTCATTTGTTTTTATGTTGTATATTTGAATGGAAAATTAAAATAATCTCAAACAGGGGTTGCTATTTTCATGGCATTTTGAACCCTTATATGATAGGAAGTATGATTATTTTGCCACAACATACTTTATACTGTGAAAAGTGCTACAGTGGAAACCATTTTGGTTTATAAAAAGTTTTTAGAGCTGCTTCTTAGGTTCTGTTATATGTAGTTCATATGAGTGTAAGAAATTAATCATAAGAATTATGTTAATATATTCATCACCAGTAAGCAATACAGACCAATTAAGTCTCATAATTACAATATTAAAAAGAACACTATGCACTAACACAAGAAAAATGTGGGTAGGAAAATTATTGAATAATTTAAAAGCAAAATATAAAATTTAGGAATAAAATTTATCCACAAAATTTATCAATAAAATATGATTTTCTCTTAATTTCCTCTCAAATTGCATAATCAGGTTGGAATAGTTTTTCTTGTAATAAAGTAATTTGTAGTAGAAACTACTCTCTTGCATAGGTAAAATGAATTTTAGTGTAAAGTGATAAAATAAGATCATTGCTGGAAATATTAATTGGACATTAACTTGTTCTTTATCTTATGTTTTCCAGATTTTATTCTTAAAATGACTAATATATAGTAATTCCTTCAATGCTGAAATTTTTCACTTTTTTACTCACAAAGTTGGTATGCCCAAATTGCTGTTTTACTCTATTAGCTGATTCAACCTGCTGTTACTTCAAAATGAGAAAGAGTTTAGTTGTAAATAGTTGCTCAAAAGTAGAGGTTTATGGGATTTAAATGCTTTTTAAGATAGTACTAGCAAGAGAAAAATACTCTAAATAAAAACTAAAAAACCAGAGATACAGTTTGTGGATAAAGCATATAGAGATAAAATACATAATTTATAAACAATATTCAGTGTTTTCTTGGGAATTTGTAGTGTAAATACTCCATTCTTTGTGGATAACATGCTCTTCAACAATTAGAATATATTTTTAGGAGCAGAATCCCTTGTCTTCATTTATGTCATGAATTTAGATTTTACGGATCTGACTTCTCAGAATCAATTACAAAGTGCACTGACTTTTATCAACACGATGCCTTAACAGTGCTATTCATGACACCGTGGAGAATAGACATGCAAGTACTGTCATGTCTATTCTAAAAATACACCCAGTGAATTACAGATCATAATTAGAATGAAAGACTAAATTTTATTTAGGGCCATTTGCAGGGCTTACTTCAAGAAATACATGCCTGACAAATGTTTATGGTTATATGCTTAATATTTCTTACATGCAACCTTCAGGACCAACCACCTGCCCCCAAGCTACAGCTGGTGTACTATTAACTGCTGAAGTTTCTGTGATCACTAATGGTATCCCTTTCCCTATTACACAGTGTTCTCAGTGTGAAACTATATAAGCATTAGAATTTTAAACTTAGATAAAACTTCAAAAATTATATATGTAGAGTGCTTTTCCATTTGAAAATCAAGTATGTAGAATACTAGCAAATGTTGAGCAACTATCTTACTAGGGAAAATAGTCCTGAGGTACAGCATTTGAAAATTTCTGTGTTGTAAATACTTCCACTCTAACCAATTTCAAGTTTTGCATATAATGACTTTACTGAGTTTGGTGTTATATTTGTTTTGAGCAGTAATTTCACCACACAGATACAGTATGTGTAAATAATCTGAAAGCAAAGATAATAATATGTAATAAATAACTAATGCATTGTTTTAAATATTTATTGCTATTGTTTTAATATAACTTATTTAATTGCATGTTTGTATAATTTAATTTTTATTAGCTGGTTTGGGAAACTAAAATATTCTGAAAATTAATAATCATTTTCATGAGCTAGCTCATGAAATATATATTATTTATATTATATAGATACAATATACTATTGGTACATAAAAGTATATTATTGCTGATTTGATTGGTGGTGAGTTGGACTCAAAAGGGTAGAGTAATTAGAATTTATTGAGTACTTATTTGAGGCCATACATAGTATGGCACACTTAACAAGTCATAACTTGTACAACCCTCAAAACAACTCAGTGAGACAAGAGATATTATTCCAATTTCACAGATGCCAAAATAGAATTTCCCGAATGTCACAAATTTATTAAGTGATAAAATTAGAATGAAAACCCAGGTCTCTGGCTCTTAGGATTCTTGCTTTTGTTTATACGAACTCTTGCCTCTAGTTTCCACATAAACTGAAGGGACACCGGAGAGAATCTGATCAGACTCTCCAAGATACAGCCCTGAACTGTGTGCCTTTAATACACTCTTCATGGCAAACATGGCTGCAGGTTTTAGAAGTCATAGTATATAAACTGTGGGTAACGATGGCTATCTGTGTTGATTCAATTTTAGCAGTAAAGATACTGTCTTTAAGTTTTTAGTAATCAAAAGTTTAGCTACGGGCTGGCATTGAGGTGCAGTGAGCTAAATTGCAGCCTTCAACACTGGCATCCCATATCAGAGTGCCAGTTTGAGTCCCAGTTGCTCCATTTCCAATCCAGCTCTCTGCTGATGTGCCTGGAAAGACAGCAGGAGTTGGTCCAAGTACTTGGGCCCCTGCCATGCATGTGTGAGACCTGGATGGAGCTCCACCATCCTGGCTTTGGCCTGAGCCAGCCTTGGTCATTGTGGCCATTTAGGGGCGTGAACCAGTAGATGGAAGATTCTCTTTCTCCCTCTATCACTCTACTTTTCAAATAAATAAATTTTTAAAAAGCTAATCATGAGACTAAGAAGGAAGACTACTTAGAAATATAGAGTTGATATTTTCAGCATTTCCAAGTGATACAGTAGTTAAAATAATGTATAATAAGATGCAGATGAATAATAAGAATTACAAGATGACAGATAGGGAATGTAAAACTAGAAAAGTTATAAATAAATACTTTTTGAGAACTCAGGACTGTTAGAGCCAATGGTTCAATACAGAGGTGAAGCAGAAGAGACCAATGTTCAATGACACAGTAACTAAAGTGAATCATTGCAATTTTTTATTTCTATTTTCTATTTATTCAAAGGAGAGAGAGAAAGAAAGAGAGAGAGAGAGGTGTCATTTATTGGCTCATTCTCCAATGCCTGCAATGGCTGGAGCCTGGCTGGGACCCAGGCTAGGAGTGAAGAGCACAGTGCAGGTCTCCCATGTGAGTGGCAGGAACCCAATTACTTGAACCATCACTGCTTTCTCTCAGGGGCTGCATTGTTCTGAAGCTGGAGTCAGGCATCAGCGCCAGCAGCTCCAGATGTGGGACACAAGCCTCTAAACAGCAAGGCTAGATGCCCACTGCTAGGGGGAATGATCTATTTGACATGAATAACTTTCTGTCCCTTTATTATATGTTGCTTCCAGGTGGACATGAACAACAAAAAGAAATCAACACAGAACAACCTAACTTCTATAACCAACAGATTCTTTGCAATCTCTTAAAGATGAATGTAATATCATCATACAATGCTATACAATAAAGGGCCTAATGCAAATGCTGTAAGAGAATAAAGATATTAAATAATACAAATTCTAATGATAATCAAAACACCTTGTAAAAACAATGAAAATGGATTTATAAGTATGGATCCTCCTTTTAAGAAACTTCATTGTAAGAACACCACCAATTAAAAATAATTTTTCCAAACAATAAGGCTTCTGAGAAATTTCTGTTTAAATATGATGATATTCACAATAAATGTTGGAAAGCTTAATATCTATTTTCTATAAAATGAAGCACTGTGCATTTCACTTACCATAATTAAGATCACAAGTCCAGAACCAGTAAGCTACAAATCTGTCTCTTTGTTTGGTCCACAGGAACTGTACTCGTTTCAAGATTGAAAAGCGCTTTAAATTCTGAATGTTAGAGATGTTTTGGTAATGTAAATTATTGCTCTGCTTTTATGATCTCCCGTCTTCCCTCTAAGTTATTGAACTTCCATCATAATGAAATTTCTTCCTTCAAAATTATATCACCACTAGTGACATTTGGAACAAACATTGAATTTAAATAGAGATTTCCTTGTTTCCTGTCCATACTCATCAAGGAGGCCTCAGAGAGAAGCGCAGTCTGTGGTGTGATTCACAGAGTTATTTCTAAATGGGAAGGCACTCCCTACTTTTCCTCAGGGCACCAGCAGCTCTTTTGCACATGGTCATGACCATGAGAACGAACAGTCTCAGTTGGGTCTAGAGAGGAGAACTTTGTCACACGTGTCACCTCTCTGCTGACTTGAAACCTGACAAACAGCGATGAAGTGTGAGTGACAAACAGCCATAAGAGAGCTTCCCATAAGGACAGTGCCTGAACATGGAGCTGAACTTGCCTCTGTTATGTTTCCCACTTGAAGACAACAGAACCCAATAAAAAACTAAAATAGGCTCCTTAAGTTATTTTCAAGTAAATAGACTAGAAAAGGAAAACACTCAGACTCCAAAGAATGTGAAAACAGGAGAACACAGAGTTAGATTTTTATCCCATCAATTTATACTATTGTGTTTTTGGTATCTTTATACATGGCGCTTTCATTGCTCTAATAATTTATGCAAATAGTATCTAATATGTAAATAACTTAGCTGATTGCTCTAAGCAATAAGTGCTCTAATTGTCTATACTGTGGAATTTATTATAAGGCAGACTCGTTGTGTATCTTATCCAAGGACAGTTATTATTGTAAGTACAAGAAAACCTAATTAAAGCATTTAAACAATTCAACATAGCCCTCCACCATCAATCTATGACAGTGCATGGATTAGATGTATTATATGTCACATGGTTTATACTATTGAACTTCAATGTTAACATTACTTCCCTGTCTTTTTGATCCAAGATTCAGAAATCTGAGCCAGGATAGCCAAGGTCTGAATTATTGTTTGGTGATTCAGCCAAAAACATCAAAGAAGCTCCTTCCACAGTCCTCTGCCTTGCTCCACTATCTATCCTCTACATTATTCTTCATGCTGGTAGTGTAGCCTTGGGAAAATGTATCTGTCTCTTGTTAAGAAAGTCTGATAGATTAGTCTGAATGCAAAGGCATTCTAATGATACACATTTCTAAAGAACAGAGAGATAAAAGCAGGTGTCTGAATCAATGTCCAGAACACCAGAACTTTTATTATTTAACATGAGACAGAGAAATTGGTTGTAGCTTTGGACATTTGCTTATGATTAAAAAATCAGGAGGAAAAACTCTTAGGTATTAGCAAATAAGAAGGTTGAACAGTACATTGTTTTCTCAAGATGACTGTTGTATGAGAGGGCTGGACCTTGAACCAGACTACACTGGGTTCAAGCTCCTATCCTACCTGTTCTATTGTGTCTATGGTGCCTTGGGTGAGTGACTTAGCTCTGTGTTTCAGCTTCTTCATCCTTAAAATGGGGATTATAGATAGAGGCAGGGATTGTGGCACAGCAGGTTAACCCACCATTGGCAATACCCGTATCCCTTATCAGAGTGCTGGTTATAGTCTTGGCTACTCTGCTTCTGATGCAACTTCCTGCTGATGCATCTTGGGAGGCAGCTGATTATGTCTCCAGTTCTTGGTCCCCTGCTATGCACGTGGAAGAGCCAGATGGTATTCCAGGCTCCTGGTCTCAGCCTGGCCTAACCTGGCTGTTATGGACATTTAGGGAGTGAATATCTGGAATATCTATCTCATATGCTCTCTCTCTTAGTTGTTCTGCCTTTCAAGTAGATGAAAATAAACAAATTTTAAAAATGGGCATAATACTACCCCACTGTGGCATAGTAGGCTGACCCTACACCTGTGATGCCAGTATCCCATATGGGCACTGGTTCTAGACCTGGCTGCTCCTCTTCTGTCAGTTCTCTGCTATGGCCTAGGAAGGCAGTAGAAGATGGTCCAAGTGCTTGGGCTCCTGTATCTGTGTGGGAGACCCAGAAGAAGCTCCTGGCTCATGGCTCCTGGCTTCTGATCAGCACAGCTCCAGTCACTGCAGCCATTTGGGGAGTGAACCAGCAGATGGAAGATCTCTCTCTCTCTCTCTGTAACTCTACCTTTCAAATAAATCTTTTAAAAAAAGATTAAATGAGGGGCCAGAGCTGTGGTGTAGCAGATAGAGCTGCCTCCTGCAGTGCCAGCATCCCATATGGATGCCAATTTGAGTCCCAGCTGCTCCACTTTGGATCCAGCTATCTGCAATGACCTGGGAGGTCAGTGGAAGATGGCCCATGTCATTGGGCTCCTGCACCCATGTGGGAGACCTGGAGGAGACTCCTGGCTGGCTGTTGCGGTCATTTGGGGAGTGAACCAGTGGATGGAAGACAGCTCTCTGTGTCTCTGCCTCTCTGTAACTCTGCCTTTCAAATAAATAAATCTTTTTTATTTGTTGATATATGTGAAATGTGTTAGATAACCAATGAATATTAGCTATTATTATATGATACATCATGTTAAAAATACTTGTTTTTGCCAATTGCATAGAATAAATGAATATGTTCACATCAGACTACTAAGAGAAATATTTGGTAATTTGATGAAGTGACTACCCACTCAAAGATGGTGATATTATATAGTTGTGGTTATTATTAATTGGTTATCAAGTGTTATATGTAATGGTACGGTAGACATAATTGGAAGTATGTCATTTACAAATAGTATTTGTAACTGAAGTGAATTGTCAAAATTTCAATTATTTGGGGCCAGCTGCATGGCTCACTTGGTTAATCCTCTGCCTGCGGCACCAGCATCCCATATGGGCTCTGGGTTCTAGTTTCGGTTGCTCCTCTTCCAGTCCAGCTCTCTACTGTGGCCCAGGAGGGCAGTGGAGGATGGCCCGAGTGCTTGGGCCCCTGCACCCACATGGGAGACCGGGAAGAATCTCCTGGCTCCTGGCTTCAGATCAGCGTAGTGCCAGCCGTGGCGGCCATTTGGATGTGAACCAACGGAAGGAAGACCTTTCTCTCTGTCTCTCTCTCTCACTGTCTATAACTCTGCCTGTCAAATAAATTTTTAAAAAATTTCAATTATTCCAGTTCAGTAAAAGAATTATCAGCTATACATATTGAAATGTGTAAAATATACTTTTCTATTGAAAAAAATGTGTGGAAATGTTGTACCTGGAAGAAATTTTAGTGTAAGTTGTTTAGGATTTTTTTTAAATGTTCCATTGGTCTAGAATTTGTGGCTAATACATTCAAATTCCAGCAAAACCAAAAAAACTCTTATTAAAATTGCTCAATAAGATCAACAATGTTCATAGCATTGTTTTCTAACTTGATAAATAGCTATCTGTAACAACGCTTCACATTTCCTATTACAGAGAAGGCAATTGAAAAATTTAAAAAGTAAAGAAGTTGTGGCACAATGGGTTAAGCGTCTGCTTGTGAAACTGGAATCCAACATCAGAGTGCTGGTGAAAGTCCTGGCTGCTCCACTTCCAAAATAGCTCCCTGCTAATGTGCCTGGAAGGCAGCAGAAGATGACTGAAGTAGCTGGGCCCCTGCTACCCATGTGGGAGACCCAGATGGAGTCCTTGGATGCTAGCTTCTGCCTGGACCAGTCTTGGCTGTTATGGGGAATAAACCAGCAGATGAAAGTTTCTCTCTTGTTCTCTCTCTCTCTCTCTCTCTCCCTCCTGCATGTCCCCTCCCTCTTTCTCTGTCTGTTTACTCTGCCTGTCCAATAAATAAATAAATATTTTTTAAAAAATGTTTATATATACAAATAAATCTAAGTTTAGCCCTTATCCCAGAATTTAACATTTATGTTACTTTATTTTAACTTTAAACATCAAATTTGACTTAATATAAAATGTTCATAGATAACATAGACCACATCAACAATTTGTAAAGTAGCATGGGATCCTTTTAAAAATATTTATTTACTTACTACTTTAAAATTATTTTCTTTTCAAAAGTTTTATTTATTAACATGAAGAACTTGTTCATTTTTATAGGATAAAGTACATTTCAACATATAAGCACAGCATAAGCCAATCAAACCAGGCAACCAGCCTTTCTAGTTTCCTTATCTTTTTTTTTTTATTTTTGAATTTGCAAATGGTTTTTTATTTTCTTTTATTAAATACATGACTTAGTAACATTGATTAAAATTAAAAATATTTGATATATGTTTATATTGTTTTCTGATCCTTATTCATTTTTGCATGTCATTTTAAAAAGGGCCTCAATTTCTTTTCTTAAAAATTATTTAAAAAGCAGAGAGAGATAGCTCTTCCATCTGCTATTTCACTCTTCAAGAACCACAAGACACTATGGTTCATAAGTTCGAAGACTGGCTCCCTTGTTTACCGTACTCTCACAGTTTCCCTGAACAATGCAGGCAAATAGGCACTCAATAAGTAGACTTGTTATTGACATTCTTGGATTGAACTAGAGGTAGTAAACTAAACCTGTGTCTTCACACCAAAAAGAAAAAGGAAAGCAGTCAGGGAGGACTAATAAGAACAACACAAATTTAAGCCTACTTTTGCTATCTTTTCTCCATATATTTTTGAGGGAGCTTGGATTTTTATTTTATTTTATTTTTTAAAGAATTATTTATTTATTTGAGAGGCAGAGTTACAGTGAGAGGGAGAGACAGAGAGAGGTCTTCCAAACTAAATGGCTGCAATGGCTGAAGCCAGACCGTTCCAAAGTCAGGAGCCAGGAGCTTCTTCTGGGTCTCCCATGTGGGTGCAGGGGCCCAAGCACTTGGGCCATCTTCCACTGCTGTCCCAGGCCATAGCAGAGAGCTGGATTGGAAGTGAAGCAGCCAGGACTTGAGCCAGCTCTCTTATGGGATACTGGCACCGCAGGTGGAGGCTTAGCCCACTATGCCACAGCACTGGCCCCAAGGGATATTGAATTTAAAAAAAAATTATTGAAAATCAGAATTACAGAGAAAGAGGGAGATAGATAGATAGATAGATAGATAGATAGATGATAGATAAGGAGAGATTTTCTATCTGCTGTTTCACTCCTCAGATCGCTGCAACAGCCAGAGCTGGGCCAGGCAGACACCAAAAGCCAGGAGCTTCATCTGGGTCTCCCTCATGAGTGGCAGGGGTCCAAGCACTTGGGCTATCTTCCGCTGCTTTCCCCAGGCTGTTAGCTGGGATGCTGGCATTGCAGGTGGCGGCTTTATCCTCTGAGACACAATGCCAGCCCCAGGGATTACAGATTTTTGAGAGGGCACTGAATACATTTAATAAAGGTGGAGTTTTATTCCTGGCATTCTGTATATTAGTTTCCAAAGTGTTGAGAATACTCTAAGAGATGTATGGTAAGTAATATACAGTTATACAAGGTCAATAGAAAATTTTCATTCAAATATCTTTTATTCAAACATTTTTGGGACTATTTTGCTGTGTATTCAATGGGTTTATATAAATATAATGACATGTATCTACCATTATCGTATCATACAGAATAGTTTCACGGCCCTAAAAGTATATACCTCCTCCCAACTTCTGACAACCACTCATTAGAGAGGTTGAAAGAGAGAGAAAGAGAGGAAAGGAGGGAGGTGGGGGGTGGGGGGAGAGAATCTGCTAGTTCACTCTCCAAATGCTTACAATGACTGGGGCTGAGCCAGGTGGTATCTGGGAGCTGGGAATCAGGAACGCGATCCAGGTCGCCCAGGTGTAAGACAGGAATCCAAGTTCTTGAACCATCACCTACTTCTTCCGAGGGTGTGCATAAGCAGGAAGCTGCAATTTGTAGTGGAGTCAGGAGTCAAAATGAGGCACTGCGATATGGGATGCAGATGCCCTAACCAGCAGATTAACCACTAGGCCAAATACTACCCCAAGACTTTATTTCTTAGAGTCATTTTTAGTTTCATAGCAAAATTGAGGAGAAGGTACAGAGATTTTCCACATACACTTTGCCTCCACACAGGCACAATTCCTTCACCAAGAACATCCCTGCAAAGAGTAGTACTTTGTTACAGTTCATGATCCTACACTGACATCATTATCACTCTAAGTTTATACAGTTTACATTAGAATTCACTCTTTTTGCTGTATCTTCAATGGGTTTTGACAAACATATAATGACCAGTGTCCACCATTATAATATCATACAGAATTGCCCTAAAAACCCTCTGAGCTTTGCCTATATATTTCTCCTTCTCCCAATTCCTGACAACCACTGATCTTTTTACTAAGACTGTTTTTACTTTAGATTTAAGATAGAGGTTTTGACTTGGTTCTTTTTGCAACAGGAAAAGTGAGAGTAAATAGCAATAACAATAACAATGTTATCTAGGCCAGCGCCAGGCTTACTAGGCTAATCCTCCGCCTGCGGTGCCGGCACCCAGGGTTCCAGTCCCAGTCGGGGCGCCGGATTCTGTCCCAGTTGCTCCTCTTCCAGTCCAGCTCTCTGCTGTGGCCTGGGAGTGCAGTGGAGGATGGCCCAAGTCCTTGGGCCCTGCACCCGCATGGGAGACCAAGGAGAAGCACCTGGCTCCTGGCTTCGGATCAGCACGGTGCGCCATTGGGGGGTGAACCAATAGAAAAGGAAAACCTTTCTCTCTGTCTCTCTCTCTCACTGTCCACTCTGCCTGTCCAAAAAAATAACAATGTATCTAATATTTACTAGATGATTGCAATATTCACTACCCTGAGCACACTACATATATTGACTCGTTTAGCTATATCAGTCGTGCAACTGGACACTAAAGTTATTTCTATTTTATAGATGAAGAAATAGGCAGAGAGAAATTAAGTGACTTGCAGAACACAACAAGCTAGTGCCTAAGCAAAGTTATCTTCAGCTTCATTATCATGATAAAAGAGAAACCTTTCTGTTTTATTGAATCATTTCATATGATTTGTATATGAGTTATAAGCATAATGTAAGGTTAGCACTTCAATTAATGATTATTCAAAGACCCAGGTTTCCCTTGAGGAAGCAGAATCACAAATAACTATGTGGCCAAGAATTCAGAAAAAAATATTATATACATAGGTTCTTTTGTCAGTAATGGAAACAGAAACCACTATACATATTTTTCAATTTATTTTTATACTTTTTAGTTTTTATTTTAATTTTTAGTTAGTTTTTAACAGGGTCAATTTGCTTTCTAGATACAGTTTTAAGAACATAATGATATTCTCTTCCACCTCTCCCTTCTCCCCGCTCCTTTCTACATTCCCTCCTTCTCCTTTTTCTCTCTTTAAGTTTTTGAGATAACATATTTTAAATTTATATTACAGTGAAAATGCTTGATAATTTGCCAAATACTTTAACTGGTAAAAAGCAAAAAGATCCTAGTTTAGTGGGAATATAGACAATGATTATAAATAATAATTGAATGGAAAAATTATCATTTCACCCATATACAGTAAATTTTAAAGTAATCACAGATCACTGCAACTATAGTAGCATAACATTCTTTACCATTGGTTTCACAAGGTATAAAACAAAGTTTTATAAAACTATTTGCAGCAGTAATTATACACACAGACATTTCTTTCTCTCTTTCTTCCTTTCTCTCCCTTCCTTCCTTCCTTCCTTCCTTCCTTTCTCTCTCTCTCTGTTTCTTTCTTCCTTTCTTTTTCTTTCTTTCTAAAATTTGATCCTACATATAATGGGGAACATGTGGAATTTGTCTTTATGGGTCTGCCTTAATTTATTCAACATGATGTCCTCCAACTATTTTGCTGCAGATGGTAGAATATCATTCTTTTATATAGCTGAATAATATTCCATTGTGTATATATATTTTAAACAGAGGCACTTAATACAGTGTATTCATTACAAAATGTTGAAAAGGCTTGGGTGTGGTTTGTTTCCCAAAGGTTCATGTGTTGGAAGCTTGGTTCCCAAGGTGGTGATATGAAGAAGCAGTGGAACCTTTAAAAGATGAAGCTTTATGGGAAGTTAATTTCACCACTAAGGACATTGTCCTTGAAGGGGATCAATGCTGTTCTTGCTGAGTGAATTAGTTCCTTTGAGAATGTGTTTTTATAAAAAGAGGAAGACTGGCCGCTTCCTACACTCTGGCTTCCTGTCTCATATTTTGGCATCTCTCTCAGGATTGTGTTCTGTCATGACGTCATCTGCCATGGAGCCCTCACCAGAGGCCAAACCTGTAAAGCTACCCCCTCTTGTATTTTCGGCATCAGAAACTGTTAGCTAAAATCAAATAATTTTCTATACAATGTATCCAGCCACAAGTTCTTTATTATTGCAATAAGAATAGGGCTAATACAGCTGGAGATGCAAAAACAAGGCAGTGGAGTGACTGAGATTAGTGATTATGTGGTTACTACCATTTTCAGCTTTTTAAAAAGACTTATCCATTTATTTGCAAAGCAGTTACAGAGAGATACAAAGGGAAAGACAGAGGGGGATCTTCCACCTGCTGGTTCATTCCCCAAATGGTCACAACGGCAGAGTCTGGGCCAGGCCATAGTCAGGAATCTGAAACTCCATCTGGGTCTCCCACATCCTCGGAAGGGGCCCAAGTACTTTAGCCATCTTCTGCTGCTTTCCACAGGCATGTTAGCAGGGGGCTGGATCAGAAGTGGAACAGCTGGTATTCAAACTGGCACTCATATGAGATGCTGTCATTGCAGGCAGTGGCTTAATCTGCTATACCACAATGCTGACTTCATACCACATACGTCTTGAAGTAAAGGGGGAAATGCTATAACCCAGGGCCATACTCAATCTAGCAAGGGTTACTGGAGCACCCACTGATGCTGCAGGGCCACGGGGACAGCAACAGCTACTACACAGGGAGCCAGGAATCTGGAATCTTATAGTCACCTATTCCCACCATAACTTCCTTTGGAACCAGATCCAAAGCTGCCGGAATTTACCTGGTACCTGCCACCTGTCTGAAACCATATGTCTAAAGCAGGAAGCCTGGGTCTCACATCCACTGCTGGTGCTACTGCCTAGGGCACTGTTAGAAAGAGCAAAGGAAAGGAAAAGTGGCTTATCCCTCCATGCCACCTTACATCTGCTGTCAGTTCCTCCCACTGGCAGGACAACTGTGCAGCCACCTGGCCTGAAGGCTGAGAAACACAAGTGGCTGAGTTCTAGCCCCCAGAGATGCACAGGTCAGAGCCAACAGACAACTTTCTGTTGTAACATTTTGTTTGTCTGCTTTGGAGAAACAAAAACCATTTCAAAATGAGCCTATATTTCCGTAGCTATTACTAATTAATAAAATATCAGCCATGATTATTGATTGACAACAATAGATCTCATCATAATTAGCAAGAAAATAAATCATTACAAGAGTGTTCTGAACAGTTGAAAGAGACTCAGAGCTGGAGAGTCAGCCTGGAGGGCACCGAGCCAGGTAAAGTGCCCAGTTTCCAGCACAGACACCATGCTGTGCACTACAGACAATGGTCATTAAATAGTGAACATTCTTCAATATTTAAAACCAATACTTTTCACTGTTTTTTTTTTTTAAATTTTTATTTATTTATTTTTTCTTCATTTGCTTTTTTTCAGGTAGAGTGGATAGTGAGAGAGACAGAGAGAAAGGTCTTCCTTTTTGCCATTGGCTCACCCTCCAATGGCCGCTGCGGCCGGCGCATCTCGCTGATCCGAAGCCAGGAGCCAGGCGCTTCTCCCAGTCTCCCATGCGGGTGCAGGGCCCAAGGACTTGGGCCATCCTCCACTGCCTTCCCGGGCCATAGCAGAGAGCTGGCCTGGAAGAGGGGCAATCCAGATAGAATCTGGCGCCCCGACCGGGACTAGAACCCAGTGTGCTGGCGCCGCAAGGCGGAGGATTAGCTTGTTAAGCCACAGCGCCAGCCTACTTTTCACTGTTAATATTCATAAAAAATGGATTCTATATAGTGCCTGCTTCCCCATGTTTCCCTCTTAAGAATCAAAATCTTGCATGATGTCTTTATCACATGCCAATCTTTAAGGCAAACAGGGAAAAGCAAGTTTCTAGCTTGCACCTCTGAGAGATGGTATTCAGAATGTCATTAGATCTTGGGGACAAGCCGCTGTTTTCAAACTGTCTGACACAATGACCTCATAACCATTTGTATTTGTTGAATACTTTACTACAGTCACTGCTACCACTAGTATCATGCTTATTTTGTTAATGGGACAGCAGAGACTGAAGGGATATATTTTTATGAGCTCATGGTCTCAGAGCTACAATGTACCAGATCCAGAATTTGAACTCAGGCTTCTTGACTTCCAAGACAGCTCTTAAAGGCTCACCTATACTGCACATGGTAAGCTCGGTAAGTAACTACCACATTCATCTTTTTCCCTGGAGCTTAAGGCATCAAGAAGGAAGAGGTCAGGGGATGCAGACAGGTGCTCAGAGGCCAGGTCAGGCAGAATTGTGGAGCCATGTTGAAGAGTAAGGACTAGCCCCTGCAGGTGAGTCTTTCCCAGAGCCAGCATTCTGTGAGCACCCCCTGAGTGGGAACAGTGGCAGGGAAGTCATATCTTTAATCAAATGACATAGATAGCATACAGAAAGGGAGAAAAGAAGGGGACCAAGTGTTTAATTCTCCTTTATTTTTATTGTTTTTAATTTTTCTTATAATTGGTAGTTATGCACATTTATAGGACATCATGTGCTGTTTTGATACGTATGTGTATATGTGTAATAATAAAAATCAAGATATTTAGTGTATATGTCATCATACACTTATCATTTATTTGCAGTAAGCACATTGAAATCCTCTCTTCTAGCTATTTTGAAATACTCATACAAAGTTTTTAATCACTTATATTTTTTTGTTTTTGAACATCTTGTTAATTTTTTTGTAGTGATTGTGAATGGGATGGATCTTAGTGGTTCTTTCTCAGCCATGGCATTGTTTGTATATAAAAAGGCTATCGATTTTTGTGTGTTAATTTTATATCCTGCCACTTTACCAAACTATTTTATGAGTTCCAACAGTCTTTTAGTGGATCTTTTGGTTTCCCTATACATAGAATCATGTCATCTGCAAATAGGGATAGTTTGACTTCCTCCATTCCAATTTGTATCCCTTTGATTTCTTTTTCTTGCCTAATGCCCCTCGCTAAAACTTCCAGGACTACATTGAATAGTAATGGTGAGAGTGGGCATCCTTGTCTGGTTCTGGAGTAGCGAACATCTTTTTTAAATGGATAAGAAGAAGAATCCAGAAAGCAGGCTGAGAAATACTGATCAAGAAGTAATAAGACAAACTAGGAAGAATGCTGTACTGGAATCCAGGAGGGAACATTTAAAGAAGTAAAGATGATAAGGAACATTGACTACTGCAGGAAGATCAAGTAAAAGAAAGAAAAACTAGTCTTTAAATTTATAAACATAAAGGCCATTGAAATTACCTTAGCAATAGTCGTTTCAGAAGTCTAAGTAGTTTGAAGTAGAAACAAATTGCAAATGGTTGAAGAGTTAACAGGAGGATGTGGAGACAGGAAGCACCAATAACCTTGACAGGACGAGGGTTAGAGAATGAAAGAATAGGGATAGGTTAAGAGTGGGTTATTTTCTAATATGGGAAGAAATGTGAAAATATTTACATGGTGCTGAAGGAAGGACTTAGTTGAGAGTAAGTTGATGCAGAAAAGAAAAGAGATAATTGATAGTGTTAAGACCTTGAGCAGTTGAGATCAGATTGGATAAAGAACAAATGGAAGGACCAGTCTTAGTTAGAAGGTGCTTCCTCCAAGACATGAGTAAATATGGCACAATTATCGATAAGAATATCTCTATGGGGAAAGGAGTGTCGCTTTTCCCCACGGTGAACTATGAAGAATATCACCTGCTGAGGGAGAAGCGATTAGGATGAGATATGATGTCTAGAAAGAGCAATGGAAGTTAGGAAAAGCCACTGATTGTAATGGGAAAGACAGTGAACCAAAGGGTGCCCCAGTGGCCCAAGGAGCTTAGCCGAGGTGAGAAGCAGTATATTTTTAGCATAATTTTCAGCAATTGTCTTTTTTTAAAAAAGATTTTGTTTGTTTATTTGAGAGGTAAGAGCTACAGATAGAGAGAGGGAGAGACAGAGAGAAAGGTCTTCCATCCACTGGTTCACTCCCTAAATGGCTGCAAAGGCCAGAACTGAGCTGATCCGAAGCCAGGAGCCAGGAGCTTCTTCCTGGTCTCCCACATAGGTGCAGGGACCCAAGCACTTCGGCCATCTTCTGCTGCTTTCCCAGGCCATAGCAGAGAGCTGGATCGGAAGAGGAGCACCGGGAGTCAAACTGGAGCCCATTTGGGATGCTGGCACCACAGGCGGAGGCCTCACCCACTTTGCCACAGCGCCAACACCAGCATTAGTCTTGAGGAGTCTGGGCATATGAGCATAGAGAGAAAATGATAGTTTTGACAAATATTTTCAATTAGCAGGACTGGAGCAGAAGTGAGGGAATTGATTCTGACAAGAATTTGTTGAAGCGATGTGCTAGGAAGTTCAGGCTGGATCAGAAGGAAGTCGGGAAGGGAAGTGGCCAGGACTGGAGTGGGGGAATGAATGATGAAGAGAAGTAGTCAGAGCACCATTATACTCCAGTGAGTGCAAGGATAAAATGTATCAGGAGCCATGAAGTGACACTTGTGGGAGAAGGATGGCTGTGATCAGAGTGGGATGTTAAATGTCTTTCAAGTGATGGTGGCTCAAGATAGGGGCCTTGGAATGAGTTGGCTGAAGGGGATTAAAGGTAAAAGCTGCCAGAGAAAAGAAGTTCAGAGTTGGGGTGTCTCAAGACTATATAGAACTGTAAGATAGGAAACTAAAATTACAGTTTATGTGAACTTTCCATATATCCAGAGTCATGAGGGTTTGTTTCTTCTCAAAATTAGCTGAAGTTATGGTGAGCTTACTTTGGGAAATATCTCTTGATAGTTAACTTGCTAAGCATTCCTTAATTAGTAATATTGCTTTGCAAAAACATTCATGGTGGGGCAAGTGCTGTGGCACAGAGGGTTAAGCTGCTGCCAGGGACAGCCACATCCCTATCAAAGTGTTGGTTTAAGTCTTGGCTACTTCATTTTCAATCCACCTCCCTGGTAATGTACCTGGGAAGCAGCAGATGATGGGGGGATGGTCCAAGTATTTGAGTTCCTGCTACCCACATGGGAGAGTTGGATGGAACTACTTGCTCCTGGCTTTGGCCTGGCCCACCTTGACTGTTGCAGCCATCTGGGGATTAAAACAGTAGAAGAAAGATCTTTGCCACTCAGATTTTCAAATCAATAAGTAAATAAATAAAACTTTTTGAAAAGTTCATTGTTGTTCTTGGTAAGGCAGGCTAGCTGGTAAAAGGAAACCCGAAATATATAACACACTAACTAAAATAGAGGAAATGATGTAGACTATGCCTCAGCCCAAGGATTAGGAAGATACCTGATTAGAACTCTTTTTTAGAGAGAGAGCAAGTACATGGCGGGAGGAGGGGAGTGTTAGTAATTATAATATGGTTATGAATACTTCCTCTTTTCTTTTTAAAATTTTTTCTAGTTTCTGGTGAGGCATCTCCAAAAGATATTCACACTTGGAAATGCATATAGGAAAAAGTCAATGATGTGCCAAACCCTTTTCAAAAGCAGAGGTGGAGGAATTTTTGGTGAGGACAGGGTGCAGAACATGGATGGGCCTATGGAGAGGAAAGAGGGGACATTTACTTACCAGTTGGAAGAAGAGTGACAGCTGGCCCCAATATCAGCAGCACCAGAATGGAAGGCATTGTCTTCTACCTAAAATAAATTCTTCCTCTGAATTCCTTATTCCTGTTCATGGACCTCCAGACTTTGATTCTGCTTGATTTGCACACTGGAAGTCACTACCTTTTATACTTCTGACATCCTCACAAGTTCTGCACACGATTCCTAAGTCATCAGAGGCTCTTGACTAATCCTTCATCGAATCTCCAACAGCCTGAAGAGTGACATGTTAGGCTCATGTCGCTGCGGGCAGTTACAGTAGCAGGACCATTCAGGCTTTGTTTTGTAGACTAAAAGCTTACAGAGATGTTCCTTTTTTTCTAAAAAGTATTTCTCTCATGCACATACACACCCAGACAAATACACACATTCACATATGCAAACACTTTGAAAATTCCCATTTAAAATCTAGTGTCTTGGGGCCAGTGTTGTGTCATAGTTGGTAAAGCTGTGCCTGTGTCACCAGCCGGCGATATGAGAGCCCACTCATGTCCCAGATGCCCCACTTTCAAACCAGCTCCCTGCTAATGCACCTGAGAGAGCAGTGGAGGGTAGCCTAAGTGCTTGGTCCCCTGTCACCCACATAAGAGACCTGGATGAAGATCTTGGCTCCTGGTCTTGGCCTAGCTCAGCCCTGGTCTTGCAGCCATTTAGGTCTTGCAGCAATTTAGTGGATGGAAGATCTCTTTTTGCCCCTCCTTCTCTCTAACTCTGACTTTCAAATAAATAAATAAATCTTTAAAAAATGAATGTCTCTAATTCTGTGATAAATTCAAACCATGACAACAAAGAGGTGCTCCTTAATTATCAATATTCTTATGCAGGTATATTCATGGTTCTACTAGCTAGAATAGGCTAATCGGTGAAACATATAAATCACAAAATATATAGTGGAACAAACAAAATAGAATTTCTTGTTTAAATAAAGTCCAAAATGCAACTTCCATGTTGACAACTAGCTTGCTTGCTTTCTTTCTTTTCAAGATTTATTTTATTTATTTGAAAGGTAGAGTTAGAGAGAGAGGGAGAGACAGAGGCAAAGAGGAAAGCTTTCATCTGCTGCTTCACTCCCCAAATGGCTGCACCAGCGAGGGTGCCAGACTGAAGCTAGGAGCCAGGAACTTCTTCTGGGTCTCCCACATGCGTGCAGGGGCCCAAGCACTTGGGCCATCTTCCACTATTTCCCAGGCACATTAGCAGGGAGCTGGACTGGAAGTAGAGCAGCCAGTACTCAAACTGGTACCCATGTGTAATGCCAGCACCGCAGGCAGAAAGAAGCTTAACCTGCTATGCCACAACGTTGGCCCCCTGGCTATCTTTCAAAGCACTGATTCAGGAACTCCAGTTCTTTCTATCTAGAGCTTTGTTATCTTTATCAAGTGGCTTCAAAGGTTTACTTCAAGCCAGTAAAAGGAAAATGCCTAAAAAGTGTTGATTGCATATACAAGGCTTTTCCAGACCTGGAAGTAGCACACAAGACTTTCATGCACATTCAATGGCCAGAACTTAGTCATACAGAAATGTGAACCTAACTGATTGCCCAGGAAGATGAGGATAATGAAGATGGTGAGCAGTTAGCAGTCTTCCCTGATCCCAGTGATACAGCAACTAGATCTGTGTGGGGAGTTTATAAGGCATTAATTAACAGCTGCTTTTCAGAACTCAGCATGATGTAAGTATACTCGAGATGCCATTGGTAGAGGAATAGGTCAAACTTGCAAATTAACAGAAAGCCTAAGGTTACATTTCAGGGGAAATATCTCCACTAGACATTCTAATAAAGTATTCTCATTGTTTAAAAGATACTAAAAGGAAGTTTCGGAACACAGTATTCAATAGTACAAAGTTGGCAGATTGTCGGATCAAGATGTGGGCAGTAGCAATTTGAAGGAACCAGGCAAGAAGCCCGGACTAGAAAGGCAAAGCCCAGGCAGAAATCCAAGCGTGTCAGGGTGATACCGGCACAAGAAATCCAATAGGTAAGCAGAAATCAAGAAGCCATAGAAACTTAGGAACGGAATAAAATCAGAGTCCCCAAACCAAGACATGAGACCTGACCCTACTTTTTACTAGTTGACACAGGAGAAGTCACTTAACTCTTCTGTGTTTCTTGTTTTTAGTTGTAGATTTGGGATAATTTTCCCTATTGCATAATAAGTGACTAGAGAACCAACGCCGATGATGTGTGTGAAAACTCAGGGAACCTGGCAGAAAAAGAATGAGGACAATTTTATGTCTGCTTCTGTTTTCATAAATTTAGGATTAAGAACAGGAGAGTGCTACTTTTGAAGGTGAGAACGTGGAACCTGTTTTATGACAAGTCCCTGGTCCTGAACTGGAAGAAGGTGGTTGAAAAGAATCACGCTATATCAACTCCCTCCTTTGCACCAGGGAAACTTTTCAGATGCAGTTTCCTTTGTCAATGCCCACCCTTCCTGCATCCCTGCACCCTGTACTCCCCCTACATCCCTTACTCCTTTCCCTGTGCTTCTTTCCTTCATTCCATACGTTCTTCCTTCTCTCCTTTATTTTTCTCCACACAGTTTCTGTGTTATATGAGCCTGGACATTGAGGAGGGTGTAACCAATTTCACGTGTAAGGATTCTAGACAGGAGCCTGCTAGGTTTGGGTTTTAAAGGTTGAACCAATAATAGAAATAGAAAGGATGCTTTGCTCATGCATGTTATTTGATATAACTCTTTGGTGGGAGGAAATGGTAGTATGTATTCTTAAGATACTTCCTTTTAATTTGCATTAATACTTCAGGATATTCACCTGAGTAAAAAAAAAACTTTGTGAAAAAAAGGCGTTCATCACAACTTTATGTAAAGCAGTAAGCAATTTGTATCAAGCTACAAATTTGTACCAGGTTGCCAGGCTTTTGGGTAGAAAAATGGTAAACTCAACGATTTTATATGAACACAGTCAAATATGTAATTATTTAAAAAATAGTGTTCATGAAGTGTATCAGTCAAATAGAGACTATCATGATAAGATAGCAGATGAAATCAATAATAGATTACAAGTTGATTATTACCAGGTAAAAACTGTGTTTCAAGATTTTCATCTAGGGAGGGAGAACCTAGAAAGAAATGCATCCCAGTTGCAATGGCTGCTGTCCATTGGTGATGATGGATATGAGTATTTTCTTTTCCTTCTTTCAAAAAAAATTTTTTAAAAGATTTATGTATTTATTTGAAAGAGATACAGAGAGAAGAGGGGGAGAGGGAGAGAGAGAGAGGGAGAGAAGGAGAGGGAGAAAGGGAGAGAGGGAGAGAGAGCGAATTTTCCATCCACTGGTTCACTCCCCAAATGGCTGCAACAATGGGGCTGGGCCAGGCCAAAGCCAGGAGCCAGGAGCTTCCTCCCAGTCTCACATGTAGATACAAGGGCCATCCTCTGCTGCTTCCCCAGGTACATTAGCAGGGAGCTAGATAGGAAGTGGAGCATCTGGGATCTGAACCAGCACCAATATGGGATGCCAGCATGGCAGGCAGAGGCTTAACCTTCTATGCCATAGCACTGGACTCTCAACTTTTCTATATTCCCTGTATTTCTACAGTATACTTGAATTATTTTTACATTTGAAAATATGTCAGTTTTAATTTCTGGGATAGTTGTTGATACTAACTTTTCTCAGCTTTGTGCTATTGCACTAAAATTGGCATATTTAATAGCAAAGTAAGTTCACTTTGCATATTGTGATATAAATTATACTTTTCAAAAGGATATATAAGATAGGCATCACCATATATATATATATATATATATATGTAATATGGAGTTTCAGTGTTAGTAATTCCACACTTGTAAGTTGAAGTTTTGTTTCAAAGGATTTATTTGGTAAAAATGAAATGCAAATTGTTGGTGCAAATTTTCAGTCCCTCTCAATATCATAGCCCAGATTCCATGGTTTGACTTAAATCACTTACTTGTATCATAAGGACTGTTAGAATCAGTCAGGGTGGGCATGAACTCTTGGAGATGATTGGATGATTCTTCTTAACTCTGACCACTGATATACAAGGATGCTGTGCCTTTTTTGTAGAAAAATGGTGACAAGGACTGCAGGTGATGAAAATATTTGGATAATCACTTATAGACACTAATGTACACTATCAAACACAATGACCCCGAAGACATTCCTAGGAGTGACTGGGTCCAATGCCACCACCATGAGCAATGGTAGGTACTTAGTGTAGCCCTGTTCAAAAGTCTATTTGATTATAAAAATGCTGATTTAGATGGATACTTTCAGAACTTCCAGGAAAGATGTGAATACATCAGATAGTCCAACTCTTTCAGGAGTCTACAGTTGTAATCACTAAGCTTAGTGTCTCATGACCACGAAGAATTAGGACACAAACAAGGAAAAGTATGTAAAGCAGAAGTAGTTTATTAAGTTAAAAGAGAAAACGAAAGCAGAAGAGGAAGCTCCCTGCAGTGTGGCAAGGAATCCCTGATTGAGGGTTGATTGTCTACTGGTTTCAATAGGCTGTAGAAGGGGAAGTTCTCATGACTGGTCTAGGAGAGAGTTGAGAAGTAATGGTTTTGATTGATTCCATCTGCTGTCTTATTCCTCAAATGCTCACAAGTACCCTCAGTGGGGCTGGAGCTGGAAAACAGAAACTCACTCTGGGTCTCCCATACAAGCAGCAGGAACCCAATAACTTGAGCATCACTGTTGCATCCTCCCGTGGTCTGCATCAGCAGGTCTGCATCTGCAGAAAGTGTCTAATCACATAAGTCCTTCATGGAAGCCAATTGCTTGACTTTTCTCAAGTCCTCTAAGACACATCATCTCCAGATGGTAGGGAGGGGCCCATGACCCCTGTCCATCTAGCTGGGAGTCTATCTCTCTATCACTGTTAGTTGAGAAGAGAGGAATAGATTATGTGGTAAGCAGGTTATAAAAAATTGGTTCAGAAGGCAAGAGTTCTGGAGGAGTCATATGGTGTTATAATATATTGCTAAAGGGAGAGAGAAAATGGTCAAAGCAGAACAAAATATTATTTTCTTTATTCAACCAAAAATAAAATTTCATAAACCACAAAATGGATATGAGGTACCCCTATTTTAATATTTACAGCTTTATTTTGATTCACTGAAAGGTGTACCATCTCCTACAACCTGGTAAAATTGCATTTGATATTAAAATTACGGTACAGTAAACCATAAAGTTTATCCACGAGGATGAAAATGACAGATTTAGCATGCATAAGGACAATTTAACACAATTGACAGGGGAAATATATGACTAGAGTCTGAATTTCCTGCCCATGCAAATGACGGTATACTATGAGTCCAGGAAGCATTGTGTTCTATTTATGATTGTAGGAATGTGGAGGTGTCTGGCTTCAGGTGAACTTCTATGATATCTGGTATCAATATTAGCCCAAGAACAAAACTATATTTTATTTTCTTGCAGGGTTTTTCTGATGAAATTGAAAATATTGACCTGTGATCACCACACTATAGATCAATCAAAACACATGGATTTTGTGCTTTGTTTATTTAAAGGGCCTGGATGGAAGATCTCTATTTTGCTTTATGTTCAAAACCTCAAGTCAGTTTTTCTCAAATTTCAATGCACATACAAATCCCTTGGGGATGTTTATTAAAAATAAAGATTCAGGTACATGGAAAAATAATCTTTCATGAAGGACACTAGAATAGTGGTTATCTTTGTAGGGATAGTGATGGGGAGGAACATGAGGGACTTTTTGGAACACGTAAAATGCAATCCATGTGTAAACTGCATTGATTCTTACACTTGGGAACTGTACGCTTCACTAAATGTAAAGTTACCATGTTTAAAAACAACAAAAATTTAGAAATTCAGATTCTTGGGCCATTCCACAGGAAAAACATGCCTCAAGAACTGGGTCTGTTTTTAAAAATGTTGGGCCTGTTCATGGAAAGCCAAGACACAGTGGCAAAATAAATAAATAAATAAAATGACCTAAATGAAAGATCTCTGTGAGTGAGATCCCAGCAGAAACAATGGGCCATCAGAGAAGGAGGTACCTTTCTCTGAAGGGAGGAGAGAACTTCCACTTTGACTATGACCTTGTCTAAATAAGATCGGAGTTGGCGAATTCAAGAGGCTTCCATAGCCTTGGCAGCTCATGACAAGAGCCTAGGGTAATTATTGACGTCATAAATCAGAGTGGCAAATGTTAAATCAACAACGGGAGTCACTGTGCACTTATTCCTCATGTAGGATCTCTGTCTTTAATGTGTTGTACTATGTGAATTAACGGTATAACTAGTACTTTATACTTTGTGTTTCTGTGTGGGTGCAAACTATTGAAATCTTTACTTAGTATATACTAAATTGATCTTCTGTATATAAAGATAATTGAAAATGAATCTTGATGAAGAATGGGATGGGAGAGGGAGTGGGAAATGGATGGTTGTGAGTGGGAGGGTAGTTATGGGGGGAAAAGCCACTATAATCCAAAAGTTGTACTTTGGAAATTTATATTTATTAAATAAAAGTTAAAAAAATAAAAAATAAAAAAAGTTGGACCTGTTGTGGACTGGAGTGAACTTCTTTACTAAATATCGGGCATGAGTAACCGACAAACATAGACAGATTTCAACTTGGCTGCTAATCATGTTGTGTCCCCACCCTATACCTCTTTTTATAGCAAGGAAAATCTTTACTGGTGCTTTCTAGGGTAATTCCAGAGAATTATCTCTGCTGTCTTCTGAAGGCATCTAAGCTATTCAAATCCTGAAGGCTTTGTCTTTGTAGAGATAATGAAACTGTAACGGGTTGAATTATAATTCTTAGAATTGCATTGTCCATCATGGGAAGCGGGATACACAGCACACTCATAGAATGGCAGATGTCCTAAATAGCACTCTGGCCTCAGAATCAGCCCTTAAGGCATTCGGATATGGCTAAAGAGCCCATGAGAGTGTTTTAGGCATGGAAAGCCAAGACACTCTGGAGAAAAAAAAAAAAAAAGAAGACCTAAATGAAAGATCTCTGTGAGTGAGATCCCAGTGGAAAGAATGGGCCATCAAAGAAGGAGGTACCTTTCTCTGAAGGGAGGAGAGAACTTCCACTTTGACTATGACCCTGTCTAAATAAGATCGAAGTCGGCGAACCCAAAAAGCTTCCATAGCCTTGGCAACTCATGACTAGAGCCTGGGGAGATTACTGACGCCATAAACAAGAGTGTCAAATTGTCAAGTCAACAACGGGAGTCACTGTGTACTTACTTCTCATGTGGGATCTGTCCTTAATGTGTTATCCAATGTGAAGTAATGCTATAACTAGTACTGAAACAGTATTTTACACTCGGTGTTTCTGTGTGGGTGCAAACTGATGCAATCTTTACTTAATATATACTAAATCGATCTTCTGTATATAAAGATAATTGAAAAGAAATCTTGATGTGAATGGAATGCGAGAGAGAGTGGAAGATGGGGTGGTGCGAGTGGGAGGGAAGTTATGGGGGGGGGAGCCATTGTAACCCATAAACTGTACTTTGGAATTTTATATTTACTAAATAAAAAAAAATAGGACAAAAAAAAGTAAAAAAAAAAAAAAGAATTGCATTGTCACTGGGCTTATGAACAGGCTTTCAATGATCACTTTTTCTCTTTCGTCCATTTACCTTTCTAAGGCCTGCTGCAAAACAGAGACGGCTCCTGATCACAGTCTGACAGAAAGAATTTATCAGTCCCGGCTGCAGCTGAGCAGGATGGAAGTTTTATCACACCAACTGTTCCTTCACGCCATCCCCTCATGTGGTTCGTGGAAATTTCAGTAGGCCCAGTCACCCCAGGATTTTATTTCTTGCAGACATGAGCTTATGTTCCGCCCCCAGAGGATACAGTTTGGATAACTCTTGCTGGCAACACTCTCCTCAAGCCTGTTATGCATCTTATTACCCCATCTGAGAATGCACTTCCAAAGGAAAGACACTGAAAATATTGCAAGTGACAAATGGAACATTCTCCTAAACTAAATGGAAAAATTATCAATCATAACCCCCTGTTGCTGAATTTATACACAGTGGAAATCATGAACCGTGTCAGGCCCACCTTGATAAATTCCACTTGTTACCTGAGCAGAGCACCTCCAACAATGAACAGGGAAGGTAAAGGAGGAAAAGTGGTCCCAGAACTAACTTTTTTTATTTGTCCCAATTATAAACTCTTTTGCCATCAGATGTTAAGCATTGCTCATTTTTTCTAGTCTTTAACATGGTTTGGCTCCTGGTCCTAAAACAAAAAGAGGAGATGCCATTTGAGGTTTTACGACTAAAGATAAAAATCCCTCTGTACACAATGAGCACACGTATTCTTGAGCCAACTACAACCAGACTTCAGATGCCTAAGAAATAGCATAGGCTCAATTGAGTCACGGAGAAGCGATCAGTTTTCAGTGGCTTAGCCAAGCTCATGTTTGTCTAGATGTTTGCTTACTCTCTGCCAAAAAAGAAACATCAAAGTAAGTCTAAGACACCAGAAACTTAGCACTGCTTTAAAAGAAGACACTGTTTTTAATTTGCTCACTTATTCAACAAATATTTACGGGATGCCTACCATATGCCATACATTGCTCTAGGCACTGAGCATAAAATAATAAGGAAGAGACAAAAAAAAGTCCTGTGCCATATTAAATGAAATGTTTTACAATTCATAATGTGAAAGTAATGTAATAATAATGAGATGGGTAGTATGATATGTAGTAGAATTAATACGTTTTAATGGAAGAGGGTATATGACCGGAAAGAACATTTTCCTCAAGCTCTGAAGTAGAGCTTACCTCACAGATTTTTAGTCAAGTGGAAGAAGTTTAAGGATGTCAAATGGTGATTTTTTTTTCAATTTTTATTGTGTTAAGATGCGTAGTATAAAATTCAACATTTTAATCATTTTTAAGGACTGTGTTCAGTGGTGTTAAATATGTTCATAATGTGCAACCATCACCACTAGCTATCTTCAGAACTTTTTTTATTAGAGAGAATATTATTTTTATTTCAATATTTCCATTATATTTACTCCAGTTACATGCTGAATAGAGTTCTTTTTTTTTTAACTTTTATTTAATGAATATAAATTTCCAGTGTACAGCTTATGGATTACAATGGCTTCCCCCTCCCATAACTTCCCTCCCACCTGCAACCCTCCCCTCTCCCGCTCCCTCTCCCCTTCCATTTGCATCAAGATTCATTTTCAATTCTCTTTATATACAGAAGATCAATTTAGTATAAAGATTTCAACAGTTTGCATCCACATAGAAACACAAAGTGAAACATACTGTTTGAGTACTAGTCATAGCATTAAATCAAAATGTACAGCACATTAAGGACAGAGATCCCACATGAGGAGCAAGTGCACAGTGGCTCCTGTTGTTGACCCAACAAATTGACACTCTAGTTTATGGCGCCAGTAACCACCCTAGGCTGTCGTCATGAGTTGCCAAGGCTATGGAAGCCTCCAGAACTTTTTATCTTGTAAACTTAAAAGCTGTACCCATTAAATAAAACTCCCCCAATTCCCCCTCCTTTCCAGCTCTTGGAAGTTACCATTCTCCTTCCTGTCTCTACGATTCTGACCACTCTAAGGACCACATATAGTGGAATCATACACTGTTTGTGTGACCAGTTTATTTCACTTAGCATAATGTCTCCAAGATTCATCTATTTGTAGTAGATGTGAAACTCTCCTTTTTAAGGCTAATGTTTACATACACCACATTTTGCTTATCCATCCATCCACTGATGAACAATTGGATTGCTTCCAGATTTCAGCCATTATGAATAATGCTATTAACATGCTGTACAAATATCTCTTCAAGACCCTGTTTTCTATTTTTTTGTGTATACAAATATACTCAGAAGTGGAACAGCTGTATCATATGGTAATTCTATTTTTTGTTTAAGGGACCACAGTGACTGTACCATTTTATATTTCTACCAACAATGCCTGAGCATTACAATTTCTGCACAAACTTGACAGTGCTTGTTATTTTCTAATTTTTAATTGTAGCCATCCAAATGGGTATGAGGTGGTACCTTGTAGATGAAATGTGTTTTTATTATTACTGTAAATTTTCCTAAGAAGACAACAGAGGTGACCTCTAAACACACAAGGATAGAGGAATTTGGGTGCTGATCAGTGGCATATAATCAATCACCTGTAGCTCTCCCCAGGCCTTCACCAGAAGCACCTGTTGAACTCTGTCAAACCCATTTGATAAGCCAACCCAAAATTAGAAATATGGAGTCTCTATGCCATTCACAATTCCAGTTCTGAGCTCCTATGGTCAGGCAGAATTCTAAATCACTTCTTTCACCTCCCACCACAGATAATATTCTTTACTATTTAGAGCACAGTTTCCTCTATTCATAAGTTTATCAGGAAAGAGATCAATAAGAATGAAATCTAATAGCATAGGGTTTTAGGCCCAAGTAATTGTTTCAGTACTATGTGTCCAAGGTCCCAGTAGGTGACAGTATATCTATTTTCAGCTTCCAAAAATCCACACAAATAAATCAAACTTTTGTGTATAAACTACTTATTACTTCAGACTGAACAAGTATCACATCTAATTCAATTCCTTTCTTACAGTCATCACTTTTCATTTGCCTATAGAAATGACTCAGGTTACACATTAGGAACTGGCTTTTGGCCACTAATGAACTCCTATTTATGCAAAAATTAATAACACTAATTTCTGAAAATAAGGCCTATTGGTCAGTCTGAATCCCTTTCCCTTATTCTCTTTACAATAGTATTTATTTCACAAACATTCATGTGAATGATGATTTTTGTAGGGGTTTTAAATGATCAACTTGAAAAAAAGTACAAATTCCTCAGTCCCATCTACATTGCAAGAGCTTAATTTCCATGTAGCTAGCAGTTACCATAGGTATAGAACATTTTCTTTCTTTCTCTCTCTCTCTCTTTCTCTCTTTCTTTCTCTTTCTTCTTTCTTTCTTTCTTTCTTTCTTTCTTTCTTTCTCTCTCTCTCTCTCTCTCTCTTTCTTTCTTTAAGATTTATTTATTTATTTGAAAGGCAAAGTTACAGAGAGGCAGAGGGAGAGAGAGAGGGGGAGAGAGAGAGGTCTTCCATCTGCTGGTTCACTCCCCAGATGGCCGCAACAACTGGAGCTGTGCCAATCCAAAGGCAGGAGCCAGGAGCTTCTTCCAGGTCTCCCACATGGGTACAGGGGCCCAAATACTTGGGCCATCCTCTGCTGCTTTCCCAGGCACATCAGCAGGGGGCTAGACAGGAAGTGGAGTAGTTAGTTGTTGAATTTGTGCCCATACGGGTTGCTGGCATTGCAGGCAGCAGCTCAGCCCTGGTAGGGCAATCTTAAATGGACTCCTTGACTCATATGTTGACACTAGTATTATTGTTAAAATGTAATGATTGATATACAGTTATGGGCACCTTAGAAGAACACATGGCCAACTCCCTTTGGGACCATTCTCTAGTTTCTTAATAACTGAGGCAAAAGGATATACACAGAGTCACAGAGGATGACAGATACAAGTGCCATAGCTTTTCTAAGCTAAGGAATTAAGGACCATTACCCAAAACCTGAGTCATACCATGCCAAATGCATCTTAGCATCTGCTCTAAGATTTATAAGGAAGCTTGGCAAATCTGTTGAACAGAAATACTGCCAATGAAGAATAAAGTCATTTCAAGCTTAATGAAGTCAATGGGGTATTTAAACATACTAATACAGAAGCTAATGAAGGATGTCTTTGGATCCAAATCAAACTCCAGCAGAAAATTAATGATGGCAATTTACTTAACTTGAAACTAAATGATAAAACATCCTAATATCTTGTAGATAAGAAACAAAAGATGATCACCATTAGTTCAGACAGAAGAGTTAATAATTTAGGGCTTTTGTCATGGAAATCAGTCTTTTCTGACCAGTCCACAAGTTGCAATGAACATAAGAAACTCTTGATCAGTATTTGTTGAACTAAACTAACTTTGCAATATTTTAATCTAAGTTTCTGAACTATAAAGAGTGCATATTTATGAAATGCTTAGATTTTCATAGGCAAATGTGAGGTCAATATTAATGATTCAATGACTTATTGTACCTGCTCTGCTGTAAGTTCTATATCAAATTGCTTGCTTCCTCAAGAGTGTGCGATGTTCTTGCTTAAGTCTTCCTAGGCATATCTTTTTCTTTAATTTTGTGGTTTTTTTCACACATAAATATTCATGGTAGCTTATTGGTAACTAGTTTATATTCTGTTAT
The DNA here is from genome assembly GCF_033115175.1 of Lepus europaeus. Taxonomy (NCBI): domain Eukaryota; kingdom Metazoa; phylum Chordata; class Mammalia; order Lagomorpha; family Leporidae; genus Lepus; species Lepus europaeus. Next base: position 79,559,611 of record NC_084829.1, read on the forward strand.
TGGATGCATTCAATAGACTTACAAATCATAGATATTAAGGAGTGGATCATACTCTTTAGAATGCCATAGCTGGCAGGAATGTTGGGAATAATCTAGTGTAAAACCTTACTTACACTGAGGATGAGGCAATGAAACACAGATTAAAAGAGACCCTCGGGGCCAGCGCTGTGGCGTAGCGGGTAAAGCCGCTGCTTGCAGTGCACACATCCCATATGGGTGCTGGCTTGAGTACCAGCTGCTCCACTTATGATTCAGTTCTCTGCTATAGCCTGAGAAAGCAGTATAAGATGGCCCAAGTCTTTGGGTCCCTACACTCCCTTGGAAGACCCGGAGGAAACTTCTGGCTCCTGGCTTTGGATCAGTCCAGCTCCAGCAGTTGCAGCCATTTGGGGAGTGAACCAGCAGATAAAGATCCCTCTCTCTGCCTCTGTCTCTCTGTAACTCTGCCTTTCAAATATGTAAAATAAATCTTTAAAGAGAGAGAGAGAGAGAGAGAGAGAGCTCCTCTACATAGATAATAACCAAGTTAGCATTATACATATATTTCTGGTCTCTAGGCCATTATTTTTTTCTTTTTTTTCTTTTTTTTTTAAAGATTTATTTTATTCATTTGGAAGAGTTACAGAGAGAGGTAGATCCAGAGAGAGAGAGACAGAGAGAGAGAGAGTCTTCCATCCACTGGTTCACTCCCCAAGTGACCAGAACTGAGCTGATCTGAAGCTAGGAGCTAGGAGCTTCCTCCAGGTCGCCCATGTGGGTGCAGGGGCCCAAGGAGTTGGGCCATCTTTCATTGCTTTCCCAGGCCATAGCAGAGAGTTGGATCAGGAGTGGAGCAGCCGGGTCTAGAACCGACACCCATATGGGATGCCGGCGCTGCAGGCAGGGGCTTTAACTCAATGTGCCACAGTGCTGCTCCCAAAGCCTTTTTTTTTTTTTTAGGTATATCCTGCCCTTGAAAATTTTTAACAGTATCATTTATTGAGCACTTTGTACATTCCAGGCACTTTACTAAGGGTGAAGTAAATAAATTTACTGATGTATTTGAATATCTCTTTAATCGTTTTAACCACTCTTTAGTTAGGTACTATAGCCAACGCATTTTGAAGAGAAAATGCAACTTAGAGAAGGAAAGTATCTGTCCAAAGTATGCCTGATAATCACATGGGCCAAAATTCAAACCCAAGTTTGACACCAAAGCCTGAGCCCTCAACCACCAAATTGTATTGTCCGGGCAGCTCACTCTTGAAATGGAAAGAAATGTTCACATCTAGTAAAACAGAGATACTTTATAAAATCCTTAATTAAGATATTTCTCAGGAAAAAAACAGGGACAATATGCAGAAGTTGTTTGCCACAGGGATTCTTTATACTTCAAAAACAAGTTGAGTGATGTTAACAAAGCAAATACAGGAGCAGTGAGCAATTACTATCTTAATTCATATTAAATAATATTTGTGTGCTTTATTGTATTTTCATCAAAACCAGAATTCAATATTGCCCTCAAAAGAAAATGATAGGAATATTATCTCTAACTTCTTTTCCCATCTAGGAAAAGTTACTCTGTGTTTGTTTATTTATTTATTTATTTATTTATTGCTTAAACAAAACACAGGGCTGAGTGGGAAAATGTCTTATGAAACATCTTAACAAATTCAGAAAAAATAAAGCAAAGAATTTCCAATTTCTCTGAGACTTTAGAATATTTGTTTATGTAATTTTTAATTTGAACAAGATGCATAGGAATAGCACTTTTGGTAGGTAGTCCTCAACACATTCATATGAAATTAGGTATGTTTTATTTTTGATTATGTGTCACACATTGCCAAACATAATAAGTTATTTAACATATAAAATTTATAAATCAAAATAACTAAAAGAGCTTTCTGAGCCTTTAAGAATGGAATGGTGGGAGGCAGTACCATGTTGTAGAATATTAAGCTTTTGCCTGTGATGCTGTATCCCATATGGGCACAGGTTTGAGTCCTGGCTGCTCCACTTCCAATCCAGCTTTCTGCTTGTGTACCTAGGAAATCAGTGGAAGCTGGTCCAAGTCCTTGGGCCCTGCACCTGCATGGAAGAACTGGAAGGAACTCCTGGCTCCTGGCTTTGGCCTGGTGCTGGCTGTTGCAACTATTTGATAAACCAGTGGATGGAAGATTTTCTCTCTCTCTCTCTCTCTCACACACACACACACACACACACACACTCCCCTTCTTTCTCTGTACCCCTGCCTTTCAAATAAATAAATAATATTTTTTAAAAAGTAAAAATAAAAAATAAAAAACATAAAAGAAAAATAATTTGAAATTGTTTATTAATGATGTCATTGATTACTATTCTGAATGTCAGGAGAAGGGACAATTAATATTTTTTTTTAAAAAAGATTTATTTTATTTATTTGAAAGAGTTACAGAGAGAGGTACAGACAGAGAGCGAGGTCTTCCACCCGCTGGTTCACTCCCCAGATGACCGCAACTACCAGAGCTGCGCCAGTCCAAAGCCAGGAGCCAGGAGCTTTTTCCGGGTCTCCCACATGGATGCAGAGGCCCAAGGACTTGAGCCATCTTCTACTGCTATCCCCGGCCATAGCAGAGAGCTGGATTGGAAGAGGAGCAGCCTTGACTAGAACCAGTGCCCATACGGGATGCTAGCGCTTCAGGCCAGGGGTTAACCCACTGCGCCACAGCATCAGCCCCGGCAATTAATGCTTTTAAACAGATACGTTGATTGTCTAACAGATGATTTGACATGTAATATTTTTCTCTGTACAAACTTTGCAGTTTGCATTAGTCAGATGCACATAGTTAAATAAAATGACATCACAATCCTTATAATGACAAAATGATAATCTTAGGTTTTGTGCCATCCTTACTCTCTAGCCCAACTCCCTAGAGGCAACGGCTTATAGGTCTTTTATTTGCTTCTCTAGCAGTTACGCAAGTCCACAAATAACATGCTACTAGGCTGTTCTTTGATCTATCAGTTTTAGATGCCATCTATTAAATTCCTTATTACGTTAGATAATTGTGTTTTATGGATGCAATATCTTCCTTTGTATATCAAAGGATGCTAACTGGAGCTTGCTTCTTTCTTTAACAATTTCTTTTCTGTTCTGTAAACTATATCTATTTTCCCTGGTCTTTTTTTTGTTTTGTTTTGTATTTATATTTTTTCTTCCTTCCCTCCCCCAATGGTTCTTCATGTTGGAGGCTTTGTGAAATGTTTGAGCTTTGATTCCTCACATTTAAAAGTGATTATGAAAACCTGATTTGGCTTGTTGACAGGCTTTGCTTTAGGTCAGCCCTTTCATTAAAGGATGCTAGCATTTTTTGTCTCTGGAGGCATTTGGCTCCTGCAAGACAGAATATTATCTTCTTCTTGGGGGTTTGATTTGTGATTACTGGCACTTGTAATAGAAGGAAAGTTTGTCCAATGGCTCTAAATAATACTCTCAATCAACACCACTGTTTCCAGTCCCTGGCTTCACTTCTGCTTTTCCCCTCTCACTCCTAGCACACTCTTGAACCTCTCTTCAGTTGTAGGAAGGACATGTGCTTCTTCTTGGCCATTATCTTCTACATTTAATAAGGTTTCAGCTTACCCCTTGCTTCATTAGCTACCATTATTGCTTTTTCTATTCTCCAGAAACCCACTGAAAGTCTTAGTTGATGAATGATGGTGACTCTATCATCCTTTGATCAGTGTAGGTTTCCAGAGACGATTTTCCTCTACTAATACTGTCATACAGTCTCTGGAGAGAGAAGACATATTATCTGGTCATTCCACTAGGTATAATAGTGACAGAATAGTATTTTTCAGTAACTGTCATACTATGTTAAGCAGTATATTTCAAATCTCCCCTCTCCATGTTTTGGCCAAGCGTTTACTTTTGTTAACTAGGCATATTGGAAGTGCCACGGTTTCAAAATCAGACTAGCATTATCATCTTGGTTTTGCTGCTTATTTGCCATATGACATTGAAAGTCACTTAATCTCTTTAAACCCCATCCTTATAATAGAGATAACAATATTTATCTTGAAGGCATCTTGTGAGAATTAAATGAATAGGGCATATGAATTACAAAACAGTGCTTGGCACATGGTAGGAAATCACTATCTTTATTATGTTTATGTGCAAATTGCCTGCTATGATAAACAAATTGCTTTTAACTCAGATTCCAAATAGGACTCCTCAGCTTAGATAACTCTTCTTCCCTGAGACCTCTTGGAGTCCAGATTGGAACAGAGGTTCCTTACAGATTCTCCTGCAGCACTCTATTGTAACCTGTTATAATACCTGTACACGATAGCATAATGTTTATTTAATTGTCTGTCTTCCTTATTAGATTATAAACTCCACAAAAAGAGGACCTGGTCTATATTGTTTACCTGTGTCTACAATGTTCAGCACTAGTTCACTCCAGAGCTGCTACTCAATAAACACTTCTCAAAAGAACAAATAATAACATTCCACTTCTAAAAAGTTAGCAGTATTAGTAGGTTATTTTTTAAAATGTAAAGTGTATTTATTCTTTGCTTTTTAATTTTCTTCTGTAAGGATGTAATATGGCTTTTCTTCTTCCAGGTCTCCCACATGGGTGCAGGGATCCAAGGACTTGGGCCATCCTCCACTGCTTTCCCAGGTGCCTTAGCAGAGTGCTGGTCTGAAAGCAGAACAGCCAGGACTTGAGCATTGCCCATGTGGGATGCCAGCACTGCAGACCAGGGATTTAACCCACTGCACCACAGCACTGGCCCCATGGCTTTTCTTATGATGCTATTTTAGAAGGATAGTGAAACAATCATTAAACAGCCGATATACAGAAACTTAGAACACAGTTACTGGGTAACAAATGAGGAGTCTGTGAAAATCAAATCCAGTTAAACCCATCAACCCTTCTTTTCCCTCCACCCTCCCATGATTGAGCACTGAAGCTCTGTAGCCAAGGGAAATGCAACAAATCATTCAGAAACTGGTATTGGCTTTGATTGTTGTTCAAAGTCAAGTTTCTGTTTAATTTCTATGAAACCAAATTCCTCAGCTTAGAAAAACATAAATGAAAACAGTTTCTGGATGGTTTCAATTTGGTGGCAATTCATGGGTCTATAAATAGATAACTTCTAACCCAGCACATGTGTTTCCATTTCCCCTTCTGGAATGCTTTCTTCCTTAACTCCACCACTTGGATAACCTGGCATCATCAAGTAAAGAGCCACAATTTTCCAAGAGTGATCTATTAGCATGTAGCCTACTTGTTTAATTAGTTATTAAATTGTGTTGGAACATAATTTCTGGAACCTCTTTTGTTCCAGAAATAATTAGAATAAATGGTGATTCCTGACTCCGAAGAAGAAAAGATTTTGCTAATGTTGAGTTAGCTCCTAAAATATTCAGAAGATATAAAATCTTGGGCGATCAATCTATTTCAACTTATTAGTAATCATAGAATGTAACTATATTATAGCTATGTAAGCTATATTATAGCAGACCAATGTTTATACATTCTACCACAGTATTTGGTAGAATGATTGAGGTTGAGACTTTGTTGTTGATGCTATTGTTAGTATCTTTGTAATTTTTAACTGAAAGTAAATCTTAGTGATCATTGTTCTAATTGCATTTTACAGATTAAAAAAACAAAACTGAGGCCCCAAAATTTGAAGACTGAATCAAAGGTCAATTTCAAATCCATACACTAGCGAGAATCATCAAAAATCTCACCAAACAATAATTTTATCAACATTTTATCAACAGATAAATATCTATTGTATTTGGGGATAATACTTTTCAAAATATGTGATTGAGGGGCCAGCGCTGTGGCTCACTTGGTTAATCCTCTGCCTGCGGCGCCGGCATCCCATATGGGCTCCGGGTTCTAGTCCTGGTTGCTCCTCTTCCAGTCCAGCTCTCTGCTGTGGCCCAGGAGGGCAGTGGAGGATGGCCCGAGTGCTTGGGCTCCTGCACCCGCTTGGGAGACCAGGAGGAAGCACCTGGCTCCTGGCTTCAGATCGGCGCAGCGCCAGCTGCAGCGGCCATTTGGGGAGTGAACAAAGGAAGACCTTTCTCTCTGTCTCTCTCTCTCTCACTATCTGTAACTCTACCTGTCAAATAAATAAATAAAATCTTTAAAAAAATGTGATTGAAATACCCAAAACTAAGTGTATTACTTTAGGCCATATTTAAAATGTTTGTTATCAATTGATTTATACATAGTTATGAAAATTCTTTATATACAGATCTTCTTGCTTGGGTTGCAGCTTAGGATGCAGTTTTTTCAATAGAATGTCAAGAATAAATAAATACCTGTTGCTGAACAACTTTTCTTCAAAGCACATACCTACTTTTATGTCTCTGTGCTTCCAGTTACAGGGGTGGGCATTTGGTGTAGGAGTTAAGACACTGCCTGGAAAACCCACATCCTGTACTGGAGTGCCTGCATTCAAGTCCATTGGCACTTCCGATTCTAGCTTCTTGCTAATGCAGATGCAGGGAAGCAGCACAAGTAGTTGAGTCCCTGTCACTCATGTGAGAGACCTGAATTGAGTTCCTGACTTCTGGCTTTCACCAGACACAGCCTGGCTGGTATGAGCGTGTGAGGAGTGAACCAGTGCTTGGGAGCTCTCTGTCTCTCAATAAACAAATAAGCAGAAGTGACACATACATCTAGTCCATTTCTGGATTGATAAAATCAGCCATAGAAGGTGTGATGCTGTGAACTGTGTTTTTCTTAGCGCTATATCAGTCACAGTCCCGTACAAATATTCAGGATATACAATTGTCTAGTGACCCTCCTAATCAATCACATGACTTGGAAGTTCATCAAAATATCATTTGTAACACATTTAGCAAAAGATGTTCTTTTTCGGGGGTGGGAGGGGGTGTAATTGGTGTTGTGACATAATGGCTTAAGCTGCTGCCTGTGAAGCCAGTCCTCCATTTGGGCTTTGAACATTCCATATGGGCTTCAAGTCCCAGCTGTTCCTATTCCAATCCAGCTCCCTGCCAATGTGCCTCAGAAGGCAGCAGTAGATGGCCTGAGTACTTGGGTTTCTGCCACCCATGTGGGAGTCCTGGATGAAGCTCCTGGCTCCTGGCTTTGGCTTAGCCCAGCCCCAATCATTGTAGCCATTTGAGGAGTAAACCAGTGGAAGGAAGATCTCTGTCTCCATCTCTCCCTCTATTTCTGTAACTCTGCTTTTCAAATAAAATAAATAAATCTTTTTTTAAAAAAGAGGTGCTTTTGAATTAAATTTAGATTTCCTTAATTCACTAGAATCATTTCTACTTTACTGAGAGAGCTTGAACATCACTTGTATGATTTGTTCATTTCTTGAATTTTTAATTGAGGGCTTATCCATAATTTTATTTAATTAAATCCATTAAATTTTATTTAATGATAATGTTTGGAAAAATAGAAATTCTCACTTAACCTAATGAATGCCTTTCTTCGTAAGAAAGCTAAATATTGTGTGAAAGCGCATAGTCGCCGTGGCTTAATAGGCTAATCCTCCGCCTTGCGGTGCCGGCACACCGGGTTCTAGTCCCGGTTGGGGCGCCGGATTCTGTCCCAGTTGCCCCTCTTCCAGGCCAGCTCTCTGCTATGGCTCGGGAGTGCAGTGGAGGATGGCCCAAGTGCTTGGGCCCTGTACCCCATAGGAGACCAGGAGAAACACCTGGCTTCTGGCTTTGGATCAGTGAGATGCGCCGGCCGCAGCGGCCATTGGAGTGTGAACCAACGGAAAAAGGAAGACCTTTCTCTCTGTCTCTCTCTCTCTCACTATCCACTCTGCCTGTCAAAAAAAAAAAAAAAAAAAAAAAAGAAAGAAAGCGCATAGTTTGTGAATAGCTATTGCAGACTATAACCTCAAAGGAGGCAGATAATCAATCATTTCATAAGCACACTAATTTGTACGGTGATTAGGCTACTGAGATGGACCTAAGCATCCATTTTTCAGTGGGATTGATGTGTTAATGTTGAGCAATAAAGACTCCTACTGGGTAGAATCTCATTATTTTAAAGTTGATCTTTTTAGTTCTTAAAGAAGCGGAACCTAGTTAAAATCCTCTAGAAATTTCCAATTTTGAAAGTCCACACATCATTTCTATGTCCTTTTTGTTTGTTTCTTTAAAAACGAATGTACAGGAACATTTTGTCTTGTCTTAGTTAAAATTTATAAATGATATTCAGCTCTGACATTCTTTGTTTCCAACTGCATATTCTGAATGGAACACATCAATGAGAATATTATGAATTGCAAGGGACAAAACCCTTATATAGGGGTTCAAATAATTAGAGGAATTTATTGACAAAGGCAACAAAAAAGTCCAGAGGGAAGACAGAATTCAGGCATGGTCCTTCCAGGAGGCTGGACCCCACATTTTGCAATGTGCTTAGCACTGCCCTGTCTCCAAGTTGATATCATCATGAGGCTGGCTATCTTCATGCTTTTACTACAACTTCCAGTACCAATGTCTTTCATACGGCCTCATTCATATCAGCTGTGGGCAAGTGTGTATATGCAGCAGGGGGAGGTGGTGGGAAAGGGTCACAAGGGAAACTGAAGACATAAGAATCACTTCTCTACAAGCAATCAGATGAGAGTACTGATAGGTGGTTTAATTGTATCATCTTTGTCAATCACACCAGCCAAGAGTATGTCATTTGCTGATTGGCTAAGGCTATCAGAGCCCATCTTTGCAGAGCTAGGCAGGGAGATCAATCCCAAATTAACTCATCTTGGTCACAAAGTGTGGGAAAGGTAGAATGGATGTTGACACAACATCAATTTTTCTCTACATGGAGCAAGCAGGAAACCAATTCATTTTATGTAATTAGCATTTTAAAATCTCACAATTGTAAGGACAAAATAGTATAGAATGTGGTGCTTCTCAGCACTTATTCTATCATACTATGTAGACAGAAGACATTTTCATTCATCTTTCCACATGCTTAGGTGGGTTTATATTAAATTCCCTCTTTATTTTGCTGCAAAACTATCTCTTTTTTTCCATAATAAGTAAGAGTGTTGAAATTTTAGTTATGAAGAAAACCTAGAATCTGTTCCATTTTATTGTCATTATACTTTTATTGGCCCAATTTAACTGACTAGAATGTAACATAAACCATGATATATGGTTGAGAATCTCCAGATTTTAGATGTAGTAGCACCTACTGGCTATATGTGATATGAATCACTGCTCCATTAGACACAGGCTAGACCAACAGAGAAATATAACAAGGTTTGCTGAGTAAGGCATGATACAGTGGAAAGAGCACAGAATTTGAACTAGTATGCTCCAACAAAGCCATGGGTAAGGACCAGAAAAGTCATAGCACTTCTCTAAGTTTCAGAGACATAAGAATACCTACCCTGCATACTGTGGAAAATGTTGTTGAAGTCTTAAGAGAGATAATTGATATGGATGTACTTTGTAAATTGTGATGCGCACACAAATTTCAGTGTTAATTAGAAGTTCAATATTGTTGTTAGAGACTGCAGTCTCCTGAACATTAGGGTATTTTTTCTATACATCTATTTCTCCACTATCTGGCTGTGTCAGGCCAAGGTTTACATAGTAATAATCCTGTCAAAGAAATTATGACAAGACAATCATAATAATAAAGTTGATGGTGATAATTAAAGAAAATCCCTGTTGTGTTAGAGAAAATTAATTAAACAGAAAAGATGATATTGTATAATTAGATATTAGATATTAGAAAATGACTCAAGGAAAAATTGAGTATGTGACATGTTGCAGCTAATAATCTAACAGCAAAATATTATGTACATATCATGTACTCCAAATTCCATCGCACCACTGGCCTATTCAATATTTCCTTAAAAGTTTGGGGCCTAGCTTGTTGGAATATTTTGCTCCTTTGGGAAATCATCACTAACTTTTAAAGATACCAAAGGGAAATGGCATTAGCTTTAAAGCTGAATTTGCTGGAAGGCGTCTATACCTTTTAGCAAAAATATACCTGCATTTCCACATTGTGGATGCGGCTAGGGAATCCACACCATTGATGAGGTTCTTATAAATCTCCAAAAAAGAAATGAAATCTTTGCTGCTTCGAGTATGCTCTGTAGTCCCATAAAGATCAATGATAGTCTTCACAGGAAACGTGAAGCCTAAGGCACATGTGTTTTCACTCTAAAACTTCTTTCTGTAACTAAATGCAATTAGTTGTCACATGTCCTTTATTTATGGCTATTTACTAACACTAAAAATTGTGCTAGGATGTGCAGAGACTGCACAATTAAATATAATTCCTGCTGAGTTGGGGGCAGGGAGTTTTCCCCACTCAACTCTCAGTAGAGCAGCTTCTGAGAACTGTAATAGACAACCCACAAATTCCAGCTACAAATCCTCCAAACTGTACCATTGGGAAGCAGCACTTTAACTGATGGTCTGGTATTTCCAAAAGATAATGTCACCATGACATTTTCAGTCTTTTAATATCCTTTTATTGAGTCCCTTTCGTACCATGCCAGAGCTGGAGCCACTTGAACTAGAAGAGCTGAAATGCACTTTTGTTGTTTGCCAGTCTCTGTCCCGCCCAGCCAGCAGAGTCTTCACAGAACAAACCCCGTTTTTTTTGTTTTTAGCAGGAGGTATCTTGCAGCCCCTTCTGCTATTATAAGGATGCCACTTGTGGTGAAATAAGAAAATGTTCCATCTGTCATGGCTGTGTTTGCAGTAAAGGAACATTTACCTATCGTTTGGTCTCCTGGGTTGAGCTGCCAGTCTCACTCCATGTCGCCATAGAAGTAACAGAAGGCGGAAGTGCCTCCAAAGTCAACACCGCCCTTATATTCTCAACAGGGCCTTCCTTGGCCAATTTTGTACATGTGTGTGTGTGGGGGGGTACTTATCTAAAAATACATATATACTATATAAGGCATTTTATTAGTTTATTATATACAGGGTACTTCAAAAATTTCAAGGAAAATGGAATTAAAAGATAAGTTCATTTTGGTGCAAAAAGAGTTTGAAATATATGTAGTTTTTTTCATAATATACATATTCTATAAACTTTTTGAAGATTTTTGTGATATATAGATTTCAAAAATTTTTGCACCAAAATTATCTTATTTTCCATTTCATTTTTCCAGGAATTTTTTGAAGTGCTCTTGTAGAGAACCATGCTCAAAACTGAAAAGTACCTATGCTCAGGAAGGAACATAACCAAAGAAAAACATTTGAATTGCTTGTTTTCTTCCATAATTCTCAAAAATAGTTATTCTCATGGCTAAGGATCTATCATCTCAATGTCACAACCATCTCTTCGCCACAGCTCTCTCAACTATTCTTTTTCATTTCTAGATAGATTAGATGATAGGTGATGATGATAATGACAGATGTATAAAAATGATAGAGGAAGATGATGCATGCATACATATATACATACATGCATGCATGTATACATCCATACATATTGTATTTGTCAGTGTTTTCCAGATAAATAGAACCAATAAGGTGGTGTGCATATTGGTGTGTATATGTCTGTGTGCACATGTGTGTGGAGAGAGAGAGAGAGAGAGAGAGAGAGACAGAGAGAGCAAGAGAAATAGATTATAAAGAATTATCTCACACAGTTATGGAGGGTAGTAAGTCCAAATTTGTTCTGTGTGCAGGCATCTGGAGACCCAAGGAGAGCCAATGGTTAGGAAGTTGATCTTTTTATTTTCCTATTAAAAGCCTTCAACTGATTGGATGAGACTCACTCATATTATGGAAAGCAAATAGCTATATGGAATTTCACCAATTGAAATGTTAATCTTATCCAAAATCACTCCCTAAGTGGTCACAAAAAATTAACCATCACAGATATAAAAAGACCTTTATCTATTCATAAGGGTATCTGTCCATATCTTTTTTGCATTTTTTTCTGTTTCTCTTGCTCTTATCAAACAGACATGAATCCAAATCCCTACCCCAACCATTAAGTGTGACTTGTGGCACATGATTGAACCTCACAAAAAATCATTCATTCATTTGTTCAATAGTGATATCATATTTACTCCTTAAGGTCCTTTTAAGGGTAAACGTGTTAATATGTATAAAGCAGCAGGTGTCATGTCTGACACAGTAAATGCTCAACAATGGAAACTGTTACGCATTCATTCAAACAAACACATACTCTGATTCTTTCTGCTTCTTTTCTCCAACTGCCACCACTCTAGTCAGGTTATCCTAATAAGTTGTGTCCAGATTAATATATATTATATTCAGGACTGTCAATCTAAATTGCCTCCTTACTTAACCCTGGGTGGTCAAGGAAAATCTGATTGATAAATTGATATGGGAGTGAAGCATGAGTATGTATTTCAGTGGAACATAGAAGAGGCAGAAGAGACAAAAGAAACACCAAACAGTTCCCGAGTTTTGATTCCGCTCAACACTGTGAATATGCTCTTGATAAGAAGTCTTGACAAAATGAAAGTGAACTATGTTATCTCTTCTTCCTGATGTCTGCCAAAAACAAAACACATGGCTTGACCTATAAAAGACAAATATGTCAGTTGCAAGCACAGAACATATAGAGTGCACCAGGCTTCTCTGTCGTGAAAATCAAATGGTGACTTTTAAATATGAGAGATGAATGTTGCTCCTGAATGAATCTTAAAGCGGGTGGGACGCTGGGATGAGTTCTCTTCCATCAAGCACTGACATGTCAAGTGTAGTGTCCATAATATTTGATTTTTCCTGCAAAAACCTTTGGAGTTCTCAGTGATGGAAACAGATATCCCAAATCTTGTATTTAACACTTGATGTACAAACATAAGAAGGATGAGTCAAACTCATGTCCACAAAAACAAGAAAGCAATTATTATGGCTGCCTATGGATTGTAAAGAGAAAGTGCTGAGTCCAAAACTTGAATGTTTGCTTTCAAAAAAGCCAATCAGTTTAGGTATGCTTTTGAGCTGTGTGTCTATTTTTCCATGAATATTATATTGGGCTAGGTCTTCTATAAGCCTGAGCGCTTAACAAAACACAACAATAAGATTTTTGCTACTTTGGCAGGACATTAACAAGCTGCTTTAATATGACAATTAACCTCTCTACTTTTCCTCCTTCTTTGGACTGCTTTGGAAGGCTTTTTAAGCTGTATTTACCCTCTATGAAAAGGAGATTGGCCTTTGGAGTTTGGTCTGAGTTAGATGGTAAGAAGGATTTGAGCAGATGATTTAAGAGAAAAAGGATTTGTGTCTGCAGACAAAATGATTTTTAAAAGCAAACAGTAAAAAAGAGGGTTTCTCCCAGGTTAGAAAATATCTCAGGCTTAAGTGGGCAGTGGGGAGAGGGAAGAAGCAGACAGCTGCAACACCAGGGGGGAATGACTGCACAAACTTGTAGCTAGAAGGCTCACACACACCTGCCAGGACTGCTGCACCCAAGTATGGCATCAAAGCCACAGAGGACACCAGGAGTGGCAGTGTCCAGATCCCACAATGGTGAAGGAGCTAAGCACCATCCTTTATACACCCTGCATTCCCAGAAGCACGACAATCGTCCTTACAAGTCTTGGCCTGAATGTCCATGGCCTTGTAAGCAAAGACCATTATTCTTTTTTTTTTCTTTTTAAGATTTATTTATTTATTTGAAAGGCAGAGAGAGAGAGAGAGAGAGAGAGAGAGAGGAAGATACAGTGTGTGTGTGTGTGTGTGGGGGGAATCCCCCATCCTCTGGTTCACTCCCCAAATGGCTGCAATGACCAGGGCTGGGCTGGGTCTGGGCTGAGCTCAAGCCAGGAGCCAGGAGCTTCTTTTGTGTCTCCCACATGTGTGCAAGAGGCCCAAGCACTTGGGCTATCTTCTGTTGCTTTCCCAGGCACATTAGTGGGGAGCTGAGACACTCTTGCAGGCATTGGCAGTCTATGCCCAGGGACTTTGTTCTTCCTTTCACTGGAGTGTTATCACCAAACACCTCTAGGGAGGATGCCTGCCAGGTCTGATGCATGTCTGTTCCCCTAGGCTTTGGGAGACCTTACTGGGAGGGAGCAGCTTCTCTGTTAACACTTCAGGACACACCACCACCAACAGCAACAGTGGCAACAACAGTAGCAGTTGTAGCAGCAGCAGTAAAGCATTTGAGTGGGGCAACTTCAAATTCTTTGAGCTAAGACACAGATTAATGACATCTCCATTATGCAATCAAAGTTAAGAACTTATTTTGGTCCCTTGCAAATAAGCATAAAGTGTTTAACAAACCTGATTAGCCAGCACTCTGCAAAAGCTAGAAACTTCTTTATTTCCTCGCAGGAAAAATTTCAATAATTACTCTCATTGAACCCCTAAATATAACATTGAAATTTTAACATCCAGGGTCTTGAAAAGAACTAATCACTGATTTTTGCCTTTAGAAATATTTTTGTTCTGGGAAACACAGCTTCTACCTTCAACCCCCTAGGTTTTCCCTTTTCTATTAGCAAGAAACCCAACTGTGGGAAATGAATTTTCTGAGCTGGTAAAGATTATAAATCAGTTCACTATTATGGTGATTTCCAATAGAAATGACTAAGGGAATTGCTTTAAGATATAGGTAAAGAGAGAGCTACTGGTGGTGTGAATTGCTTTTAGAAACATTCCCTTGCAGTCCAGAAATGGTCACACCCCCCACTAGTTTCTAACGGAAAGATGGCATAGAGCCCTCCTTTTTCACAAATGGATTACCAGGAAACAGAGACACACCCAGCCAACCTTTTACTCGGGGGAGATATTTTCAGGTAATAGGGAAGGTTTCTTCCCACATTCCCATCTCCTTTGGGAAAATAATGCAGTGCCTTGTTGCTTTGGAAATGTCATGTTATTAGAATTTCACAGAACATTGTGTCTCCATTGCCCATCCAAACCACCCTGCAAACTATTCTTTTATCAAAGTGAAGAAAAAAGATCTCCCCATTTCCTGATACATGATAAATTCAGAGTAAATAGTTCAATAAATCTTTTCTTCATTCAAGTTTTTTGTTCTTTCAAATATATACAATATAAAGAATTCACGGTCTGTGATAGGTTTGCTAAGCTTTAGAGTTTACATAAATAATGCAGGTTTTTATAAATTTTCTTTGAATCTCAACACAAACTTTTCCTTAGTCCTGCCACCAGCATCTTTCTTTTTTGTGTAAAGAGCATGATGCAGCTTTCCTATCTCAGTTACTATGACTGGTTAGCACATGAATCCATGGATAGCTGTAGGCAACTGACTATGAAGTCACCTCTTTTTCCCAATTTATTGATTCCCACTGCTATCTGGCTGCATCTACTCTTACTTCCCCTTGGGAACTGCTCTTGCAAATATTACTCATGACCTTACAGAGTCAATTCAGTGAACAAAATTTATCCTTACAACTGGAAGACTTCAAACTGCAACATGGATCGATTCTGGGCTTCCCCAAGGCAAAGGTGTATTAAGGAAGCATCTTGGAGGCCGACTGTGACATACTGATCCCTGCTGCCAGCGAGAAGCAGTTGACCAAGTCCAACGCACCCAGGGTCAAAGCCAAGATCATTGCTGAAGGTGCCAATGGACCAACAACGCCCGAAGCTGACAAGATTTTCCTGGAGAGGAACATCATGGTTATTCCAGATCTCTGCTTAAATGCTGGAGGAGTGACAGTGTCTTACTTTGAGTGGCTGAAGAACCTGAATCATGTCAGCTATGGCCGTCTGACCTTCAAATATGAAAGGGATTCCAACTACCACTTGCTCATGCCTGTTCAAGAGAGTTTAGAAAGAAAATTCGGGAAGCACGGTGGAACTATTCCTATTGTTCCCACAGCAGAGTTCCAGGACAGGATATTGGGTGCATCTGAGAAAGACATCGTGCACTCTGGCTTAGCCTACACAATGGAGTGTTCTGCCAGGCAAATCATGCGCACAGCCATGAAGTATAACTTGGGCTTGGACCTCAGAACAGCTGCCTACGTGAACACCATCGAGAAAGTCTTCAAAGTGTACAATGAGGCCGGCGTGACCTTCACATAGGGCACAGCCGGCTTCCCCGCCACCCTCTTCACCTGTAACTTCACAGCCCTATCACGAGTTTACATGTAACACGGAAATCCTGTTCTCTCATGACACACTAGGTAATGGACACCAGTCTCCAGTCAATCCAAATCAGCCCCTTTAAGAAGAAGGATAGTGAGGTTAGGGGATCGTGTACAAGCTGACGAGTGGGGAAGCAGAAATCACCTGTGCCAGACAGCAGCTTAGGCATTTCTGTGTTCCGTGGGTCACCTTGCTCTGGTGGCTGTCGCCAGGGAAGGCAACATATTCAAGAGTGATCCATTGGTGCTTCTTTTGCTCTGGGCAGATCTGGGATGGGCTGTCACTTGGACACATTAGAAATAGGTATGTGGCATTTTCAGAAGGTGTCATGGTCCTGGATGAGTTATTGGTATTTTACATCAGAATAACTCAACTTTACAAGTTGCAAACAAAAATAAAAGCTGTTTCTCTTTATGCGTTTTATTCTTTTAGAATAAAATAAGAACATGCTGCTGTAATAAAATTGCCTTTACTCACTTAACAAGCCTAACTTCAACTCAAGCAGTGCATACCTATAAACATGACAAATGACAAAGCTAGTATTTTTATAACATAAGACAGTATCATTTATAGCGTATCAGTCCCATTGTTGTCCAGCCAAGCAGAAGGCCCAGTGGGGAATGCCCCTCACCCCTGCACAGGATGGAGGCCATTTTTGTTAGAACTGTTGGGATTTACTCCCTGTAATTATGACACAGAGTCCAAAGAATGCAATTACAGCCCCATCCTGCGAATTGTTTCTCCCTTTGAAGCTCGATGGTGTTGACCATTGGACAATAATTCAAGTAGAGTGTCCCAGAAAAGCCACTCAGGCCCCTTGTTTGGAGTCTGGCTGGCCCCATACAGCGCCAGGGGGGCCTGCTCAGCCAACCTCCGCCCGCCCTCTGGAAAGGCTCTGCCTGTTGCCCAATTCCCTGGCGGCGGGCTGCACACAGCCAGGGCCTTCTGAACAGTGGTGTCCCAGTGAAGTGCTAGATGCTATTTACGTAAGAATGAGCACTTTTTTTTTTTTAAACAATATACTACCCTTTCAGAAATTTCTAAAACTTTGTAACTGCATGAGTTAACCTGTGATAAAAAGCAGTTATTAAAAGTCTACCTTTTCCAAAAAAAAAACAAAAAACAAAATTTATCCTTACACTACTTGGCTTCTCCCTAACATTCTTCTACTCTTTCTCTTCTAGTGTGACTCTTCCTGAGCAATTTCAGCCACATCCTGGGTTTCACATCTTATTAACATCTTTATAATTTTTTAATCCAAACTTCCAGCTCTAACAGCCCTCTAACTAGCTCTAATTGGGTGTTCCCATAGGCACCTCCAACTCAATGCAGCCTAATCATATTTGGATATTTTTCAGCTTTCTCTTCTTATAAAACTAATCCTCTTGAATTCATCACCTTGGGATGTTCATATGTCTTTCCTTTGGTGGAAGTAGCATGGCTTCAAGTAGAAGAACGAGGTCCCAGGGACCAAACATGATCCTGGAAGAGAAGTCTACTAATGCCAACATGATCTCCCAAATTAGGATCAAGGACACAGCTAAAGAGCCAATGGGAAGTGGATTCTGGACCAGAGGGAGGGAGTCTGATCAGATGCCAGGACCAGAAGGACCCAAAGCCAGGAGTCTGAGTGCCCAGAGAATAAGAGCAAGACAGAAAATCTGGGAAAATAGCTTGGAGGAGGCAAATGAACTGAGACAGGCTATTATGTACCAAAATATTGTACAAGTAAGGAAGACACAGTGCTTTACAAAATACTTTCACACTTTTATTTACTTTGAGAAAAAAAAAAAACACCTCTGATATAGAGATGCAGAACTGAGCAACACAGCCCATGTTATAGAATTGAAAAACTAGGGAGCCTGTTCTCAACCCAAGCCACTGATTTCAGGTCCTAAATCACCCCTGTATCTGCGCTCCATCCAAGTTTAGGGCCATGCAAATGAAGGGGCAATAATGGTAGTCCCTAAAATGACACTGGCATTCCAGCCACAGTTGTATCCCCTGATAAAAAAATTCATTTTCTGCTTTCTGTCACCTCCAGCTGAGGCTTTGAAGTGAAGAGAAGACATTTTACTCAGTAGACTCTTGTTATTCCCTGTAAAACTTCTTTGCATGGAAAGCAACCAAAAAGAAAGGATAAGTTGACATGCAGCTTACAGGGCCAATCCATTTTGCCCTGAACTTACTATTTTTATGTCTCGGAATTTTTAAAAACCCCTACATACCAAAAAAATGCTCAGCCAATCATCATAAAATAAGAGATAAAATTTGTTTTTCATTGTGAGTCTGAAAACCAATTCACACTGTGCTGTGAATTGGTTTATAAGGTGCTGTGGTTTGAGTGTTATGTCCCTTCAAAATGCAGACGTTGAAATCCTAACTCTTTGGCAAGTGTATTAGAAAGTGAGGCTTTTCTGCAGGGTGATCAGACCACAAGGGCTCTGCCCTCTTGAATGGAATTGGTGCCATCATAAAAGGGACCCCAGAGAACTACCTTGTCCTTTTCACCATGTGAGGCCACAAGGAGCTGATGCCATCCAGGAGCCAGTAACTGGGCCCTCACTAGCCACTGAATCCAGTGGGGCTTTGATCTTGGATTTGGCATCTATGAAGGTATGACATAAGTTTGTTACTTATAAGCAACTCAGTTTATGGTATTTTGTTATAACAGCCAGAATGGACTAAAACATGAGGTGTGTTTCTTGGCAATTCAATTTGTTTTAGAACACGATGGTTGTGACTCAAGAATATATTATTTGCAAAGTGGTAGTTTAACAAAACATAACAAAAAATAAACATTAAATGAAGCACCGGTTTTAAAAATCAAATTACAAATTGAGTACAAACTAATTACCAATATTTTCCCTGATGGATGCTTGAAAAGGCAAATATAATCTCACTGTTCTATTACATTTCATAAATTACAATAATTTATGGTTTGCGATGTGCTTATGAAGGCAGTGATCTTTGGAGGACCTGGCCATTATACCGCCTGAATTGTTGAAAATTGCAGTGTGGGATGAGTCTATGTAATAAAAATTCTAACTGGATTTTCTTCTTGGTTTTAGAGGAAAATTGAGCTGCTAAAAAATGCTTACAGTTAAATTATATTTGTCTCATATGGAAAATACATTTTATAATTATTGTGACTTACTTTTTAAAAATTACAAACACTAGAGTAACATTACAGACCAACAGAAAGTAGAAACAATAAAATAAATCACTTCCCCTAATAGAACAACTGTTATCATTTTATGTGTGTGTGTGTGTGTTCCCTCACAACCTTTTTGTATGCATATATTTTATATGAGAACATGCTGCTTCCTTGAGTAGATATACCAAAGCTTCTTAAACTGTTGCTTATTTTGCATTTATATTCCTTCTTATTTCTGTCATAAACATTGGTTTTTTAAAAATGCATGATGAAAAAATGCATGATGCCATGCATTTCCCCCCTAGGGAAAGGTATCATCCGTATATGTTTCACAGAAATGTAAATCCCAATTCACGTACAGACATTTTTTTGGCTGCAAAAACTGATTTCCTCTATTCTACAGTGTGGGTGAATACATGTTGCCACCACTGAGTGTCATTAAGCCTGAAATGGCTCTGCTCCAAGAGACCTGGGATCCCTTGTGCTAAGTGCTGCAGACAAAAAAATAGCAAACACCTGCAACTGTAATATAATATATCCCCATTTTATCCTTCTAATTGCCTGATTAAAGGACAGATCCTATTTCTAAAAGCCAAATGTTTATCTCAGTGTGGCTTAGTGGTGATGAGCCTGGGTTTTGAAGTCAAGCAGACGTAGGTTCAAGCTCTTACTTTGCTTCTTCCTGCTGTGGACAGGGTGGCTGCCTTGCTCAACTTCAGAATTACATTCACATTAGAATCTATAGGAGGGCCGGTGCTGTGGCATAGCGGGTATAAAGCCGCTGCCTGTAGTGCTGGCATCCTATATGGGCACCAGTTCAAGTCCCAGCTGCTCCACTTCCTATCCAGCTCTCTGCTATGGCTTGGAAAAGCAGTAGAAGATGGCCCAAGCCCTTGGGCCCCTGCACCCACATGAGAGACCAAGACAAGCTCCTGGCTCCTGGCTTCAGATTTGTGCAGCTCTGGCTGTTGCAGTCATCTGGGGAGTGAACTAGCAGATGGAAGGCCTCTCCCTCTCCCTTTCCTTCTCTCTGTAACTCTTTCAAATAAATAAATATATCTTTAAAAAAAGAATCTATGGGAATGACATTCCCCTAATTAGAGCCCAACACCACTTATTGAAAATATAGAGCCACTTACCTCTGAGGAAAGCACTCCTGAAATTGTACAAGAAAGCTGCCTAGTCTGTGGGTAACTTATTTAATTTCTAAGTTTCAGCTTCTCAATACAAAAAACTAGAGTGTTAATAGTACATAATTTACCAGGCTGCTGTGAGAATTACAGGGAGCATACTATTTAGCATACTGTCTAAATATAGTAAACCTTTAATATATGTTAACTCTTATAATTTTTCCAAGAATGTATACTTTTCAACAAAAAAAAGAACTTGGATTAAAATCTTTTGCATTCTTTTTTGCATATGGTGGTTTCTGTCCTTAGTTACTACATCAGTCTAATCGATTCAGAATGGAAGAACAGCATGCAAATATATAGAATAGAATAACCATATGCTCATATTCTCTATCCCTGAGCCTGAAGGCTGATCTAATTTTATCTTAAACCAAAGTCACAATTTGTCTCTGAACTGAGCCTTTTGTAATCCAAAGGCTCTTGAGAAATCATCTGTCAGGATCTTTTTTAGCTGAGATGGAATGCAGGGAAGCCACAACTAAAGCAAGGGCTCAGCTAAGGAAGTAGAAGTCACCATAAGGAATTTGGTAGAGCTGGGAACCTATAGGGATGGTCAAGTTGAGAAGGCTGTGAGAGTCAGAAAGATGGCCATGTTCAAGAATGTTCATAGAAGTAGAGTGACTATAGTCACAAAAGTGTGTGGAAAAAAATCAGTCTTACATCTAGTAAATCCCCTGAGTGCCTTCTATGTACTATTTTTTGGAAATAAAGAAGGAAATGAACAGGAGAGACACTGTCACTGTTCCTGATGAGGATTCTCTACTTTCATTTGCATCTTGGGCATGGGATGGTGGTAGACTGAGTCAGAGTCAAGAGTATCACTAGAATACAGAACCAAGGTTCCAGGCCAAGCAGAGATTGAGGAGCCAACCCAGGTGTTTCTCTGAAGCAATTATTGATGCTTGGGATTATCTGGTTTAATCCTTCTAGTTCCTCAATGTCAGGAGGAAAGAATGACCCACTACGAGGTCAACCAACCTGTCTTACATTGTTGCTTCTTTCATCTAACCCCACAGGAACTGGGAACAGATCCAACTATTTGATAACTCAATTGAGGAGATGAAGTGATAGAGGAAGCAGGAAAAAGAGATGTTGAATTGGATACTAATTCATAGATACCTAATCTATGCTGAGCTCTCTCAAGGAATCAGTCAGTAACAAGCTTTCAGACCTGCAAATTCAAATATTCAAGAAAAGAGAAAAGAATTGGAAGGTGGACAACATGTTGCAAATTAAGAGATATTTTGGACCTGAACCCTTCTCTGCAGGATGACAGTTTAATCATGCTGACTCCTCAGCATAAAATGTAGTTTTGTCAGATAGATTTTAACCATAATTTATTTTAACCACCCTATTGCACTTTTGAGAGAGAAGAGAGCCAACTCTGTCAACTCAAACTCAAATTGTCCTTTACGTTGTCAAAATGTTCCTGTCTTGGGTGAGAAGCCTCAATGATTGCTTACAAATTTCTTTATAAATTACTTTTCTTTTAAATGCTGTATATTTACCAGTTTACCATGTTTCCTTTTATATTTAAGATGTAGGACATGGAATATTTCTAGAAGGCCAAAGATATGTGAATTTGCTTGAGTATAGTAACATTTTTGGTTGTGCTTAATCATGTAAGCTTCGTTTAAGAAAGGTATCACCTAGGCTGATAATTTACTCTAGAGTCATCCATTTTGGCTCTCTAAGTCATTCCTCATTTTAACAATAAAGAGTGTTGTTTTCTGGGAAAAATAAAAGTATATACGTGGTACTTGACATACTGATATAAAATATTCATCTTATTGTGATCCTTATGAGTATACAACTGAAAAGTTCTTGCTGCTAAATCAAGAAGAATTTGCATTTCCACACAATGGTGGAGAGGGGATGTGGTGTGAAAAAGAAGGCTGATGGGTGGCATCTGAGAAGGTTGTATATTCCAGCAGAGGAGGAAGATAACTGGAGGATGGCTGGAGATTTCAGGACTTCACAGCCTACTCAGAGCCAATTCTAGACATAGATAGATAAAGAAGTTCGAGATTATCTGAGTCAAGGATTGGTTACAAGAGGCAAAAACTTGCTCCATGGAACTTAAGATAAATTGAGGAGGGGAGAAGGGGGAGTCTTGGTCTCACAAAAGATTGTAAGCCCCCTGGAAATATCTATGTCTGCCCAGGACCCCATGGGATCTCTTCTTCGTTCATCTCAAAGTCTCAACTTCATTCCACTGGCTACCTACTGTGTTTGTGGACATGCACAGGCTAAACATGGCTATCGGCCTCAGCCTTGCATAATCCCCAGTTCTATGACTGCTGTGGACTCACAGGAGTTTCTGAGCCCAAATACAATTCTTACCACAAAGAACTTAATTGGTTTACCTTGGGCTAGGATTCTTCTAGGCTGACTCTCAAGGCTGGTTGCCAATTTAGTTGGGGTTAAGGAGGCAGGTTCTGTGAGAACAAGTATTGGGTAGGAAAAATGATTAGCAGAGGAAATGGTTAAGAAACACAATGGTAATTCTTTAGCAGAGATTTTTTTCCCTCCCCTCTCTTATTTTATTTTAATCATGCCAATAGCCAATAACCAATAGCCTACTAAATCCCCAAAGAGAACACATCAAGGACACATAAAATGTGGTTGCAATTAAAGGAGAAGGAAAATATGTGACAGATGGAGGATGTGTCAGATAGAGGTTAGTGGGTGTCCACAACCCAGACCTGTTTCTGCTCATTACATATCCAAGCTTCCTCTCATCTTGCATCTTTGCACATGTACACATCCACCCACTTCTTTACCTTGCTAACTTTATCTTTTTACAGTACTATTGTGGTGGGTTGAATTGTATTCTCACAAAAGGTATGTTGAATTCTCTAACTAAACTCAGTACCTGTGAATATACCTCTATGTGGAAATAGGGTATTTTCAAATCTGATCAAATTGGGATCATTCAGAATTACCAGAGGCCCTACATTCAATGACTGGTGTCTTCACAAGAAGAGGAAGATGTGACAAACACACTGGGAAGGAGTGCCTATCACCATGGAGGTAGAGCTTAGAGTGATGCAGCCAGAGTACAAGCCAAAGTACATCACAGACTGTCAGCAGCCATCAGAGAAGAGGAAGGCAAGGAAGGATTGCTTCCTGGAGCCTTCAGTGGACAATGGCCCTGTTAACCTCCTTACTTTAGACTTCAAACTTCCAAAACTGTGGGAGAAGAAATCTCTATTTTCAGTCACTCAGTTTTTGGTACTTTGCTATGGTAGCCATAGGAAACAAAGACAGGTGCTGTGCCCAGGTGTAGCCACCCCCAGCTTTGCTTCCCAGATGGTGCCCTTTCTCTGTAGCTGTCATGCCATGCTTCTTGCTGCCATCATAGAGATGGTGCTCTTCCATAACTGTCTCACTTTTCTGCGTCTGGATTAGAAAGATTTTGAAGTGCCAGAAACAGTCCTTAGTGTCATGTCTCCAGTTCTCAGAATATAGTCAAAAATTCAATAAGTGCTTATTAAAATGAAATGAAGATTATTTCCATATGTATTGAATCTATAATGCTTTTGTATAAAAATATTTACATTTCAAGGATTTAAGGAATGCAAGTATGGAACAAATTAAACTCACGTTGAATTTCAGCACATACATTACTATATGCTACAGGAAGAAATCAGGGAGGCAGGTAATTGAATAACTGTGTGTACCAAATGTATATTTGGTTGCCCCCCAACCCTAGCTATAATAAGAAAAATATTTTTTGAACTTAAAAGCATACTTCTCTAAGAAAAAGAAAGAGACCTCAGGTGGCTTTATGAATTTAACTCTCCATAGAATCTCTTTCCAGTCAAATAAAGTAATTGTAATTCATGAATTCAGAAATGTGGTACAAATGCAGATGAAGATAAATAGCACTGAGCCATTTGAGGCAGGCAGACTCACAGGGGAAATTAGAAGTGGTCGTCAGGAGAGTTAATGGGAAGTCCGCTAATCCTAATTTTCAGACAGGATAAATGGAGTTGTGTGCTTTCCTACCCAATTCATTCTTAGATTAGGTCTGGCTTCCCTACAGATAATGGAGTAGTGGTTCCATTTACCACCTATCCCAAGTCCACGTTGGCTGCTACCGTACCATTTTGAGATGTCTGCTATAAATTTTGAGCAAGTTGTATTTTTCTAAATGCAGAAATAGTTAAGAGACTGCTGTGTCACACACAGATACCAGTTAACATGCAATGTGAATAGTCACTACATGATATTAGATTTTCCTTCCAGTAAGAGGCAGAAATTGTTTGTTGACTCAGGGGGTGTAGGATAGACAGTCTCATCAACACTTAAATGCATTAATTATACATTCTGTTATGCATGACATTATTGTACTTAGGTGGGTAGAAACTATTTTAATCTTTTTTTTTGCATTCAAAGTACTTTCACTGTACAGAATAAGATTAGAAGCTTTGTCTCTGAGAATTGTTTTTTCGTTGTATTTTTTATGCTCAAGGAACCACATTTCTGAAACTTGTTGCTTATATCCAGTTTACATAATACACACCTAGGTATGGTTAACATTGGGTTGCTTTCCCAATTATTACTCCATTTTTAATGATTATCCTAATCCAGGTCAGGGATTGGTTTAGAAATGGGTGTGTAACCCAATTCTGGCTAACAGGGTGTGAGAGCTGTTCTAGGAGATGTGTCCTTGCACCTAACAGAGATCCACAGGAAGAGATAGTTTTTCTTCAGTTTCTGCACTTTCTGTGGTCTGGCTGTGAGGCATAAAACTGCTACAGCCACCCTGTCACTTAAAGAGTAAGACCGCACCAAAATGGCACAGGAGAGAAATGGAAGAACTCGAGCCCTTCATGACACCTTTAAGTCGATGACTAACAATTTTGGAGCCTCTTCTACCTGAAGATTTACTATTAATATTATTAAAGTAATAAGTTTCTCCATTAGTTAGGCCAGATTTCATGTTAGTTGCATCTGTAAACATTTAAAGTACTACATTCTAAATTCTACATTAGAATTTAGTACTACATATTAAATTCCATGGTAAAAATAGAAGGCTAATGATTAACTTGCAAATCCAGTAATAGCTGAATCACTGCCTGTAGTAGATATGTCTTTATCTTACTAAATCTTTGCTATGCCTTCCTTTCACATTCGTAGTCCGTGCATTTTGGAGGACTGACCTCTACCTCTGCCTCCACAGGATTCTATGACCCAGGATCTGGTCATTGAGGTTACCCCAGCAATCTGGTTGCAGTGACTGGTCCCAAGGTGGTCTCATAATTCAAGTTAGGCCAATGAGCAGCATCCCCAGGAATCTTACTTTAACTGTAGGCAAAGAGGGATCTTTTTCTGCTCAAGTTGCTCAGCTAGTAGATTATAATATTAGAGCTGCCAATGGCCTTTTTTCACCACATGAAAGAACATGAATGAGAATGGAGCCAAGTACTTTCCAGAGGAAAATAACAGAGAATGTTCAAGAAGGAGAGGGAGGAAATGTGCTGAGATGACTCTGATTCCCAATCTGCCAGAGCTGCAGCCATGGACTTTTCAGTAAAATAGCTCAGAAGCTCTCTTGAGCTTAAGTCAGCTTGAGCTGGTATGTTTTACTTGCTATCAAAATAATCCTATTTAATACTGCATTACATCAGTAGCTACTACCTCTTGAACACCAGCTATGTCATAGGCATATTATATGCATTGTCTCTAGCCTCACAGTGACTCTGGAAACAATTTTAATATACTTTACAGATGAAAAAAACTGAATTTCAGATGGTTGAGTGGTATGCCTAAGTCACCCACTATTGACAAGCAGAATGGAGATACAAATCAGAGTTGTCAGGCTCCCAAGACAGTGTTGTTTCCTTTATACCACATTTCAGCATTGGCATTGGTAAGAGTCACATGGCATTTCAGACTCCATACTTCTTTTTGAAATTTGTTTATTTTATAAGTAATTATTGTCTTAGTAAAATAAAGTGATGGATTCAGATTTCTGTTACCACTTCTTTCTTCATTTGCCAGTATTTTTCATATACAGATGGAGCTGCTGGATAGAAAAGTTACAATTTTCTTTCTTTGCTCCTGGAATTTTCTTCAAATTCTAAAGATCAAATCCTTGATGATGCAGCTCAAATGTCAGTCTCTTCACACCCCTTCTTCAATACTTCCAGGTGAAAATCATCTCTTTTCAACTCTTCCTTCACTGCATTTGTGCATTTCTAATCTCTTTTTACCTCTTATTGAATGTACTTCACAGCTTTTTTATCCCTTAATAGAATGTAAGCTCCTTAATGTATGTGCATGTGACCCAAATGTGCATCCTCTTATTAATAACCATTATAGGATGGTATAAATGTTGAGTGAGTGATTGAATGAATGGATAAAAGCAATTTACATGACTGTCTTCACAACTGTAAGGTAAGTAAATACTGTATATTAAGGTCTTTGAACACCATTTCCCAAGTAACTTGAACAAGATAGACATCCAATAATAAAACAACTTGTATTTGGCAGAAAACTTAGACTATTAAAAAGTGAAAACAACCTGATTATGAGAAGTACCTACTATCTTATTTTTCATTAATGGCACACAAGAGTTGAGTTGTATCAGCCTTTGCATTTGTGTTTTTCCCATTTACTTGCGTTGTACAGCTGTTATAGTAAAAGCTGGCTTTTGATTTTTATTTCATGTCCTTTGCTAGTCTATTTCCTCAATGACTTTGTGTTAGATCATTGCTTCCCTCTTCACAAAAGACCTAAATCCTTTATTCTAACAGTTCGCTTCTCACTAATGTTAGGTGGTCTAAGTAAAAATCAATTCCCTTCTTGATTGATGCTGGCCTTTACCTAAATTATTTCTGAAGGATGATTTAGGGGGCTGGTGTTGTGGCTAAATGGGTTAAGCTGCCTCTTTTAATGCTGAAATCCCATATGAGCTCCAGTTCAAGTCCCAGCTCCTCCACTTCAATCCAGCTCCCTGCCAATGCACCTGGGAAAGCAGTAGATGGCCCAAGTCCTTGGGACCCTGCACCTATGTGGGAGACCCAGAGGGAGCTCCTGGCTCCTGGCTTTGATCTGGCTCAGTCCTGGCCATGGGGAATGAACCAGCAGATGGAAGATGTATCTCTCCCTCCCTCTCTCTCTCTCTCTCTCTCTCTGTAACTCTTTCACATAAATAAAATCAATCTTTTAAAAATTTTTTAAAGTTTTACTTAAGGTATACAAACTTCATGTATACATATTTAGGAATACAGTTATAATTCCCACCCTACCACACATCCTCCTCCTTCCTTTCCTATTCCCTCTTGTAATTTTTACAATGGTCTACTTTCTGTTTACTTTATACACATAAGATTTACCCTACACTAAGTAAAGAGTTCAACAAACACTATGAAGAAAAAAAAAAAAAAACACTGTTCCTCAACAGTAGAGACAAGGGCTGTAAAGAATTATCACATCTCAAAATGTTAATTTCACTTCTATAGATTACCTTTTAGGTACTCCATTAATTACCACAGATCAGGGAATACATACAGTATTTGTATTTTGGGAATTGGCTTATTTTACTAATTACAATGATTTCTAGTTGCATTCATTTTGTTGCAAAGGACAGGATTTCATTCTTTTTTATGGCTGAATAATACTTCATAGTGTAGGTATACCATAATTTCTTTATCCAGTCATCAGTTGATGAAATCTTGGTTGATTCCATATCTTAGCTATTGTGAATTGAGTTGCAATAAACATGGGGGTACAGATAACTCCTTCATATGCTGATTTCATTTCCCTTAAGTAAATTCCCAGGAGTGGGATTACTAGGTCATATAGTGCATCTATTTTCAGCTTTCTGAGGTATCTCCATACTGTCTTCCACAATGGTTATATTAGCTTACATTCCTCCAGCAGTGGATTAGGATATCTTTTCCCCCATATCCTTGCCAGCATTTATTATTTGCTAATTTTTGAATGAGAGCCTAAAAAGGATGACTTACTGTTAACTTTCTAACATCTCTATTCTGTGGTTACAAAATTTGAACTCGAATTAATATATCTGTACATGTTTCTCTCCATGAATTTTCACTTCTAAACCACCCTTATGAATTTATGTAAACAAATGGCCCTCCAAGCTGGATCTCAATATTGGGGTGCTTTTGTCTTTGGAAGACAATTCCATATCAAAATTGTCATGTGATAAAATAAATTAAGAGGGCCCAGTGTTGTGGTATAGTAGGCTAAGCCTCTGCCTGTGGCACAGGCATCACATATGGGTTCCAGTTCATGTCCCAGAGGCTCCTTTTCCAATCCAGCTCTCTGCTATGGCCTGGAAAAGCAGCAGAAGATGGCCCAAGCATTTGGGCTGCTGCACCTGCATGAGAGATCTGGAAAAAGCTCCTGGCTCCTGACTTCGGACCGGTTCAGCTCCAGCCATTGTGGTCACTTGGGGAGTGAAAGAGCAGATGAAAGACCTCTCTCTCTCTCTGTCTCTCCTTCTCTCTGTCTGTAACTCTACATCTCAAATAAAATCTTAAAAAAATAAATTGCTTAGATAATTAAGAATACCAGGGAATGTTTAATTTAAACATTCTAATATCAAACTTAAATTATTATTATTGTGATGAGAGCATTTTTAAAAATACTTAAAAAGTTCAAAAAAGCCATGCTACATTTTTAGGTTATGGTAAGTGGTCCACTTTTCCTAAAACGTATATCTGAGCAATTATGGGAGTTACTTTTTAAATGTGAAAAAATGGACAGAAAAACTGGCATGGAAAGTAGACTAATTAGGAAAAAAATGCCCAAAACCAATAGTTGTAACAAGTTTAATGTAGTCTACATATAAATAAGTACTCCTACACTTATGTTGGAACTATGTCCTAGTAAACGCATCGTAAGTTGAAGACATCCTAATTCAAAATGCATTTAATACAACTCACCTGCTGAACATCCCAGCTTAGTAACACAGTACACTGTAGAGTATCAGTAATTCACCTTCAACAATCTTCTACCTGACTGGGAGCTGCACTTGCTGCCACTTTTCAGCTTCACAAGAGACTATCAAACGATATATCCTTAACCCAGAAAAGATGAAAATTCAGAGTCTGAATTGCTTTCATATTATCCCAAAGTCCAAAAATCATCAGGTGGAACCACCATAAATCAGAAAGCATTGGAACACAGGATTAGTTTTTTTCTTGACACATAAATTAACATCTCAAGAGCTGAAGTATTTCAAAGCCTCTATCCTCCTATCCACAGAAGCAAACTTGTAATTACCAGTAATAGGTGAGTTTGCAGTAAGGTTGTCCACAGCCATTTCAGATCTTTTTATAGTTTTGAACAGTAGGGAATTCCTAACTAGATACTGACAATCAAATACCCCCTGTAACTTATATGTGATCCTATTCCTAAAACAAAGATTTTCTTTTTAAATAAAAGCTGGTTTCTAATGATCTTTCAAAACTATAGGCTACTTAGTTTGGATCTACTTTCTCCTTCTATTCCTTTCCTCTGTCTTAACTCTTTCATTTTTTAAACTTTTATTTAATAAATATAAACATCCCTGCCTTATCGCTATGCAGACGCTGTCCATTTTAAATATATGCCAGCAAATTCTTGGCGTCTGACTTTCCCTATCCTAAGTTAAGCATGAGCTAAACCTTAGCAGATTTTTTTAACTTTTATTTCATAAATATAAATTTACAAAGTACAGTTTATGGATTACAATGGCTTCCCCCCCCCCACAACTTCCCTCCCACTCGCACCCCTCCCATCTCCCACTCCCTCTCGCATTCCATTCACATCAAGATTAATTTTCAATCATCTTTATATACAGAAGATCAATTTGGTACATATTAAGCAAAGATTTCAACAGTTTGCACCCACACAGAAACACAGAGTGTAAGATACTGTTTATTAGTTATAGCATTAATTCACATTGTACAACACATTAAGGACAGAGGTCCTACATAAGGAGTAAGTGCACAGTGACTCCTGTTGTTGACTTAACGAATTGACACTCTTATTTATGGCGTCAGTAATCACCCTAGGTTCTTGTCATGAGTTGCCAAGGCTATGGAAGCCTTTTGAGTTCACCGACTTCGATCTTATTTAGACAAGGTCATAGTAAAAGTGGAAATTCTCTCCTCCCGTCAGAGAAAGGTACCTCCTTCTTTGATGGCCCATTGTTTCCGCTGGGATCTCACTCAGAGATCTTTCATTTAGGTCTTTTTTTTTCCCAGAGTGTCTTGGCTTTCCATGCCTAAAATACTCTCATGGGCTCTTCAAACAGATCTGAATGCCTTAAGGGCTGATTCTGAGGCCAGAGTGCTATTTAGGACATCTGCCAGTCTATGAGTCTGCTGTGTATCCCACTTCTCATGTTGGATCATTCTCTCCTTTGTAATTCTAACAGTTCGTATAAGCAGATACTAGTCTTATTTATGTGATGCCTTTGACTCTTAATCCTATCATTATGATTAATTATGAACTGAAACTGAAACTGAATTGAAACTGATCAATTATGAACTGAAACTGAACTGAAACTTTGACTAGTGAGATGGCATTGGCACATGCCACCTTGATGGGATTGAATTGGAATCCCCTGGCACATTTCTAACTTTACTGTTTGGGGCAAGTCAGATTGAGCATGTCCCAAACTGTACATCTCCTCCCTCTCTTATGCCCACTCTTATACTTAACAGGGATCACTTTTCACTTAAATTTAAACACCTAAGAATAATTGTGTGTCAATTAAAGAGTTCAACAAATAATATTAAGTAGAACAAGAAAAATACTAAAAGGGATAAAGTATTAAGTTGTTCATCAACAGTCAGGACAAGGACTGATCAAGTCACTGTTTCTCATAGTGTCTATTTCATTTCAACAGGTTTCCTTTTAGGTGCTCGGTTAGTTGTCACCAATCAGGGAGAACATATGATATTTGTCCCTTTGTGACTGCCTTACTTCACTCAGCATGATGTTTTCTAGATTCCTCTATTTTGTTGCAAATGACCGGATTTCATTGTTTTGTTTTTTTACTGTTGTATAGAATTTTATAGAGTACATGTCTCATAAATTCTTTATCCAGTCTATGTTGATGGGCATTTGGGTTGATTCCAGGTCTTAGCTATTGTGAATTGAGCTGCAATAAACATTAAGGTGCAGACAGCTTTTTTGTTTGCCAATTTAATTTCTTTTGGGTAAATTCCAAGGTGTGAGAGGGCTGGGTCATGTGGTAGGGCTATATTCAGGTTTCTGAGGAATCTCCAGACTGACTTCCATAGTGGCTTAACCAGTTTCCATTACCACCAACAGTGGGTTAGTGTCCCTTTTTTCCCACATCCTCGCCAGCATCTGTTGTTGGTAGATTTCTGTATGTGAGCCATTCTAGCTGGGGTGAGGTGAAACCTCATTGTGGTTTTGATTTGCATTTCTCTGATGGCTAGTGATCCTGAACATTTTTTCATGTGTCTGTTGGCCATTTGGATTTCCTCTTTTGAAAACTGTCTATTAAGTTCCTTGGCCCATCTCTTAAGTGGGTTGTTTGTTTTGTTGTTGTGGAGTTTCTTGATCTCTTTGTAGATTGTGGTTATTAATCCTCTATCTGTCGCATAGTTTGCAAATATTTTTTTCCCATTCTGCTGGTTGCCTCTTCACTTTCCTGACTGTTTCTTATGCAGTACAGAAACTCCTCAATTTGATGCAATCTCAATTGTTAATTTTGGCTTTGACTGCTTGTGCCTCCGGGTCTTTTCCAAGAAGTCTTTGCCTGTGCCTATATCTTGCAGGGTTTCTCCGATTTCCTCTAATAATTTGATGGTGTCAGGCCATCGATTTAGATCTTTAATCCATGTTGAGTGGATTTTTGTGTAAGGTGAAAGGTAGGGGTCTCGCTTCATGATTCTGCATGTCGAAATCCAGTTTTCCTAGCACCATTTATTGAATAGAGTGTGTTTGCTCCAGGAATTGGTTTTAGATCCTTGATCAAATATCAGTTGGCTGTAGATATGTGGATTGATTTCTGGTGTTTCTATTCTGTTCCATTGGTCTATCCATCAGTTTCTGTACCACTACCATGCTGTTTTGATTACAACTGCCTTGTAGTATGTCCTTTAATCTGGTATTGTGATGCCTCCAGCTTTGTTTTTGTTGTACAAGATTGCTTTAGCTATTTGAGGTCTCCTGTACTCCATATGAATTTCAGCATCATTTTTTCCAGATCTGAGAAGAATGTCCTTGGTATTTTGATTAGTATTGCATTGAATCTGTGTATTGCTTTTGGGAGAATGGACATTTTGATGATATTGATTCTTCCAATCCATGAGCATGGAAGATATTTCCATTTTTTTGGTATCCTCTTCTATTTCTTTCTTTAAGATTTTGTAATTCTCATCATAGAGATCTTTGACATCCTTGGTTAAGTTTATTCCCAGGTATTTGATTGTTTTTGTAGCTATTGTAAATGGGATTGATCTTAGAAGTTCTTTCTCAGCCATGACATTATCTGTGTTTACAAAGGCTGGACACCATAAAATTATTAGAGAGCATTGGAGAAACCCTGCAAGATATAGGTACTGGCAAAGACTTCTTGGAAAATACCCCAGAAGCACAGGCAGTCAAAGTATGGTGTCAGGTCGTAGATTTAAGTCTTTAATCCATGTTGAGTGAATTTCTGTGTAAGGTGAAAGGTAGGGATCTTGCTTCATGATTCTGCATGTGGAAATCCAGTTTTCCCAGCACCATTTATTAAATAGACTGTCCTTACTCCAGGGATTGGTTTTGGATCCTTGATCTAATTTAAGTTGGCTGTAGATGTTTGAATTGATTTCTGGTGTTTCTATTCTATTCCATTGGTCAAAAGAATTAGAATCATACCATGCAGCTTCTCACACCATAAAGGAATGAAGTTGGAAATTAGCAACTCAGGAATCCCTAGAGCATATACAAACACGTGGAGACTGAACAACATGCTCCTGAATGAACAATGGGTCACAGAAGAAATTATAAGAGAAATCAAAAATTTTCTGGGAGTAAATGAGGATAACAGCATATCATACCAAAACCTCTGGGATACAACAAAAGCAGTGTTAAGAGGAAAGTTTATATCAATAGGTGCCTACATCAAGAAATTGGAGAGGCACCAAATACATGAGCTTTCAGTTCATCTCAAGGATCTAGAAAATCGGCAGCAAACCAGACCCAAAGCTAGTAGGAGAAGCGAAATAATTAAAATCAAAGAAGAAATCAACAGATTGAATAAAAAAAAAAACATTACAAAAAATCAGCCAAATGAGGAGCTGATTTTTTGAAAAAATAAACAAAATTGACACCCCATTGGCCCAACTAAAAAAAGAAGAGAAAAGACCCAAATCAATAAAATCAGAGATGAAAAAGTAAACAACAGACACCACAGAAATAAAAAGAATCATCAGAAATTACTACAAGGACTTGTAAGCCAGCAAACAGGGAAATCTATCAGAAATGGATAGATTCCTGGACACATACAACCTACCTAAATTGAGCCAGGAAGACATAGAAAACCTAAACAGACCCATAACTGACACAGAAATTGAAACAGTATAAAGGCCATCCCAACAAAGAAAAGCCCAGGACCAGATGGATTCACTGCTGAATTCTACCAGATATTTAAAGAAGAACTAACTCCAATTCTTCTCAAACTATTCAGAACAATTGAAAAAGAGGGAATCCTCCCAAATTCTTTCTATGAAGCCAGCATCACCTTAATTCCTAAGCCAGAAAAAGATGCAGTATTGAAAGAGAATTACAGACCAATATCCCTGATGAACATAGATGTATAAATCCTCAATAAAATTCTGGCCAATAGAATGCAGCAACACATCAGAAAGATCATCCACCCAGACCAAGTGGGATTTATCCCTGGTATGCAGAGATGGTTCAATGTTCACAAAACAATCAACATGATACGCCACATTAACAGACTGCAGAAGAAAAACCATATGATTATCTCAATAGATGCAGAGAAAGCATTTGATATAATAAAACACCCTTTCATGATGAAAACCCTTAGCAAACTGGGTAAAGAAGGAACATTCCTCAATATAATCAAAGCAATTGATGGCAAACCCACGGCCAGCATCCTATTGAATGGGGAAAAGTTGGAAGCATTTCCACTGAGATCTGGTACCAGACAGGGATGCCCACTCTCACCACTGCTATTTAATATAGTTCTGGAAGTTTTAGCCAGAGTTATTAGGCAAGAAAAAGAAATTAAAGGGATACAAATTGGGAAGGAAGAAGTCAAACTATCCC
Organism: Lepus europaeus; assembly: GCF_033115175.1. Taxonomy (NCBI): domain Eukaryota; kingdom Metazoa; phylum Chordata; class Mammalia; order Lagomorpha; family Leporidae; genus Lepus; species Lepus europaeus. The sequence continues at coordinate 79,594,289 of NC_084829.1, forward strand.
TCTTTGCAGATGATAATGATTTTTTATTTAGGTGATCTAAAGAATTCTACTAAGAGACTATTGGAACTCATAGAAGAGTTTGGCAAAGTAGCAGGATATAAAATCAATGCACAAAAATCAACAGCCTTTGTATACACAAGCAATGCCACGGCTGAGGAAGAACTTCTAAGATCAATCCCATTCACAATAGCTACAAAAACAATCAAATACCTGGGAATAAACTTAACCAAGGACGTTAAAGATCTCTATGATGAAAATTACAAAATCTTAAAGAAAGAAATAGAAGAGGATACCAAAAAATGGAAAAACTCTTCCATGCTCATGGATTGGAAGAATCAATATCATCAAAATGTCCATTCTCCCAAAAGCAATACACAGATTCAATGCAATACCAATCAAAATACCAAAGACATTCTTCTCAGATATGGAAAGGATGATGCTGAAATTCATATGGAGACACAGGAGACCTCGAATAGCTAAAGCAATCTTGTACAACAAAAACAAAGCTGGAGGCATCTACTAGTTTCTTCATTTCTTTTTGATTCCTCTTAAAATTTCATTTTCATGATAGTGATTTTCTACCCTGTCCAGTAAGGATTTCTGTAGTTCACAAATTTGTTTTAGATAACTTCTAAATGTTCTTATCATAAATTTTTTGAGTTCTTTTTCTTGCATTTGTTCTATCTCATCATCTTCATTATCTTGAATTGGAGTGTCTTGTTCATTTGTGGGCATCATAATGTCTTCTTTGCTCTCGTTACCTCAGTTTCTGCATTTGTTGCTTGGCATTGTGAAGATATTCTTTGGTTTCTTTTTTTTTTCCTCGCTGTGGTGGTTTTTCTGGTTATACTATGAATGTAGATTAAGTGAACTGTCTGCTTTTGATGGATCCTTAGAGGCTTGTGATGGGTGTGGCCAGAGAACTCTGTTCAGTTCTTCAGGGTTAAGGGTGTGCCAAAGGTGACACACCCAGGTTAGGCATGTTAAATCTTCTCTCTCTCTCTCTCTCTTTTTTTTTTTATTCAGAAGGGAAGTAATTCCACACAGCTGAGTGGAATTGAAGGCAGTCAGTGTCTGAGCTCTGGCCCCTGTGGGTATAATATTCTGCTCTGTCCCAAGGACCACACAAAGGATCTATGCAGTCCACAGTGTAAGCTCAGATTACACTGCAATCTCCCACAATGTTGCCAAGGTTACCGAGTTTGTGGCGTCTCCTACTGAGTACTCACGTCTCAGGCACTCTCTGAGTTCTCTCACACACTCAGTTTTTTTTTTTTTTTCCCACAGTCTCAGTTCATAAGCTCCACATATTCACTAGGTCTTAACCTCCTGTTATTTCTCCCCACCAGAGTCAGGTTTTTCTGGTTGCTTGAGGGCGGGTGCAGTCACTCAAAGCCCTGAGGTGGCGCAGATTTTACATATTTCCAAAATGGTGCCTGCTCCTTGTCTTGCTCACCTTTGTAAAGTGAGTGGAGAGAGAGAATCGTGTCGTACCAGTCTCTTTTATTTTTTTTCTCTCCTGTAGTTAGCCTGGTGAATTTTCTCCCATGGGGCTTCAAGCCTCGTTCCCTCTAGGAAGAGCCCTCTAGGCTCTTCCTGCCGCTTTCCCACCAGTGTCTGAGGCTACTGAGGTTTCGCCTCACCTCCTTTTCCAGTGGTGGTGTGTAGACTCATCAGCTGGGGTCCTGAGCCATGGGTGCCCATGCCCTCCATGTAGGTCCACTGTGTCCCACTAGTTCCAGAAGAGTTTCCTCTGCAGTTTTTTCCCTAACTCTTCTCTGAAACTACAGTATCTCCACTTCTATTAAATTGTCTTTTCCCGGACTATCAGTGTGCTCCCTCCCTATTCCGCCATCTTGGAGGACTCCCTAACTCTTTCATTTTTTAAAGAGGCTTCAATTTCTGAGATGCTGAACTGATGATAAAAGTAAACCCAGAGCCTACATATCCTTTTTATTCTTTTCCTCTCTCTTTTTCACCACCTGTATCTCAGCATTAAATTTTCTTTTTTTTTTTTGTTTTTTAAATAACTATCACCCATCTTGGCTTAAACTTTAGGAAACTAAAGCTATTCCACTGTTTTCTGAATGGCAGTGTTCAAACAGTAGGCAACTGGTGATAGCAGAAGCATTTTGGATTGTTTAAGTAGTGTATTTTTTATACACAACCTTAAAAGTAAGCCTCTTCTTAAAGTAAACCCTTGCACTGGCTTCTCAGGATTGTTTAATTTCAGATTCCTTAAGAGAAAAAACATTCTAGTTCCTGGAAAGGAGAAATGATATCTTAATTTATGGCAGTAGGAAACCAAAACACAAAGGTCGAGTTTCTCTTTCCCATACTTAACTGGTCACGAAGATGCAGCCAAGTCACTGTACAGCTGCAGGTTGCAAGAATTTTTTTGTGCAAGTCCTGAAATTGACAACCCCATGATTCCCAGTCTAACTCAGGACTCCCATAAGTCATTGGAGCAGATGAGACACACCCTGCACATGTCAGCAATGATATAAAGTCCTTGCTTCAGTGAGCTTATCTTGTTGGGGGCTACCATTTTCTGAAGAAAAGTAAAACAATCACATCTATTTGTCTTTTTTTGCCAATGAAGCGGTCAGCTCTCAGTACCTTTGAATAGTTGAACATCTCTGAACATCTCCAGAGTCAATGTGATTATTCACCTATTTTATCTTCTTTATCAACATTGTTTCAGGGAATTTAATAAATATTTAAAAGTTGATATTTATAAAGTTAAGATCACATTTTAACTTACATGATTTTTTTCACATCCACAAATTATGCAAATACTCTTGTTTAGAACACTCTTGTTTAGAAGTTTAACATGGTATTACTCATAATATATTATCTAATAGTCCCAAAATGTTCTCTCCTTTAAACATTTAAAAAATTTTATTTATTTTTCATTTGTTTGAAGAGGAGACAGAGAGCGTAACACACAGGCATACAGATATATTCCATCCGCTAGTTCATTCCTTAAATGCCCTCAAATCTGGGGTGGGCCAAGTTAAAGACAGGAGCCAGGAGTTCAATCTGGGTCTCCCACATGGATAGTAGGGACCCAAGTACTCAAGCCATAACCTGCTTCCTCCAAAGATAGGTGTGCAAAGCACAGGCAGGACTCAAAGCCAAGCACTTCAACATAAGCTGTCCAGGAGGCATTGTAACTGCTGTACCAAATGTCCATCCTCTTTTATATTTATAGTGCATGCTTCTAGTGCCTGGCAGTTTAGTTTCTCATAGACATTTGTACCAAGCTACTACTGAATCTCACCTGTCTGAGCCACCACCTAAATCCAGATACACAGAGATATATGTCTACACCAACACAGACACATGCACCAGGTGTATGCAAATACTCTTCAAAATTCTTTGCATGATGGAACTATCTTGCTACCTATAATAAATTAGGGTGTTGTTTACCTGTTAGGGAAAGGAGAAATGTACATCAGTATTGTAAAGCAGTCACATTTAAAATAATTGTGCTTGAAAACTTAAGGATCAAAAGCATCAAATTCATAGAAGCCAGTCAAGGGTAAAGCATTCTGAAAAAACCTGATCTCATGGGATATGCCTTTCAAAAAATTTCAAACCTCTAGGATGAATATTTGGCATAGTGGTTAAGATTCTGCTCGAGATACTCACATTCAATATCCCATGCCTGGGCTTGAGTCCTGGCTCCTTTTCTGATTTCAATTTCCAGCTAATGTGCACTCTACAAGGCAGGAGGTAATGGCTCAAGTAACTGGGGTCCTATCACCCACAAAACAGACTCAAATTGAATTCCTGGATCCTGATTTTGGCCTGCCTCAACTCAGGATATTGTGGGCATTTAAAGAGTAAGCCAGCAGATGGAAAATCATTCTTTCTGTTTCTGCCTTTCAAATAAGTAAAACTTCAAAAAGTTTTTCAAAGCTCAACTATCAAAGAAGATTTTTCTTGTCTGTGTACCCCTTGTTCTTTATTTTGCATAAAATTATCATGAATATCATTGCTTCACACTGAAAAACTTTAAAAGTCATTAGTCACTTATTCTATTCTGTTCCATATATAAGTAACATAGTAAAGCTTATTGTATATTTATTTATATGTGTAGTTTTTCTTAGTAGAAGACATCTATGCAAATTTGATTTGATAGTAATATGATGTTAAAGTAGATTATGCAAATTTCATAAGATAATTGTCTCATTATGTTCATATATAACTGTCTCAGTCCATTTCCTATTGCAATACCTTAAACTGGATAATTTATAAAGAATAGAAGGGATTTTTTTGGCTCAGGGTTTGGATGCTGGGAATTCCAAGAGTGTATGCCAGAATCTGCTCGGATCTGCTGCTCCCATTCATGGCAGAGAGTGAAAGGGCAAGTGCACGCGTGCAGAAGAGGCACATAAGAGGGGCTGGAATCACTTTATCACAACTCCGTCTTGAAGGAAAGGCATTAAGCCCTCTTAACAACCTAATCACCCCCAGCATCACCACAATCAGGTCTCAACACGAGTTTCTGAGATGACAAATCACATTCATATTCAAACTATAACCATTTCCAAGATGAAAAAGCAACTAAGACTTCAAAGATTTTAATCTTTATAATTAATTAAGTGCTAACTTTTATTTTTGTTCTATGATGTATCACCAAAGCACTCATAGCTCCTCTGTTTATGCTTATGGTAACCCTCATGAAGCTGTATTATAGTTTTTTAAACGTCTCCCCAGTAGGCTAGAAACATTTTATAGACAAAGACATCCTAAAACTTACTCATTCTTTTTAATTTCTCTGCATTACCTGATAAAGATAGATGATTTATGAGTGCATGAATGGCACGATAGGTAGGTAGGTAGATAGATAGATAGGCAGACAAACAGTGATGGATCAAGACAGAAGAGTAGATATAGATTCTGTCTTATGGGTTTACACCACAAAGTCAAATGCATGATAATTAGATTTGACATTATTTATAACCATAGCTAAATAATAATGTTTTTAAAATTTTTATTTATGTAAGGTGAACAATTTTCATATATTTTATATATACAGATGTATGAGTATATACTTATCACCTTCGCCCCCCAACCATGCTCCCATCCTCCCACCTCCTTCCTTTCTTCTTTTTTTATTCTTTTGAGATTTTATTTATTTACTTGAGAGGCAGAGTTAGTGACAGAGAGAAAGGTCTTCCATCTGTTGGTTCATTCCCCAAATGGCCACAATGACCAGAGCTGGGCTGATCCAAAGCCAGGAGCCAGGAGATTCTTCAGGGTCTCCCACGTCGGTGCAGGGGGCCAAGCACTTGGGCCATTGTTCAGTGCTTTCCTGGGCCATAAGCAGAGAGCTGGATCAGTAAAGGAGCAGCCAGGACAAGAACTAGCATCCATATGGGATGCCAGCACCACAGGCGGAGGCACAGTGCCAGCCCCCTCCTCCTTCCTTCCTTCCTTTTTTTTTTTTTAAGATTTATTTATTTATTTGAAAGTCAGAGTTACACACAGAGAGAAGGAGAGGCAGAGAGAGAGAGAGGTCTTTCATCTGCTGTTTCATTCCCCAATTGGCTGCAACAGCTAGAGCTGTGCCGATCCAAAGCCAGGAGCCAGGAGTTCTTCCAGGTCTCCCACATGGGTGCAGGAGCCCAAGGACTTATGCCATCTTCTACCACTTTCCCAGGCCATAGCAGAGGGCTGGATCAAAAGTAGAACAGCCGGGTCTCAAACTGGCACCCATATGGGATGCCGGCACTGCAGGCCACAGCTTAACCCGCTGTGCCACAGCACTGGCCCATCTCCTTCCTTTCTTAAAATGAAAAAAAGCAGAAACCAGAAGGGATCTAGAGAAAAGGCTAATAAAATTCTTAGAACAGTCACACTGGTTCTTCAAGTGATCAATACAAATTCATACGGATTACAATGAGAGTGATTTGAGCAGTGGAGCTGAGGAAAGGTGGAAGGGCATGACAGCAGTTTTGCCAGGGCATAGTCATACATACACCACATGTGTCCCAGGGGAAGCAGCATGTTGGGTCACTTCACCTCTGACACATACTGATAGTAAAATTACTCAATTGGTAAAACCACCAAGAAAAGCTGAGAACAAACCCAAATAAAATTCAATCTGAAAAAATAAAAATTAGGAGCCGGCGCGGTGGCATAGTTGGGTAAAGCTGCGCCTACAGTGCCAGCATCCCACATTGGTGCTGGTTTGGGTCCCGGCTGCTCCACTTCTGATCCAGCTCTCTGCTCTCTCCTGGGAAAGCAGTGGAAGGTGGCCCAAGTCCTTGGGCCCCTGCATCCACATGGGGAACCCCGAAGAAGCTCCTGGCTCTTGGCTTCAGATTGGCCCCGCTCCGGCCATTGCTGCCATTGGTGGAATGAACCAGCAGATGGAAGACCTCTCTCTCTGCCTCTGTCACTCTGTAACTCTGCCTTTCAAAAAAATAAATAAATCTTAAAAAGAAGTAGTGTGACTGGTATAAACCTATGTTGTAGGTCAAATCAAGACTTAAAATCTGAGCTAAGAAGACCTGGCAGCTCTAACCACTTTGGGTAACCTTTGATCTCTAGAACTAGATCATTCAGTCATAGTAGAAGGAGAAAGTAGAGCCTGGTCTGGTTTAGTTGACTGACTACTCTAGATGCTCAAGATTCAGTCAGAGTGAAAGAATCCTTGATGCTCCTAGCATTGGCTATTTCCAAAGGTGATTTCTCTGGAAAAGTTTTCTCCTTTGAGATGGGTCTGCTTAGAAGTAGGGAAGCAAAATTTCATCCCAATTCTGAAAAGGACTCCATGGACTCTAGAGGAAGTCATTGATCTTGGCATTCAGGTTATTTCATAAATTTGCTTCAGTGACTTTTCCTCTATAAAAGCAGTGATATTTTCTGGGTGGTGACTCTTAAGAAACATAATGAAGTACATGTCCCATAATTTCTTTATCCAGTCTACTGTTGATGGGCATTTGGGTTGGTTCCAGGTCTTAGCTATTGTGAATTGGGCTGCAATAAACATTAATGTGCAGATGGCTTTTTTATTAGCCAAATTAATTTCCTTTGGGTAAATTCCAAGGAGTGGGATGGCTGGGTTGTATGGTAGGGTTATGTTCAGGTTTCTGAGGAATCTCCAGACTGACTTCCATAGTGGCCTAACCAGTTTGCATTCCCACCAACAGTGGGTTAGTGTCCCTTTTTCCCCACATCCTCTCCAGCATCTATTGTTGGTAGATTTCTGAATGTGAGCCATTCTCACCGGGGTGAGGTGAAACCTCATTGTGGTTTTGATTTGCATTTCTCTGATTGCTAGTGATCTTGAACATTTTTTCATGTGTCTGTTGGCCATTTGGATTTCCTCTTTTGAAAAATGACTATTGAGTTCCTTGGCCCATCTCTTCAGTGGGTTGTTTGTTCTGTTGTTGCTTTAATACATTGGGTCAAGGCTCTGGATTAATGTTACAGACAAGATAGAAAGCCAGTGTCATAGTTGTTAGGACTATCAAAAAGCTGTTTTTGTAAACAGTTTACAAACACATTAATTCATTAGCACTTTCTGTATTACTGGCAGATCTATAAAAATGTTAGTGAATAATAAACCCCTTTGGTAGGGCTCAAGTTAGGCTTAGCTTAGATTGAGTTCTAGTCTGACCATAGCAATAACACTATCTTACCTTAATGCTTTAAGTTTCATCTCCTTAGTTGACCATTTCAACAGCGAGCTGACCTTGGTGTTAACATCAATAAGAAGAAAATAGATTCAGACTTCTCCAAGGCCCAGAGCCATGAACAGAATTGTAGAGACTTGAATCCAGTTCTGATGCTGACCTGGGCTACTTCTCTCTTCACTTCATTGAACCATCTTTGTAATGATTTACACTTAAAATGTGTCTTCAGTCTGAATCCTCAAAAACAGTAGGTGATTTGGAACTTCTACTGCTTTGTCCCTTAGACACCATGTCATGAATATTAAATGTGTCCCTGGGTAAGACCATTAAATGCTGTTCATTTCAAGAATGGGACAAACCATAGTGATGACAGCACAAGGGTACTTCAAAAATTCATGGAACATGAAATTAAAAGTATGAATTTGGGGCCGGCGCTGCAGCGTAGTGGGTAAAGCTGCTGCCTGTAGTGCCAGCATCCCATATGGGCACCAATTCAAGTCCTGGCTGCTGCATTTCCAATCCAGCTCTCTGCTATGGCCTGGTAAAGCAGCAGAAAATGGCCCAAATCCTTGGGTTCCTACACCCTCATGGGAAACCTGGAAGAAACTGCTGGTACCTGGCTTCAGAGCAGCCCAGTTCCAGCTGTTATGGCCATCTGGGGAGTGAACCAGTGGATGGAAGACCTCTCTCTCTCTGTGCCTCTTCCTCTCTGTAACTCTGCCTTTCAAATAAATAAATAAAAATCTTAAAATTGTATGAATTTATTTTGGTGGAAAAGTTTTTGAAATTCATGCATATAATGCACATTTCATAATACACATTGTGCATGTATTATAAGAAAGTGGTTTGCAACAAAAATGGTTTTTGTGGCACTAAAATAAACTCATTTTTAAGTTACATTTTTTTTTCAAAGAACTTTTTGAAGTACCATCGATATCATTCTGGGTTCTAAGAATCTCAGGAGCTAGAAGGCAACCTGGGCTTCCTAGAGAGAAAAAGTACCATGGCCTGGTTCCTGGACACAGCTTTGTCCTACGAAACCTTGGAAACGGGGTACATTTGGGTGAAACGTTCTTGTATGTCCCAGGCCCCTCCACCCAGGCCCCAACTACCAGTCCTAACCCGTGGGCTCCTATCACCATCAGGTTTCATAAATTACTCAAAGGGATGGTAATTTGATGTGTCAACTTGGCTAGGCCACACTACCAAATATATTATATATTTGGCATCCCACAGATACTTGATACAACATGTTTCTATGAAGGTATTTCTTAGACAGGATTAAATCAGTAGAATTTATTATCTTCCATAATGTGAGTCATCCCCATCTCATCAATTAAAGGCCTTAATAGAAAAAGATTGACCTTCCCAAAATAAGAGGAAATTCTGCCAGAAGACTGCCTTCACACTTGAACTGCAACTCCTTCCTGTGTCTCCAGACTGTTGACCCATTTTGCAGCTTTTGGACTTGCCAACCCTACACACACACACACACACACGCACAGACACACACAATCATCTTTTTCTGTTTGTCTGGAGAACCATGACTACTACATTGATTCACAAAAATTGATTGCAACCTGCACATGTGGGGAAACAGATCTTAGTCCAGAGGTAGAACTAGCCTATAATAATGGTTATTAGCATTTAACTTTTCAAAAATTCTTTGTTTTGTGAAGAAAGATTATTATCTTTTTAAAAAAGATTTATTTATTTATTTTAAAGTCAGAGTACAGAGAGGCAGAGGCACAGGCAGACAGAGAGAGAACCCTTCCATCTGCTGGTTCACTACCCAAATGGCTAGGCGGATCTGAAGCCAGGAGCCAAGAACTTCTTCCAGGTCTCCCAGGTGGATTCAGGGCCCCAAGGACTTGGGCCATCCTCCACTGCTTTCCCAGGTGCATTAGCAGGGAGCTGGATTGGAAGTGGAGCAGCTGGGACTCGAACCGGCTCCCATAAGGGATGCCAGCACTAGAGGTGGCAACTTTACCCACTATGCCACAGTGGGATTTCTATTAATGGGAGAATATCCCAAATCAGTTAAAATTTCCATTTGTGCTTAAACATCCAGACAATTGAGAGGAACTTGCAGATGGACTTAGGCACAGCAGTCATTATACTTAAAGGCTAACCCAGTCTGAACATCTGACCAAGTCTTACACAAGGGAGACCTCGAACTTATACACTGACTGCTAATTTACAGGCAAAGCTATTGACATTTATAGCTTAGTTCCCTGTTCCTGTGGAATATGCTGCTGTGTTTGCAGGACTGTGTAGTGAAGGGGTTTCTTACAATGGGGGTGTTGTTACAGATTTGTATTTCTTCCCTTTGTTCTTCACACTCACATGTCAGCCTTGGTGTTCAGGCTCTTCCTGTATTTCAGCCTCACAATTCCACACCTTCCTTTTTAGCTATCAAATTCCTAACAATTCATCTGGGAATGACCACCTTCTCTGCAGAGCTTGCTGGTCCACCTAGTCCATAGGCATCACTCTTCCCTCTGAACTTCTATCATGCTCACTGTCAGTGAATCTGGCATTTTCTTTATTTTTAAGATTTATTTTATTTATTTGAAAGAGTTACAGAGAGAGGTAGAGACAGAGAGAGGGCTTCCATCTACTGGCTCACTCCCCAGATGGCTGCAATAGCCAGAGCTGTGCCAACCTGAAGCCAGGAGCTTCCCCCAGGTCTCCCATGTGGATGCAGGGGTCCGAGGACTTAGGCCATCCTGTACTGCCCTCCCAGGCCATAGCAGAGAGCTGGATCGGAAGAGGAGCAGCTGGGACTAGAACTGGCTATGGGATGCTGCTGCTTCAGGCCAGGGTGTTAACCCGCTCGCCACAGCGCTGGCCCCGAATCTGGCATTTTCAAATACTGCTTTCATTACAAGTTAACATTTCATGTATGCCTTATTTCCCCTCAGTTAGGTAATAGGTTCCTTGATAATAAGAACCATATTATATATATATATATATATATATATATATATATATATATATATATGATATTATATATTTGGCTTCCCACAGTTTATATCACACATACAAAACTTATAGACAGTATTAAATAAATATTCATTGACAGATTATTTAAATGGACTAAGGAAGATATGATTAGGAATAAAACTGAGCAATGGAATCTGAACTTGGATATAAAATGACTATTTCTGCTTCTAGTATTTAACGTTGTGTATATTCCATAGAGGCAAAATGTTATAAGTGAAGCAGTGTAACATGAACTCTGATGATACAAGAAGTTATCTGAGATATTTTTACCAAAAGTGGCTTGGTAGAGCTTCACTGGGTAACCTTTTAGGATTTCAGCCTAAAGAAGCTGATAATTGATCTATAATGTTTGAAGAGGAAAAGGATTTTCTTCAATGATGATTTTTCATTACTAATGACTGAGGAGGAAAATGGTCAATCAATAAAAGATATTCATAGAATTGTGGACAACAGGTTCCCCAAGTGGGCTTATTCCAATTTTTTTCCCTCCAAGTATGGAAAAAGCTAAAGTGGAAGTATAAAGGTGTGCAAGGAAGCGGGATTTATTTAAAGCAAAGGAAATGTTCAGGTAAATTTAAGAGATAGAAAAAGAACAAATTGCCAAAACACAAAAATGAACCTGCCCCCAAAACAAGGTGTGGACCATCCTGTTATGCCACTGGGAGGAGAAGTGTGTGGTGTCTGGTGTGGAGCTTAACGGAATATTCAAAAGAGGGCAGAGTGTGGGTCAGGGCTTGCATACTGTCTGATGTTATGCTCATTGTTGAAACTATCCCAAGTGTCATGACGTCAGGTGCAGGATAGGAGCGGGAGTGCCCTCACAGGACAATTGTATTATAATGACATTATAAGGACCTAGAGGTCACCGTGGGACCACATCCTCACAGTCATTTCAGATAGTTCCAGCTGGCTCCTGTTCTGGGTTTGGGAGATTGTGGTGCTTGCGGTTTCCCACATGGAAGGACAGTGGGGCTCGGTGGGTCATGGAAGGCAGGTTTGGACGGTGCACAGAAAGGGTGGTTTGGGGGCACAGATCAGGCAGTCGCACAGGCTGGGCCAGTTTGTCTGCAGGGCTGGCCACAACTGCTTCATCAGCTGGCCTGGAGTCATTCTGCTGCAGGTCAGCTGGCATCATCAAATTGTGGGTCATTGGTGGCCATCGAGTGGTGGCCCATGCTGTCACCTGCATTGGCCTGGGTTGTTAAACCTCAACTCTCTTGTGGAGCCACCTACCTTCCCACATCAATAGTTTGGGTAATTATAGATTCTCACTTTATACTAAATACTAATATAAGGTTCAGATGGTTTAAACAATTAATTATTTTTAGTTAAAAAAGGGAAATGAATATTTAACAACTCCCTGGGAAGATATATTCTAAAATTAAAGCAACAGAAATTAAGGAACCCCTTCCAAAATTCAATTATATAAGAATTTAAATTTTTTTGCCTGTGGGTGCTGTGGTTGTGGTGCAGTGGGTTGAGCCACTATTTGTGACATCAGCGTCCCGTATTATTGGAGTGGGATTGAGGTCTTGGCTGCTCAGCTTCAGATCTAGCTCCTTGCTGATGTACCCGGGAAAGCAGCAGAAAATGACCCAAGTGCTTGGATCCCTGTCACTCATGTGGGCTACCTCTATGGAGGTCTAGGATCCTGGCTGCAGGTTGGCCCATCCAAGGCTGTTGTGGGTATTTGAGGAATGAACCAGTGAACAAGTGGATGGAAGATCTCTTTCTCTCTTTTTCTGTCACTCTGCCTTTCAAATAAATAAATAAATCTTTGTAAAGAATTCTGTGTGTGAATTTGAAAATGAACAAAAATTTTAAAACCAATAACAAGCTGGAAAAAAATTTTTAGAAAGTATAACATACACATAAATTTCTGAAATAATTGAAATTGTGAATATTGCACAGGGAAAAGAACATGGACCTTGTAAGTTACAGATTGACTTAGGAAGAAATTTATAAATGACTAGTTAAATGCCTTTGGATCACTTGCTTATATGCTCTGTGTCTCCTTTTCTCATCGAGAAATAAGAAATGTCAGTGTTCTCTCAGACTGCACTTTAAATGAAGCAAATACGTGTGTGTCAGGTATATCACAGTCACGTCAAAAATGGTAGTTTTAATGCATTACCTATCAGTCACTCAGACAAAATAAAGCAAAGGCTCTTGAAAGGAAGCTTCCTAAGGTGTGGAGGTTTTTATCTGCTTTGTCCACCGCTAAATCTTCAGTGCCTGGAACATCACATGGCACATATTGCAATTTAAAAGAATCTGTTAGATGAATTAACATATCACTAAAAACCTCAAATAAGACTAACTCTTTAATTAGTCAACAAATATATGAAAGCTATCTAACCTCATTGTACAAATAAACCAATTAAAATAAGACACCATACCCAGCTCACCTTCTCACTGGCCTTCCCAGTAGTAATTAGCAGTGCTAATCAGACTGTAGTAGCATGAAGGTTCCATGTACTGCCTTGGCAGTCTGAATTGGTATAATCCTTTTGAAAAAACAGCATTCTAGGGTGAATCAGACCTTAAGTGCCCATATCTCACACATCCAGTAATTTTCCTTCTGATATATATTTCCTAAATAGGGAAAAGATTGCTATGCAAAGGTTTATGCTGTCACATTACTTGTAGCAGAAAAAAGAGAACTATCTCAATGCAGAAACGGGTGTATAAACTATGCTACATCCATTGAATGAGATACTTTGCAGCCACTAATTCCGGTTTTTAGAAATATATCAGTAGATAATATAATTTAAAAAAAAAAAACCTGGTTTAGGGGCTGTTGTTGTAGTACAGCAGGTTAAGCCTCTGCTTGCAATGTTAGCATCCCACAAGAGTCCTGGCTCAAGTCCTGACTGCTCCACTTCCAATCCAGCTCCCTGCTAATGTGCTTGGGAAGGCAGTGGAAGATGGCCCAGATACTTGGCCCCTGCCACCCATGTGGCAGACCAAGATGGAGTTCCTGGCTCCTGGCTTTGGCCTGGCCCCACACCTGGCTGTTGAGAACATTTGGGGAGTGAACCTGCATATGGAAGCGCTCTCTCTCTCTCTCTCTCTCATCCATTCTTTCCTTCAAATAAATAAAACAAAGCTTTAAAATATCTTTTAAGAATTGGCTTACAATTGCAATCTTTTTTTTTCCCGAGGGTCACACAGAGATCTCCCATCTACTGCTTCAGTTCCCAAAAACCACGACAGCTAGGGCCTGCCTAGGCTGAAGGCAGGAACTCACCCCAGGTTTACCATGTAGTGGCAAGAACCCAACTACATGAGCCATCACTTGCTGCAAACCTGGAATTACAAGCCAGAGGTGAGTACCAAACCCAAGCATTCTGCTCCGTGATGCCAGCAACTCGGTCAGTGACCCCATATAATTGCTTTCTAAAGTACTACATATACACATATGTTTTTACAACCTATGATTTTTAAATATATAATGTTTTGTTCTGTTTTCTTATTATGCTTGAAACACATGCCCCTCCGGGGGATGAGCTGTTGTTAGAAGAATTTTATTGTTATTCTTTATTTTTAATTATGTATACCATGAGAAATAAAATGTTTTTCATTTAAAAGCTGCAAATGAACATACAGGGCTTCACATTGGGCGTGAATGAGTTTCAGCCTACTTTTTAAAGTTTGCTGTCACCGGCAGTGCCGACATCCCATATGGGCACCTGTTCAAGTCCAGGCTGCTCCTCTTCCAATCCAGTTTTCTGTTATGGCCTAGGAAAGCAGTAGAATTTGGCCCAAGTCCTTGGGCCCCAGCACCCACGTGCAAGACTCGGAAGACACTCCAGGCTCCTGGCTTCGGATCGGCCCACTTCCAGCCGTTGAGGCCATCAGGGGAGTGAACCAGTGGATTCCTGGGGAGTGAACCAGCGGATTGAAGACCTCTCTCTCTCTCTCTCTCTCTCTCTCTCTCTCTCTGCCTCTGCCTTTCTGTAGCTCTGCCCTTCAAGTAAGTAAATCTTTAAAAATATTTAAAAAGGAAAGTTTGCAGAGAATTTTTTATAAATAAATGTTCAAAGCACTTTAGAGGAGGAAGGGCTTGACTTAGGCGTCTAAAACATAAGCATGGGCGACCAGGCACATTTTTAAAGATGTGAACGAGATAAGGCAGTGAACAAGAGTGTGAATTTCCCAAGATATCTGCAGGAGATACAAACTCAATGTGGCAGCAGCTGAGAATCAGCAAAAACAGCAGCTCTTACATATTCACAAAGCAGCCTGACAATCGCCATGGAGAGCCTGCCTTTGAGGAAACAAGACAGACTGAGACCGGATGATTGTCCAAGCTAATTCTACCAATTTTTCCATAGTCCCATAGAACCAGTTGGATATTTTTGCATTCACAGTTGTGCCATCTGCAAATAATTAGTGTTATGTCTTCCTTTCCAATTCTTTTAAACTTTCTTTGCCTTTGCCTTGCTGTGAAACTATGTGCAATAAAGGATTCTCCTCCCTTGCTTAGAAGAAAGCTTCCCTTATCTGCTTAACATACTAACAGCCCATAATAGTCATCTGCCTGCCTGTTGCATAGTAACTTGCTATCTCATAATAGTTGTCTTTGCTAAAAATCTTCTGAGCTGTCTTTTTAGGGACGCTGCTAAAACTGGAAAGAACTGGCTGCAATCACAATGGTGACTGGAGCTTGTGCAGATCAACTCAAACTTACAGGAGCGTTACCTTGGGTTTCATTAGAACATCGGCTGACACAGCTCCCGTGACCGACCACGCAGCGCCATTCCTGAACACACAGGCGTGCGGAGGCACAGTAAATGAGCGCACATGCTCCGAGGACTCCCCGCATCCCTTTCCTCCAATCCCACCGTGTTCTGTCAGCTTCATCCAATTACACCGCATTTACCCGAACTCCGCAAATTCCCAAACCCCTTTCTAAATGGGGAGGTGGACTTGGTTTTGTTGGTTTCATTTCTCGCATCTCCTGACAGGTCTGGATAATGCATCTTCTCCCCCTCAGAGATGTGCTCAGTGCTGTTCTAATAACAGCAGGGGTGCATGTGAGCAGAGCAGGCCTGTTGTTTGACAACAGTTGCGCTGTCTGCAATGTGCTGTTCAAAGGAGTGGGATCCCCAGACTCAGGGAAGGGGCTTTACTTTACAGCCAAGTATAGGATTTGCCAACGACTATTTAATAGATAAGTTTAGAGGAGCTTCCTCTGTTCCTAGCTTGCTAGAAGAGTTTCTATTTTTCCTTTATGAAGAAACTGAGTGGTTGTTGAATTTCATAAAAAATTTATTAAGAAAATCATTATTTTACTTTTTCTCCTCTAAATATCATGAATTACATTAATTGGATTTGGATGTTAAATGAGTTTTGAGTTGTTCAAACAAATATAACATTGGCTTGTGTGTGTTTTTTCTTTCTTATAACATTCTTGTTAGCTTTTGTGATTAAGGTGATAGTACCCTACTAGGTAAAGTCAGGAAATAGTAATTCTTTTTCCATTTGCTGGAATAATTTGGTAAGATTTGTGCTATTTTTATCCCTAAATATTTGGAGAAAATTGCTGGTGAAGCCATTTGAGCCTGGGCATCTTTTTTTGTGAATGTGAAAATTCCTTACATTACACATTCAATGTTATTATTTGACATAATAGTGTTATGACTTTCTATTTCTTCCCTGGGCCTTCTACAGAAAGTTATTTTATGATAAGTCTTCAGAAATCACTTGGGTCACTTTTTAACTACCTCTCACCCACACCTCAGTGTGATTATGTTATTCCTTTGAAATGGAATAGTATCACTTGTTTCTGTTTCAATTCTGTTTAAGGTCATTCTCACTCTTTTTGGATGCATGGCTTTGCTTTTTTTGAGCGTATGAAATAGTAATATGGTTCTAAATGTTAGATGTAAGAAAAAGTTCTTCTCTAAGAATTGTCCTTTCTCCTATTTCTTCTACCCAGTCTCATTTACTTCTCCTCCTATATCTTACTCCTCTTTTTTATTACACAGAGAGCAGTATAATATGCCTTCTAAATTTTATTCTTTCACTTAATATATTCTAAAAATCACTTCATATCAGTTCATAGAGATCTTCGTTTTTCTTTTTGAAAGTTGTAGCTGCATAGTACTCAGTTTGTGGGTGTACCCTTTTTCACCCATTCTCCAAAGTATGAGAATTTTGATTGTTTCAACACAATGTCGCCACATGTTTTAGTACTGTGAAATGTATCCTCAGGGCAATTTCCTAGAAATGGGATTGCTGGATCAAAAGGTAAATTTGTGTAAAGTTTTGTTACACATGTCCACATTTCTTTCTAGCAGGATCATACCCACTTGTATTGCCACCAAAATTATAAGCAAATATCTGATTTTTCCAGTCAGGACAGCAGAGTAAGTTACACTGTATGGTTTAGTTTTTGTTAACATGAATAGGCTATAAATAGTACTCTGTATTTTTAAAATTTTCTTTTTTGCTTATATTGAATAAGGGTTGAATATCCTTTTATGTTTAAGACAACATACAGATATCTTGATGTTAAAATTGATTATGTCTTTTGTCTGTTGTCCTGCCAAGTTTTTGGTTTTCTTAATTCTGAGCAGTCCTTTATATACCGGGGATATCAACTCTTAATGTTGGATTGCAAATCTTATGTGTTTGTTTATAGGTCTATTTCATTGCCCAGTACTTTTTAAATGTTTTCTAATTAAAACTATTCATCTTTTCTTCTACTAAAACTAGTTTTAAGTTATGGAAAAAAATTCCCTAGTGTATGTTCTAAAAGAATTCATTCGTTTTTGGGTAGTGTTTGTATTGTTCACATTTTTACATTTAGGTCTCTGTTCCATCTGGAGTTTGTTCCTGTGTATGGAGTGACATAAACATGCGCTTTTATCTTTTTCTTCCAAAAAAGCAAGCCAGTTGCTTCCATACTATTTACTGAAAGGCTTATCACTCTGCTGCTATCACATATTAAATTTCCATTTGGGTCCATGTCTCAATTTTCCATTCTACCACAGGCCTGCTACTTGTTGTAGGACAATGGTGCCGGATTTGGTATTAATCCAACCTAAATGTGCCGGTGGTGAGAAATGTGGAAACTCTGTCCAGATTTCTGTGGCTTTTTTAGATGCATTTCCTAGGGTGTTGAAAACTGGCCTCCCTAGTCCCAACGTCTTGTGCCCTGTTGCAGTGGTGCTGTTGGCCTGGAGTCCATGTCAGCTATAGGTTTCCTTTGAAAGAATTTAATTTTGTGTTGTTGGAGTGGCTTCCCAGGTGGAGTTCATAGGTGTAGTTTTGTTAGATATTGCCAAGTTCTCTACTGAATGATGACACCAGTCTACATTCCCTCTAGCATCTGTTTTCCCACAGTCTGGTCAACAGCACAGACTCATGCACTTTTTACTTCTTGCCAGTCTGACAGGCGAGAAATGGTAACATGTGGCTGCAGATCGGAGTTTAGGTGGTCAAGCTTCCAACTAGAACACAGTGCAAGTGCATTATGCTGAACTCTACACACTGCCCAACGCATCCCTCCAGGAGAACTATGCATCCTCGTCTGCTGTCAAAAATCAAGCAGGATGGCCTGGGAAAGCAGTGGAAGATGAACCAAGTCTTTGGGCCCCTGCACTGGAAGAAGCTCCAGGCTCCTGGCTTCGGGTCGGCGCAGCTCTGACCATTGCAGTCATTTAGAGAGTGAGCAAGCAGATGGAAGACCTCTCTTTCTCTCTCTGTGTAACTCTGACTTTAAAATAAAATAAATCTTTTAAAAAATTAAGCAGGGATATTCAGCCCAGTGTAGAAGATTATCTTTTAATAGACGTCAACAGCAAGTGGTCATAGTCTCCATCCCATTTCTTCCAAGGAGTTGACATCTTGGCAAAATTGCTTAGTGCCTATTCGCCTAACAGCATATACTCCAAGAAGTATCAAAAAGAAGCAGACTGTATAAACCACAGACACTCCTGATATTCCTGTATACTCAAGAAATCACTTGACTTGTACTCTTATACTGATAGAAATGAGAGGGGCAATCAATCTCCTGACTGTTTCTTAAACAAAGCCATCTCTGTTTACCAGGAGAGAGAAACTTCAACGAATATGAAAATAGTAGCTTCTTAAGGTTCCAATGTACTGATGATTCTACTGCTCCCAAAAATGCCTTCTGTAGCATCAAAATGCCGGGGAATATCCTAAACAGGAGATGCCTCTAGATGAAGTATTACAATCTAAGAAGCTCGGTGGCTAACCAGTTCCCAAGCAGTCCGAGGAATGAAAGGTCCAGTTACGAAATCACTGGCATCACAGGAAGTGATGGCATTTCTGAGGAACTGGGTGTCATAGCCTCTGCTAATATCTGTGCTCAGGGAGGGTATGGAAGGATCAGAACAATACACATTTCTATACATGATAATTCCAGAATGGACTCCCACCCACACTACACACCCAGCAACTGGGAGTTTTCTGTGAGGTTTTCAAATTGATAAAATGGTGAAAGGAAGAAGCAGGGAGGAGGAAAAGAGGTGGGAGGTTTACAGAATATGACCTAATAAAACATCAGATCCACCTATGGCCTGGCATAGTGGCAACCTGCTTAGTTTATTTTAATTCTGATTAGTCGTTTATTACTTAATAAATCAAGTATCCAGCTAATAGAAGAGCTAAGATCTTTAAATCATCCCAATTCTTGTCATCTGTTAATTTTTTTTAAGTTTGGCAAAAGGAGCAATAGAATCAACGCAAAATTGAGAAATTTAAATTATTTACATGTATTAATTACCCCAATGTCTACTATCAAATAGTTGTGTCTAGTGCATACTAAATGACTGTACAAACATCAAGTCTAAAACTAACAAGCTACTTTTTGTTGTACACACTTTGAATTCCACATCGTTATAGATTTATCAAAAAATAAAAACTCAACACACATAGCTAAGTCTTTGGCATTTAGGAACCACAGAAATGAAATTTGAGGGAGTTAGAATTTTATGAAAAATTTTAGATATAACTTCATCCATTCCTTTTTGGAAAATGAATTTGACAACTTCTTTAATGAAGTGATACTTCCAAAAAGATTAGCAACAACCAGGCTAGGGTATGGCATTATTATTATTATTATTATTTTGTTTTGACAGGCAGAGTGGATAGTGAGAGAGAGAGAGAGAGAGACAGAGAGAAAGGTCTTCCTTTTTGCCGTTGGTTCACCCTCCAATGGCCGCTGCGGTCGGCGCATCTCGCTGATCCGAAGCCAGGAACCAGGTGCTTCTCCTGGTCTCCCGTGCGGGTGCAGGGCCCAAGCATTTGGGCCATCCTTCACTGCACTCCCAGGCCATAGCAGAGAGCTGGCCTGGAAGAGGGGCAACTGGGATAGAATCCGGCGCCCCAACCGGGACTAAAACCCGGTGTGCTGGCGCCGCAAGGCGGAGGATTAGCCTGTTAAGCCACGGCGCCGGCCATGCATTATTTTTAATCTTTATTTATTTATTTTTTTTGACAGGCAGAGTTAGACAGTGAGAGAGAGAGAGAAAGGTCTTCCTTTTTCCGTTGGTTCACCCCCCGCAAGTGACCGCTATAGCGCATTGCACCGATCCAAAGCCAGGAGCCAGCTACTTCCTCCTGGTATCCCATGTGGGTGCAGGGCCCAAGGACCTGGGCCATCCTCCACTGCGCTCCAGGGCCACAGCAGAGAGCTGGCCTGGAAGAGGAGCAACCGGGACAGAATCTGGTGCCCCGACCGGGACTAGAACCCGGGGTGCTGGCGCCACAGGTGGAGGATTAGCCTAGTGAGCCATGGCGCTGGCCTATTTTTAATCTTTATTAAATATTACATATATATTAAAACTATAGCCCTTCCATTCTGCAACCTCATACTTTAATACAGTAAATAATATGTTAAATACATTATTTATCAGAATAAATAACACAGTCTTTGTCATAATTATTATTTAAAATAATGAAGACAAAGAGATACATAAATGTTATTTAATTTTTATTTATTTGAAAGGCAGACAACAGAAGTAGAGAGAGACTGAGCAGAGTGAGAGATTATCCATCTGCTGGTGTACTCCCTAAATGCCTACAATAGCCACTACTGGGCCAGGCTGAAGCCAGAAACTCAGAACTCTAGGGAGGTCTCCTACCCGGATGGCAAGGACTCAACTACTTGAGCCATCACCTGCTGTCCTCCAGGGTGTGAACTAGCAGTAAGCTAGAAGCAGAAGCAGGGCTAAGACTTGAACCCAGGCACTCCAACACGGGAAGTAGGTGTCTTAAGTGGTATCCTAACCACTGTACCACGACAATGTTAATTTACTATATTAACGTCATTGAGCATTATGTATTTTTCTTGGACAAAAATCTATTTTTTTCCTGACAACAAGTAGTTTTCTTAATGATGTTTCCTTCTAAGGATATTTATTTTAGGAAAAACATAAATTTTCACAAATATGAACCAAAGGAGACTTTTTCATTTTTCAAAAAGTTTCTATTAAGCATTGTACTATTGGGCAATATGAACCCTGCTGTCAGAAAATTTAGATCTTCTTATATACAAACAGCCTATTCTTTTGAAAAATAGGCCATTAAAGTAACAGATGAATATGGAGTTGAATGATTAGTTACCTACACATTTTTTTAAGGAACATGGTGGCAGGCAGGATAAAGAGAAGAAACATGACAAAAATCTGAAGAATGAGCGACTGTTTGACATTGAAACACCTTAAGGCCACATAAATTACTTCTACCCAGAATTATTAATTTAAATTCTAAGCCCTCAAACAAAATGTTATAAAGTAAAAGAATACATGAAGTGTCTCTCTGGACTTCATCTGATCTACAAAGAAGGGCTTGGTGACAACATGGGAGTGACAGAAACCAGGGAAAGTGACCATGTCGTCTTAGTGTTCACAAAAGTAACAGAAGAAAGTGCTGGGCATTTCTGGTCATACATTCCATGCTGACTTCACAAAGCTCCAGGAATGTTGATAAATGCCAACAGCTAGAGAAACAAAGGAAAAATGACTCAGAAAGATCAGTGGAGTTCTGATCATGCTATGCACTCACACAATACAAATAGGAAGCAGGGTTGGGAGAGAGAGGGACAGATGATAGAGAAACCATCATGGCTGGACTGTGAGCTCTCTCACAATTCCAGGCTTTTAAAGAACCTGAGTCAAATAAAGGGGAGAACAAAGAAAAAGAAACGGTGAGTACAGATAATAGGGCACACTTCTGGGAGCAGTGTCAGGAAGTCAAAGCCAGAAGTGAGCAGAAACCAGAGGACAACAAAAAGTGTTGAGGACAATACAAATTGTTTAAAACTTTGTTCGTTAAGAAATAGAAGAAAATAATTATTGGCCTAATAATAACAAATAATAGATGTTAGGTAGTACAAGTCACGAAGTTTATGTTGTTATTTCCTCCATTCCATAGAGGCGAAAACGAGGGTTAAAGAAATAATGCAACTTCTGAGATGCCGTATTATTTGAGAACAATGGAGCAGACATTTCTAACTAGTTAGGGATGTGTTTTGTACTCCTAGCTCCTTTCTTGTGCAGGAATCTGCAACAACCCCAGCCTTCTCTATTGCTCTCTATGCTCCGGGGTGTTGGTGGAGCAGCTAAAACCTGAGTAGCATGTTGGAAAGAGAATGGCACTAATCGGCCTCTCTGCCTCCTGGCTTGGGAGACAGCCACTCTGCAAGCCCATTCCGGTTCCAAACACAGGTTTCTCAAAAATCTGCATTTTGTTTGTTTGTTTGTTCTTGTCTATTGTTTCACTCCTCAAATGCCCACAACAGATGAGGCGTGGCTAGGTGGAAACTGTGCTGGGAACACAATCTGAGTCTCCTTCATGTGTGGCAGGAACCAATTACTTGAGCCATCACTGTTGACTCCCAGGATCTGCGTTAGCAGGAAGCTGGAGTCAGGAGCAGGGCTGGGTATCCGATGCAGGCACCCTGATATGGGACACAGGTGTCTAAAAACGGGGTCTTAACTGCTGGGCTAAACACCCACCGCAAAGCTCTGTTTTATAGAACCATGAGCTGGATCTTTTAACACCGAGAAACACCACTTTGCTTATGTCTTGCATAGGATAGAATAAAGTCTATGAATATGATAAAGAATTGCTAGGTTATTTTGTGGCTACCTTTTCCATAAAATTAAATTTTCTTTCTAAACTGTAAATGGCAAAAGAGAAATTATTAAGAGAAAACTGAAAATCAAATTAAGAGAGGGAATAATGGAATACATCATCAATTCTTTGACTAAAATTGAGTGTTTGGATCCAGAAAATGCTATGATGCTTGATTAAATAACTTAGGTAACTACCCAGGCATCAGTGTCAGTCATAGTTGAGAAATCTTGGAGTATGGAAAACTCTCTCCAGAAGGCCTGAATGGGAAAATATCCCCAATCTTCAAAAGGCTGAAAACAGTAAAATCCCAGAATTTACAACCAAAAGGCTTGACATCAACCACCAGGAAAGTTAGAGAACAGGTTTGTGAGCAAATAATAAAATAAAATAAAAAAGAAACTATAGATATGATGGATCACTAAAAAATGCAAGTTGCTCTTAACTCATTCTGTTAAGACTTTATGTAAATTAGTTTATATGCTTATCAAAAAGGCTTTAAAATAGCACATCTTTATTTCAGAAAGATAATGGACTGAGACATTTGTGAGATACCTGACATGATGGTGAAAAGGGAGATGCATGGTTATACCACTGAGGAGCTTGGCAGCTGGAAGAAAAGTCATAGTGAAAGTGAATGATGTTCCATGGTATGAGTGGGATGTTGGCAGCCTTTGAAGAGTAAATACAAGCTTGAAGTCCATTAAAAGAGGGGGAAAAAGTCCCAAATTAAGGAGAGAAACATTCCCAATGTTCCCTTTAACAGTCAACTACACTCTGAGTTTTATATAAGATTATGGATATTGAGAATAATTGACAATCAGGAGCAGGTCCAGAAAGCAACAAACAAAGGGATTGGAGATTCTGGATGTTGCATCAACTGGAGATTAAAGGAGTTTTGTGATCTGGGAGACAGACAATTGTGATAAACACGTAGATTGCTCTTCAAGTCGTGCAGCTATTTGGGGCCTCAGGTTTTTCTTGCAGAAAATGAAGGGGGTTGAAATTAATGAGGTTTTTGTGCTTCCTATCTCTCAAATTATATGCCTCTTCTGTCCAAACGTTTGGAAATTCATGGCAAAAGTCTACAGAATGTAATCCCTTTTTACAGTAGAAGACAGAACAAGTGTCAATGGGTAACCATTAAAGCAGGCAAATTTGTAACTAAACATGAAAGGACTTTCTAAGAATTAAGGTATTTCATGGGAGTGGGGTTTGATAGCTTAGCAAGCAGGTTGACAGTGAAGACATTTAAGCAGTGGCTAGATGATGATGATGGCAATGACAGTAATAACAGTATTTTGTTATTTAATATTTGGGTTTTTTTAAGATTTATTTATTTTAAAGCCAGAGTTACAGAGAAGCAGAAGCAGAGAGAGTGAGAGAGAATGAGAGAGTCTTCCATTTGCCGGTTCACTCCCAAGATGGCCGCAATGGCCAGAGTTGCACTAACTGAAGCCAGGAGCCACGGGCTTCTTCCGGGTCTCCCATATGGGTGCAGGGGCCCAAGCACTTGGGTCATCTTCTGCTTTTCCAGGCCATAGCAGAGAGCTGGATAGGAAGAAGAGCAGCCAGGACTCAAATCAGCACCCATATGGGATGCCAGCACTACAGGTGGTGGCTTTACCCACTATGCCACAGCGCTGTCCCCCTTGAGTTCTATTTGGCATTTATTTTATCATTGTAATATATTAAATGTCTACTACCTTTAGGCTCTGATTAAATTCTTCAGTGGTTGGAAGAATGGATTTGATCAATGGTTCTGGAACTCTGGTATGAAAGACCTGTTAAAATGTAGCTTGCTAAATCGCACTCTTGGAGTTTCTGATTTAGCAGATTTGGAAAGGATCTGAGAAATCTGATTTTTTAACAAATTCTAGAGGGTACTGATGCTGCAGGTCCAGGGACCCACTGTTCACCATTATTTCCAACCTTCATTCTAATGGTAACGTCCCAAGTTTCAATAATTAACCTCATATCCCTGGGGAAAGACCTCAAAACACGAAGCTACTTTTAAAAAATTGTATCACTGAGGAATATTAATTAGGTTATCCACAGAACCCCCTGGAGCCCATTTTTCCCTCATTTCTTCTTGTTTTCTCCTCTTTTTCCCCAAACATGGAGTGAAAATATTCGTTTCTAAATTGGCACAGGAAAAAGCAAGTCTCTCTTCCTTTGCCTCAGTTCCGCATCATTAGGCAAACCCAGGTACTCTTACTGTTATCTCCCAGGAGCTGAGGATTTATGAAGTCATCTTGGAAAAAAATACCTAGTTCTAGAAAATAAATTGTCACCAGTACTATGCAACAAGAGTATGGTAAAGAGTTTTTTTTTTTAATTTAATTAATTAATTAATTAATTAATTTTTTTGACAGGCTCTGGACAGATCAGCTTTTCGGCTGGAGGTGAGCGTGAGAGTGGATATTTGAAAATAAAAAGATGGTGTGTGTGTGGACCCATATTGCACAGGAAAGTAAAATTTCATGTCTAGTTGCTTCAGGTGACTTTTTCCTGCTATTTTTAACACTTTCATTATTTGGTTTGGAGCATCCCAGGGCTCTTAAACTATTTCAAGAGGTATCATGAAATTCCAGGAAGTTTCTTAAAACAGTTTAATGGAAAAAAATACATATTTGCCATTAAGAAATATTCCAGATTGGTTAAAAAAAAAAAAAGACAAAGAGGAATGTTTACAACTGAAATAAACAAAATAACTGGGAATTTTTGAAAAGGTATTTAAACTTCCAGAATCCAAAAGTTGTACCTTTGAAATTTATATTTATAAATAAAAGCTTTCTATAAAATAAAAAAAAAGATATCTCTCTCTCTCTCTCTCTCTCTCTCTCTCTCTGTAACTATGCCTTTCAAATAAATAAATAAATCTTTAAAGAGAGAGAGAGTGTGTTCAGGTGATGTCATTATACTTTTTTTTTTTTTTTTTGCCAGGCAGAGTTAGACAGTGAGAGAGGGAGAGAGACAGAGAGAAAGGTCTTCCTTTACCGTTGGTTCACCCCCCAAATTGCCGCTATGGCCGGCATGCTACGCGGATCCGAAGCCAGGAGCCAGGTGCTTCCTCCTGGTCTCCCATGCAGGTGCAGGGCCCAAGCACTTGGGCCATCCTCCACTGCCCTCCCGGGCCACAGCAGAGAGCTGTACTGAAAGAGGAGCAACCAGGACAGAATCCGGCACCCCAACCGGGACTAGAAACTGGGGTGCTGGCACCGCAGGCGGAGAATTAGCCAAGTGAGCCGCGGTGCCAGCCCATTATACAAATTCTTAATTGTGATTGACAATAATATAATTCTTGATTTGATAGAGCTAAAATATAATATTATGTTAAGCAAAAAGGGTATTTAAACTTCCATTCTGAGGGGCTGGCATTGTGGTGTAGCGGATAGAGCTGCCACCTGCAGTGTCGGCATCCCACATGGGCGCCAGTTTGAGTCCTGGCCGCTCCACTTCTGATACAGCTCCTTGCTATGGCCTGGGAAAGCAGTAGAAGATGGTGCAAGTCCTTGGTTCGCTGCACCTGCATGGGAGATCCAGAGGAAGCTCCTGGCTGCTGGCTGCTGGCTCCTGGCTCCTGGCTTTGGATCAGCGCAGCTCTGGCCGTTGCGGCCAACTGGGGAGTGAATTAGTGGATGGAAGACCTCTCTCTCTCTGCCTCTTATTCTCTCTCTGTGTAACTCTGACTTTCAAATAAATAAATAAAATAAAAAAAGGTACATGCTGATTACCCTGAAAAAAAACAAAACAAAACAATAAACTTCCATTCTGTGCTGGTTCCCAAATGAATTGCAATGTTGTTTGTGTTCTATGCCCAATGTTGGCATCTAAATCAAACATAGATTGTCCCACATATTTTGAAATGAATTTTTAAAAAAACTCACACTTTTCAGCATTTCCTAATTACCTCATTAATGGATCATCTTAAATAGCTGAGGGGGGGCGGGGCATGGCATGGTTTGTACTTGAAGGTAAAAAGCCATTTTCCCACTGCCCTAAGAATTTCATTCAATTAATAATAAAAGTGCTACAAAGAGGCACCAAAAAGTGGTTCATGGCCTTTTGTAAAAGAAACTTTCTTCTCAAATCATTGCAAAATGTTTTTTCTTAAAACCATTCCCAGAGGTGAGTCAAGTGTCTGGACATGAAAGGGCTTCTGGACCTCCAGGTTATCAGAGAGAACAGATGTTAACATTATTATCAATCACGGGCTAAAAATATATTTGACTTTAAAAATAATAAGCCCCTGGGGCCGGCACTGTGGTATAGAGGGTAGAGACAGCATCTGCAGTGCCGACATCCCATTTGGGTGCCTGTTAGAGTCCAGCTGCTCCACTTCCCGTTCAGCTCTCGCTATGGCCTGGGAAAGCAGTAGAAGATGGCCCAAGTCCTTGGGCCTCTGTACCCACATGGGAGACCTGGAAGAAGCTCCTGGCTCCTGGCTTCAGATTGGCCTAGCTTCAGCTGTTGCAGCCATCTGGGGAATGAACCAGCAGGTGAAACACCTTTCTGTCTCTCTCTTTCTCTGTAACTCCACCTCTCAAATGAATAAATAAAATCTTCAGTAATAATGACAGTAAGCCCCTGCTAACTGTGTACAGAAAAGGAATGAAGACGCGTGTGACTTTTAAACTTCCTGCACAGCTTTGTGTTCCTCTCTATAAATGAGGAGCAGAAAGGTAGAGGGAAGAGGTGTCACACCTGAGTGGGCGTCTGTGCTGAATTCAGATGCGAGTATTGACATCCCTCCCTTCTTGGGTCTGCCCCCAGTCACTGACTCACGGGGTTCCACATGGCTACTCTAGCGTTTCCCAACTCTTTAAACCAACTCCGGTGTTCATAACATGTTCCTCAGGGTTACAGAAGGAGCAACTCCAGTCAAGAATCTCCATATTTTCTTTCTAACCCAACAGCCAAAATAAGTGGTTGTGTTTTGTTTTCTCAAGTTAGCATTATAAAAACAAAACCAAATCTCACAATTGAAAACACAATCTCAAATTTCTCACTTGCCTCCACCTACCCCACCTGTACTTCCCAGAGAGTCTGGTATTTCTCTTAGAGTCCATTCCGCCAGTTGGGAATTATTGCTTTAATTCCTACACTGTGACCTGGATCTGCTATACCATGTGTGGGGCTCAGTGAAAATCAAGGATGCAGGGCCACTTGTTAGAAATGATCAAGAATTTCAAGATTTCAACAGTAGACCATCACACAAAGGGTGGAGTCTTTCTAGGCCTGCGGTCCTGGGTGATGATGCAGACTCTAAACTGCAAGCCAGCTCTGACTTTGGCAGTTCAGCTTGTACTATTCCTGCATTGGACTCTTTTTCTTTCTCAATTCTGATTCCCAAGAGCAAGAATCTGATTAAGATAAGTGTTTCATTATGTGAACTGTCACTGGTTGCTGGCAGGCCTAGTCACTGGAGATATCCCTCGGGCAGTTAATTCTGTCAAAACCAAGCAGTTGGGTGTGACCAGGGCTGAGGTGTGGGTTTGGGATGGGAGTAGAGGATGTGTCCTCTAGCAGAGGGCATGGCCACCAATGTAGTAGGGACAGTGGTCAGGCAGTTATCCTTTGGCGGGCAGATGAGTAGGCAGGCAGTCACTGACAATGCAAACCTAAAATACCACAATAATGCAGTTCTTGAGTCTGATGTCTATATTTGTAAAATGGAGTATATTTGTAAAATTAGAGGATAGTTTGGCAGGGGACAAAGGAGATGGTGGCCTAAACAAATGAGATGCAAGCCTCTAACAAATGGTTGCCATTGCCATTGCAACAATGGAAGCAAAAGGAGCATAAACATCATGGAACTCTATTTAGGATCTCAGTGGCTTCACCTTCAGTCTTCAGAAGTCTTTCAAGACTAATGTAGGCTGTTGGGATCCTGTATTTATGGTGCTTGCTCAAGATGTCTGTGACTGTGAACTAAACACAGACTCGGTGTTCTGAGGGCAGACAGGTGTCAGGGACCGCGTCTTTGTTCAAAGAGAGGCAGTTGGTGCTGGAACTGGATGAGCACCAAGAGACAGTCTGTTTAATAGCTTGTGGCTTGTGACATTTCTAATCTGTTGATGAAAGAACATGTTTCCTTTAGAGAAAATAACTTTGTATCCTTCTCCTGATAAAAATTTCAGCCACACTTGATTCTGTTGCTGACTAGGAGTAATTGTCCTGCTTGGGGTTATTGTTACCCTGATCAAACCAGTTACTCTTAAAAAAAATCACTCTCATGGTTTTGTTTTTCTTTTAACCTCCTCAGAATTTTTTTCTAACTGGTGATTTCCTTTCAATTTACCTACTGGGTCTAATCACGGGTTTTAACTCAAGGACCTATTATTTGTCATCTCTTACCCTTCCCATTTCTTTGTCCCATTTAAGTTACATCTCATAACTTATTTAAGAATTTAAGCAGGCTACATTAAGGATTTTGAATTCCAGTATAGATATATAACAGCTCTTAATGTTTAGAATTGTTTATCCTCTATGATGTGTGTATATGAGTTTATATGTATATGCGAGTCTCTCTCTCTCTCTGTTTAAAGAACACATAGATTTACAACAGTTTAAGAAAAAGTTCAAGTTGCAAATATCAAGAGTTATGTCAAATAAAACGTCCATCACATTCCTATATAGTAAATAATACCAACCAAGTTAATTATTAAAAATGTTCATATTATTTAATTCCAAAGAAGAATGAGGAAAGCGAAAAATCTAAAAAGCAGAGGCTTGAAAACAAATCAGAAGGTTGCCACTGAGCATTCTGAATCGGTGAGGGTCACTCCATAAGCTGGGATGCCTGCTTTCTTTGCTGTAGCAATCACGGGCAGATTGGGCATGCTTCTGCATAATCCTATTATGTACAGACTGATGCACTTGGCCTTCCTAATGACTTAACATTTGCCAAACACCACAGTTCACACACATATCATATAGGGTGTTACATTAGGTTTCCAAACATTGATGGTAGCTACCAAGTGAGAAAGGTTCTACTAGCTACCTTCTAAATACTCATTTGAAAAATGTACATTTGTGTGTGTGTGTGTGTGTGCCATTACATGTTTGGATACTTACTCAGCCAGTATGATTTAGAAAACTAATTTCTTAACACTTGTTTCTAAGCAGAAGCAATTTCAGATCCTCTCAGTCTCTTCTAATGTCAGCTACTGACATATAAATTCATACACTTAGAAGAAATGGAATTACAAACATCCTTAGAATATTACCCTTTCCGTTTCAGCCTACAAAACTCAATTGAGGTCTTTAGCTTTTCATTTTGAAACAATAGTCTAATACAGGGAAAGACTGCACAAGAAAAGTAAGAGTTAAGGGGCTGACGCTGTGGCATAGCAGGTTAAGCTGCTGCCTGTATTGCCGGCATCCCAGATGGGCGCTGGTTCCAAGCCTGGCTGCTCCACTTCGGATCCAGCTCTCTGCTATGGGCTGGGAAAGCAGTGGAGGATGGTCTAAGTACTTGGGCCCCTGCACCCTCATGAGAAACCCAGAGGAAGCTCCTGGCTCCTGGCTTCGGATCAGCGCAGCTCCAACCATTGCAGCCAACTGGGGAGTGAACCAGTGGATGGAAGACCTCTTTCTCTCTCTGCCTCTCCTTCTCTCTCTGCGTAACTTTGACTTTCAAATAAATAAATCTTTAAAAAAAAAAACAAAAGTAAGAGCTCAAAAAGGAGTAGATGTTCTAGCGCTGTAAAGGGTTCATTGGGAGAAGATATCATCACAGATTTTAAAAATCATCAATCCCATGATGATATTTCTATTAAGAGAATTGATACCTTTCTGTGCATCTAGGTGAAAACTCACAGAATCATTCATTTGATTGTTCATTTGTTGAGGAAGAGTGAGAAAAAGTAATTTCTTGTGTGACCAGGTTGAGATCAGTGGAATTCTGAGGACTTTCAAGAGAGTCCCCTTTGAATTTTGCATAGAACTGGTAAAACCCTGATTCTTAATCAAAAATTCATTTGGATCATATGGCTAATGCCACCAGATGTTTTATTTTCCTACCACATTCATGGCGTGTGCTTGGTATCTTGGTTTACTATTGGTCTTAGCATCAGTTCAGATTGCTTTTTTAAAATAGCTAATGAGACATCACTAATAGTTGCATTAAAATAAGCCAGGATGGTTTAATAGACCTCATTTTGTACTTCTTGCTTCTTACAGTCTCACCTACTAGCATGTAAATTACACATGTAGTATCAGAGTTCATACTTAGCACATGGATGAATCTGAAGGACAATGAATGAGAATTCAACTGTTTTTGATTGAGCCTTTCTGATGAAATGTAGTTGCTCCCTGTCTATCACCTATCTATTGTTACATTATTATATCACCATAAATTTAATAGCTTAATAATACTGGTTTATTATTTTTTATAATTTTATGGATTTGCTGAGTGATTCTTCCTCTAGTCTAATCTGGATTTGCCCATGTGGCTGTATTTAGTTGATGACTGGCTGAGCTGGAAGTTCTAAGATGTTTCACATGTGCATCTGGGGCCTTGGGGCTGGCTTTTGGCTAGCATGTCCTGACACTACTCAAGTGGCTCTTATCTGGACTTCATCACAGCATGATGGTCTCAGGGTTCCAAGGTGGAAGCTACAAGGCTCCATGTTACATCTTAGGTTCCAGAACTCACATACTATTTCCACCACATTCTATTGGTCAAGGTAAATAAGACATAAAGTCAGTCCACATTAAAGAGAGTGGAAAAAGAAATTCAGTTTCCTGAGAGAAGAATGACAACATTCCAATGAAGAATGGAAGAAATACAGAAAGGCAGGCTTCTTAGAGGTCATCATATAATGATCTGACCCACTTTCTTTTAAAGGATAGCATGAATGGTGCTTACTGATAAAATATATATATTTGGTTCCAGGTAGCTGGGGACACTCACTTCCTGCTGTTCTCAGGTGTAGGATGGTGTTAGCCCTTTTGGTACTTGTATACTAGCTGGTTGTACTTTGGCCTATACTGAGGCTTGTGAGATACACAAAGCTTCCAGGTCTCTATCCAGCAGGGTTTCTAGGAAACATGGATAATAATAAATTTATTTATTGGCGGACAGGAAGTAAGTGTAGAAAATAGAGAATGAGCAGTTCTATAAGCATATATTTAATATTTTGGTAATAATTGTCTCTTTGGCAATAAATCATTTAAGGAGCATGGAACTTTTAAGCATTAATCACTATGGTGAACATGTAACTTGCACAAGACCCTTATAAAGATTAATCACCCACCACAGAAGACACAGTGGCATCATTATTTAGATGCTAGAATACACAATTTGGAGTATCTACCTAAAAATTAATATTCTTTTAGAAATACCAAGTCCAAAGATGATGATTTAACACATGAAGCCACAAATGGTAGATTTACAAATTATTTCATAAAAGGTACATTTCCATTTAGATCAAACAATTATGTCATTCAAATACCCAAGTATTTTGTGCAATTGTGCTAAATGAGGCATTAATTGTGACTATGTTCCTTCTAAAATTAGGAAAAAAAGTGTAAATAGTTAGATGATACCATATCACATGCTTCAAATAGAAAATTAGTTCATTTGACTAGTAATTTAGGTGTTCTCATCTAATTCATGTAATTGGCATATTTAGGAGTTCTTTTCTTTAAAAATAAAATGTTATAGTGACAAATGAAAAATAACTAAAAGTTTATCACTGAGGATAAAACTCTTTGCTTTTGCAGTAAAATTCAAATACAAATTCTGCTAAATATAGCATCATGGAAAGAAACAGTATTTTTATTCAATTAAGTAATCTATAGATCAGGAATGTACTTGCTTTTTTTTTTTTTTTTTTTTTTGGTGATGCTGACGTGGAAATTTTTTTAGCATACTAGAATACAATTTTTTTCTTGCCTGCCCATCATAAATTGAATTTTTAAAATGCTTCTTTCTTAACAGATTAACTTTTTTGTTGTTTGTTTGTTTCGGCAGGCAGAGTGGACAGAGAGAGAGACAGAGAGAAAGGTCTTCTTTTTCCCTTGGTTCACCCCCCAATGGCTGCTGTCCAGTGCGCTGCAGCCGGCGCACCGCGCTGATCTGAAGCCAGGAGCCAGGTGCTTCCTCCTGGTCTCTCACATGGGTGCAGGGCCCAAGGACTTGGGCCATGCTCCACTGCACTCCCAGGCCACAGCAGAGAGCTGTACTGGAAGAGGAGCAACTGGGACAGAATCTGGCTTCCCAATAGGGACTAGAACCCTGGGTGCTGGCGCCGCAGGCAGAGGATTAATCTATTGAGCTGATTAATTTAAGTCAACCTAATATCCCACCATGGTATTAGGTTTTTTGAAAATAAGCCTTCTCTGTTAAGTAGAATTGTGCTCTATTCAAAATCAGTTATACAACTTTAATCATAATAAAAAAATAAAATGAATGAAACTTCGTCTTTTGAATTTTTAGCAAAGTATAGTTAATAAAAACAAAATTTGTGAGTAGGAGACATTGAAATATAGCCAACAACAAAAAAAAGAGAACAAATTAAACAAGGGCATTTCAAACACTGTATGAAATATGAACATAAAACAAGCATTATCTGCTTTTGTATTTTAACATTCAAGTAATTGACATAGGAGTTTAAATTTTTTAAATTTAATGTAGACCGATAATTTATACTATTTGACTTATAAATTTATTAATTCATAATAAACAATGAATGTAACATTTATAACCATTATAAAAATAAATTAATAATATATTACCAATTTATAAAAGGGCTGGTGTTGTGGCACAGGGGGTTACAGCATTGCTTATGATGCCAGCATCCCATATTGGAGTGCCAGTTTGCAATCTGGCTACTCCACTTCTGATCTAGCTTCCTGCTAATGTGCCTGGAAAGGCAGCAGAAAATGGCCCAAGTACTAGAGCCCCTGTCAGCCATATGAGAAACCAAGATGGGGTTCCTATCTACTGGCTTCAGCTTTTCCCAGTCCTGGCTGCTATAGTTATTTAGGGAGTGAACGAGTAGATGGAAGATCTCTTTCTCTTTCTCTGTGGCTCTCCCTCTCTGTTGTTCTGCCTTTCAAATAAACTTTAAAATAACAAATTTATCATTAAGTAAATATATTATAAATTTATACTATACAAACTTAAATTATGTATTTGTTTAAAAAATATTTCAAATGGTGTACATTAGGCATAGTGGTTGAAGTCACTGCTTGGGATAACACATCCCATGTTGGAGTACATCATTTGATTCCTGGCTCCTTCACTTCAGATTTAGCTTCCTGATAAAACATATCCTGGGAGGTAGCAGTGATGGCTCAGTACCTGGGTATCTTCCACCCCCATGGGAGACTTGGATGAGTTCTGGGTGCCTGGCTTTGGCCTGACCCAGCCTTGGCTGATATGGCTATTTCAGAGTGAACCATTGGATGGGATATATCTCTCTGCCTGTTTCTCGATCTCTCTTTCAAATAAAATTAAAATAAATAAATAAGAATGTTTAAAACAACTACTTTATAGGTCCTCCTATATAGTAAAACTAATTTTTCCCAACAACTATTACAAAAATTATAGAATTCTAATTATACTTATTGGTCCATTTTAATTTTTTTTATTTTTTTAACTTTTACTTAGTAAATATAAATTTCCAAAGTACAGTTTATGGATTACAATGGCTTTCCCCCCCATAACTTCCCTCCCACACGCAACCATCCCATCTCCCACTCCTTCTCCCATTCCATTCACATCAAGATTCATTTTCAATTATCTTTATATACAGAAGATCGATTTAGTATATATTAAGTAAAGATTGCATCAGTTTGCACCCACACAGAAACACCAAGTGTAAAATACTGTTTGAGTACTAGTTATAGCATTACTTCACATTGGACAACACATTAAGGACAGATCCCACATGAGAAGTAAGTACACAGTGACTCCCGTTGTTGACTTGACAATTTGACACTCTTGTTTATGGCGTCAGTAATCTCCCCAGGCTCTAGTCATGAGTTGCCAAGGCTATGGAAGCTTTTTGGGTTCGCCGACTTCGATCTTATTTAGACAGGGTCATAGTCAAAGTGGAAGTTCTCTCCTCCCTTCAGAGAAAGGTACCTCCTTCTTTGATGGCCCCGTTCTTTCCACTGGGATCTCACTCGCTGAGATCTTTCATTTAGGTCCTCTTTATTTTTTTTTTCCAGAGTGTCTTGGCTTTCCATGCCTAAAATACTCTCATGGGCTCTTCAGCCAGATCCGAATGCCGTAAGGGCTGATTCTGAGGCCAAAGTGCTATTTAGGACATCTGCCATTCTACGAGTCTGCTGTGTATCCCGCTTCCCATGTTGGATCGTTCTCTCCCTTTTTTATTCTATCAGTTAGTATTCGCAGACACTAGTCTTGTTTGTGTGATCCCTTTGACTCTAAAATCTATCAGTGTGATCAACTGTGAACTGAAATTGATCACTCGGATTAGCGAAATGGCATTGGTACATGCCACCTTGATGGGATTGTATTGGAATCCCCTGGCACGTTTCTAACTCCACCATTTGGTGTAAGTCCGATTGAGCATGTCCCAAATTGTACATCTCCTCCCTCTCTTATCCCCACTCTTATATTTAACAGGGATCACTTTTCAGTTAAAATTTAAACACCTAAGAATAATTGTGTGTTAATTACAGAGTTCAACCAATAGTACTAGAACAAAAAAAAAATACTAAAATGGATAAAGTATTACATTGTACATCAACAGTCAGGACAAGAGCTGATCAAGTCAGTGTTTCTCATAGTGTCCATTTCACTTCAACAGGTTTCCCCTTTGGTGCTCAGTTAGTTGTCGCCGATCAGGGAGAACATATGATATTTGTCCCTTTGGGACTGGCTTAATTCACTCAGCATAATGTTTTACAGATTCAATATAAAACATTATTTGTTTATATAATGAATTAGTCATTTTCTCTTTTTTTTTTTTTAAAGAGTTTTAATTCTTTGAAAGGCAGAGTGACAGAGAGAGAGAGAGAGGGAAAGAGAGAGAAAGATCTTCCACCTGCTGGTTGACTACCCAAATGGATGCAACAATTGGGGCTGGGCCAGGCTAAAGCTAAGAGCTTGGAACTCCATCTGGGTCTCCCACATGGCTGTCAATGTTCCAAGCACTTGGGTCACCTTCTACTGCCTCCCTAGGCAGATTAATGATTAATTTTTCATCCAGGCTCTTTGTTCAGCAGTGAGGGAACAACCGTATGTTCATACACGAGTGTGGGCCGCCCTACACAGAGAATTATTCAACATGAGTGTGCCTAAGAGTTGTCCACAAACTAGGGAGGAAAGTGGTACCAACAGCAATACCTGTGAGAGGGAAGTTCTGTCCAAGAAGTGAAAGGCAGGTGAGTGGAAACATTCTGTTCGTGTCCTGAAAAGTTGAGCACTGAAAAGAGTGCAGTGCCTTACAGTGAGATCCATTGCAGAAAGAAAATGCTTTTCCACCTTCCACTCCTGATTTCATATGCTCTGCCTGCATGACCCAGATGTAACAGGTATATTATGGGAAAGTGGATGTTTTGGACTGACACGTAGGGGTTGGAGGGTGTGGTGTCAGCTAAAGACATCCAGTTCCACGGACCCAACTAGCTACTTGTCTATCCAGTTCTGCAGACCTAACTAGCTGCTTACCTATCTGGATCTACAGACCCAACTAAGTTGCCTATTTATTCCACATCGTTATCCCCTCAGAGATTTCTGACCCTCGATCTTAAGGGGATGCTGAGGGATGAAGTTCCGTTTCTGTATCTACTTCCTGCTGATCAGGGGGATTGTCCCTGGCTATCCTAGGTTCAGATACCTCTACGCATCTCATCTCATGGATCAGGCTGACAAACTGGAGGATTTTCATCTTTCACTGCCAATGTCTGGCCCCTGCAAGGTCATCATAATTCTAAGAATCTGTCAAACTCTGAAACAGACAAATTTATCAACCAGGATAAGCATAAATAGAAAAGAAAAAAATAACCACAGGTGAAATCTCCTTTAAGAATGGAATGGTATATTCTATTATTTCCCAAATAGTAGATGCTGATAGATTATCTTTGCACATATTATAAAATCATCTATCCTGGGTATAGAAATATATAATATCTTTTTCATTGAATACACTGTTGTTAAGCACATGTGGCAGATTCTATTAATCACTTTACAAACGCCTCTGTATTCTACCAGTATATATTCTAAAGCTAGTTGATTGCCCATGACTGCCTTAGATAGACCATCCACAGACTTGAGTACTTGCTGTTAAAACTGTCCTGAATTGTAGACTAGGTTTCCCCAAGCAATAGATTTTCAAAAATGGTTTCAAGATGTATAGCAGGATCTTCTGTGATGATTGAACTAAGGAGTTTTCCTGCCAATAGCAACTTCTGAGTGAATAAAGAAAAAAGGTAGGGAAAACATGTGCCCTAAAGTGAAACAGCCTTGATATGACGAAAGCAAAGACTTTACTTATCTTTTTGACTTTTGAAGAGGTATTTGAGGTCTTCAGTTGGTTCACAAGAGTAGGTAGATTTATCCTCCTCAGTGTGTACCTATGAAGACTCAAGAGAGTGGAGCTTATTCCTTGACAAAGGTGCCCAGCTTGGAATGCCCTATAGCTTAACTGCAGTAGGAGTGCTAAGTAATACCTGGTAAAGTCCCTTACATTTAGACTGCAATTGGCCAGAAGGGGATCTTTCCTTCCAATTCTTTAATAAAACTCAGCCTGCGGAGATAGGCTATAGGTGACTTTTGGGATGTGCCAATGGGCAAATTTCATTACAATCAGAGCCTTTTGTGCCTGACCTAGATTAATAATACACCTTATCTGATCTTGAGTTTCCCAATCAAAGAGAGGATGCCAGAAGTAAGGAAGGGTCTTCCATATAGCATTTCAGATTTTTTTTTGACTATGATTAACTTTTTCAGTTTACCTAGTGACTGACATCTCCAAGAGGCATAGCAATGATAAGAGATCCTTAGAGAAGTGGGTACCTGCTGAGTTATTTTAGACACATAAGGGTCCACTGTCACTCTTGTGCATTCTTTGGAAGGCCAAAAGCAGGAATTATTTCCTTTAACAGGGCTTTGGATACTACTTGCACCTTTTCTATTTGAGTTGGAAAAGCTTTTACCCATCCTATATAAATATCAACAACAATTTGTAATTATTTGCTGAAAGCATGTTAGTAAAGTCTATCTGCAAAGTTCCTCTCCTTTGCACAGGAGTGAACACAGGGGGTGACTTGATGTGATCCTCAGGGTCATTCTGCAAACAGATAAGACAGGAATGAGTTACTTCCCTTATACCTACTCTTGTGAACCAACTGAAGACCTCCAAATACCTGAGAAGGCATTTACATATACTCTTTCTCTCCAAATACTGAGAAACTATTTATTAAAGTACTTCTTCCTAGATGGGAAGAATAATACATTGCCCTAATACTTTTCCATTGAGTTGCCATTGGAAGCATGATCTTAGGATCTAAAATCCACCATTACTGGGAACTTCAGTATAATCTTGTTGTATAGCCCATTCTATGTCAGGCTCAGGATAGTTGGGATTTTTAATTACCTTTATGGGCTGAGGTATTAAAGCCATTTCTAGAACCTCCTATGTAGCAGCACTTTTTGCTGCCTTGTGTACTGATAAATCTCCTTTGGTAACCTATCTTCCTTTTGGTGTCTCCTGAAGTGAATGACAGCCACTTCTAAAAGTTCTATTACTACCTGAAGAAGAGTCAATATCTCTTTTCCATCTTTAATGGGAGAGAGTTCTTTGCAGTCAGTAGCCTCTTTCTTTCCAAACTGCTGCATGTGTATGTAACACAAGAACAGCATATTTGGAGTTTGTATAAATATTAACTCATTGGCCTTTTCCTAATTGCAAGACTCTAGTCAAAGCAATAAGTTTAGCTATTGAGCTGAAGTGTTATATGGCAACGCCTGATTTTCTGTCTCTGTCTAAGATGCACTATGGCATACCCTGCTTTCCTTACCCCTTTCTTCATACTGCCATCAGTCATATTGTAGGTCAGGTCTGCTAGAATTTTATACCTGCTCTATAATCTCTACATAGGAGTGGATTTGTTCTTCAGTACTTTCTGATGCCAAAAGAGTAGTTAGAGTGAGGACTTGGAATACCTTGAGAGATACTCAGGTGAGTCTATAAAAGGAGCCTGTTGTTTCATGAAGTGCCCCTCCTGCTAGCCATTGATGTCTTTTAACTTGTAGTACTTACTTCTTGTACCTGATATGGGGTATGTACTTCAAGTGGCTGGTTTGAAGTCAGCTTGGTGGTTTCCTCCACCATAAGTGTTACCACAGCAACCACCCTTAGCAAAGTAGGTCTGTGTCAGGATCCTTTAAAGCTTCATATAAAAGTTTTGCTATCAACCCACATCCTGGAATCCATATTCTACAAAACCCTGCCATTCCTATGAATTTCCTTGGCTGTTCTTTGTTTGTGGTGGCCCAACACACACATAGTCTCCTTTCTCTCCAGTAAAAGAGCATGCTTTCCTGGGATCAGAATATATCCTTAGTAGTTTACCTCTTCTTCAGATATCTGAGCTCTAGTTGGGGAAACTATTAACCATTTTCCTAAAAATTGTAAGATGGTATTTTCATCTGAGTCCTCATTAGAGGGGCTGCAAATGAGAATACCACCTACATATTGCAGATAGCTCCATTCTGGTTTTCTTTTTTAGAGATTTATTTACTTACTTGTAAGTCAGAGTTACAGAGAGAGAGGCAGATAGGGGTCTTCCTTCTGCTGGTTCACTCCCCAAGTGGCTGTGACAGCCAGGGCTGAGCCAGGTTGAAGCCACAAGCCAGGAGCTTCATTCAGGTCTCCCACATAGGTATCAGGGCCCAAGTACATTGGCCACCCTCGACTGCTTTTCCCAGGCCATTGTAGGGAGCTAGATTGGAAGTGGGGCAGCCAGGACACAAAGCTGGGTCTATATTTGATACCAGCATCGCAGTTGGTGGTTTTACTACATCACAATGCTGTCCCCAGATTACTCCATTCTTTAATTGAAGTTGAGTTAAACTTGGGAATGATTAACTTGAGGGAAGATAGCAAATCTCTCTTAAGCAAAGGAGTTGTTCATTGATATATGTGACCAAAAACTTGGGAGACATAGGAACGTCTTCTATCTGACAAACTGAAGGTGAAGCTAATTTCCTAGGATAAGGTTTACCATCAACTGCCCTAGTAATACAATTCTGAGTTTTGGGTTTCTACATGGGAAGTTAACAGAAATGTCTAGTGACTCCTGTTGCTCTTATCTAAGGTGTCAGAATCACTCAAGGCTCTTGGCATGAGATGTCTAGACTATGGAAGCCTCCTGAGTCCTCAGACCCCATCAGTCTTCAGACAAGGCCATGAGCTAAGTAGAAGTTCTCTCTTCCGTTTGGAGGAGGGGACATTCCCTCCTTTGATGATCATTACTCTTTCACATTTTACCAACTGGTTCATGAGAACTTGGGGTCCAATTGTCAGATTTTTAAATTGTCCCTTCAGGAGTGAATCCACAAGAATGAATGCAGAACTATATATAGCTAAAAAGTCTGTAGAATATGAAAAAAAAAAAAAAAGTAGGCATGGCTCTCCATGAGTCCAGTACAGTTTATGCTTGTGACTTGAACCCCTGGTTATGAGATGTAACCTGGTATCCCAGAATTTCTTCTTTGCACTCCAAGGTAGAATTCTCTGTCCCAGCCCACTTGGGGGCTCCCCCACAGATTGATCAAGATCTGGGGCGTTACCAATACAAAATGCCACTTGAATTTTTGTCAACCACTGCACCTAGGGTAACTGGCCACTAGGATGCATTGTTGCCATCACTAAGATGTCAGTACATCAATGGATGTAATTAAGTGTGTGACTGGGGCATTTTCCTAACACCCCAAATGAGTTTGGGGGTTGTCACTACTGCTGCTAGAGACCAGCCTCTAGGGGGCACTATACCTCATGCCTGGAAACTAGGCATAAAAACCAGCATCAAGTTATGACCAGCCACCAGAATTTTTCTTAAGCCCTGAACCTCTGGCACCCCAAGAATTCCTGGTGACTTACACTGCTGCACTTAGGGTATTCAACTACTACGAAGCCTTAAATCCCATGCTCCAGGGTGGTGCCAGTGTCCAAGCAGCTTCAGATGTTCGAGTTGAGAAATTCTAGTGTTTGTATCGCTTGAAGCTGACCCTGCAGTGAGGTAAGGCCTGACTATGCATGAAATATTAGATCTCATTTGGCTACCTGAAACCGCATTCCTATACCAGGAAACGGAAGCCGACTTTATTTTAAACCTGTTTTCCTTATGGCTACTAATCATCCCAGAGCAGAGAGGTTACAACAGCTATCAGGCCCTACAAAACTGTGAGAAGAAGGCTGGCTGCCACTCTAACAGGGCTGGCTCTGGCCCCCTGTTCCTGGAAAGGGAGGGCCAGGAGAGAGCACCCCACTGCTCTACTTTCCATCGAGAAGAAAGTCCCACTCCCTCGGTGGATGGATGTAATGACTAGATAACAGGAAATAACTCTGTCCTTCTCTCTTCCAGTAAGCAGAGGGGAGGGGTGGGGAGCCACATGGTGTGCAGAAGACAATATGGAGGACAAAGTCAGGTCAGACATGAGTTTTCCAGTAGTTGAGGCTCAATACTAAGAACTGACCTGTCCCACACCAAACGCTAGCTCTAAAAGAACATTGCATCCAAAAGCTGCACACTAGAGCATATTGTTTCCAACATACGGTTGTTGACAAGCAATTATGGAGAATTTCCATAGTTTCTTTACAACAATGTGTCCAGCCTGAGCCTGAAAACAAATGCATAAATACTTGCATTTAAAAAGTTCACCAGAGACTCTAGGAACATACAGAGAAACAGAGCGAGAGCCAGAGCCAGAGTGAGAGAGAGAGAATATTTTTAAATTGACCAAGAGGTTTTCCAAAAAACATGAAAAAACTGCAACTGAGATTTATTAACCCACGCCTGTTTTGGGGTATACACTCCTGGATGGCTCACTGTTCTGATGTAGGCAATGAATTGATTAACTTTGCATCCAGGTTCTTTTCTCCTGCAGAAATAGAAATACTAAGCAGAGACTGGTATCGTGTGCAAGATTCGGCAGTGATGGAACAAACGTACAATCATGAATGAGTGTGGGCCACCCCACACAGTGATTCATACAACATGAGTGGGCCAAAGACTATCCCAAAACTAGGGAGGACAGGGACACCAAAAAGCGGTTCCTGCAAGAGGGAAAGTCCGTCCAAGGAAAGAAAGGTGGGAGAGTAGAAACGATCTGTTTGTACACATGAAGTCGAGTGCTGAAAAGATAAATGCAGTGCCCTCAAGCAACGTCCACAGCGGAAAGAAAATACTCCCAGCTTCCACTCCTTTTATAAGTTCTCTGCATGCAGGTAAGATACAGCAAGGACATTGTGAGATGGCAGACATTTTTTTTTTAAACAGGCAGAGTGGATAGTGAGAGAGAGAGAGAGACAGAGAGAAATGTCTTCCTTTTGCCGCTGGTTCACCCTCCAATGGCCGCTGCGGCCGGCGCATCTCGCTGATCCAAAGCCAGGAGCCAGGTGCTTCTCCTGGTCTCCCATGGGGTGCAGGGCCCAAGCACTTGGGCCATCCTCCACTGCCTTCCCGGGCCATAGCAGAGAGCTGGCCTGGAAGAGGGGCAACTGGGATAGAATCTGGCGCCCCGACTGGGACTAGAACCCGGGGTGCCGGCACCGCAAGGCGGAGGATTAGCCTGTTAAGCCACCGCGCCAGCCGGCAGACATTTTTGATTGACAAGTAGATTATGAGTGATTTGGTGGTGCCTTGCGAATTTCAGCTCCACAGACCCAGCTAGTTGCTTGCCTGTCTGGAACCACAGACCCAACTAGTTGCCTGTTTATTTATCCCACATCAAAGGGAGTTGGATGAGAAGCAGAGCAGCTGGGACTTGAACCAGAGCTCTAATATGGGATGCCAGTGTCATAGGTAGCAGCTTAACCTGCTCCACAACACTGGAACCATAGTCACTTTTCTATAATTCTTTTCACTTTTGGTTCTGTTCACCTTTGAGTTCCACCTCTCTTCTTCGGCACTATCTGAAAGTCAAACTCTACTTTAGGATACTACTAATGGATTGCTTTCTTTAGAACGTCACCAATCTTCATATTTATAATCTGACAAACCCAAAGTACTATTGCTCCAATTTCTAGCATTAGTAGCTTCCAATGTTAGAAAGCATGAAATTGTTTCCAGGTTCAGAATGACTTGAATTGTTAAAAGTTCCAAGCAATAACAGTTATGCAAAGTAATGACCTTTATTTATAATGTTATGTATTGTTTTCTTCCTACCTTTCTGAGACAAAAGAAATGATGTTTTTGGAGCATAGGCACTAATGTAACACTGCTAAAAATCTGGCAGACTGCAAATATGTATCATCAGTATTTACAATATATTTCATTCATACTGCAGTTTCCAAAGAGCTCAAAGGATTTCACATTAGGTTATTTATACTCATCATTATCATAGTGAAATAGATTTTAAAGCCCAATGTGCCTACTGTTGAAATTAAATCTCGTGCTTCTTAAACTTCTCCAGAAAAGCATGCCTATGTATTAAAAACATTTTTACCCATTTTGGTTAATTACCCTGATAAAACATTAATTTCAATGACAATATTATCCAGATGGCTGAGGCTACACAGTGGCAGATATACATATAACCTTTTCTGAAACATCATCAACAGCCTATATACTCCACTATTATTGCCTAAATAACACATTTATTTTTGACATTTGGGACTAAGTGTCTTACTCAGCTTTGTTCAATATAC
Organism: Lepus europaeus; assembly: GCF_033115175.1. Classification (NCBI taxonomy): domain Eukaryota; kingdom Metazoa; phylum Chordata; class Mammalia; order Lagomorpha; family Leporidae; genus Lepus; species Lepus europaeus. The sequence continues at coordinate 79,637,919 of NC_084829.1, forward strand.
TCATTAATTGAAGAAGTAATTATTCAGGAATTCCATTATGGAAGCTTTAACCTTTGTGCTGCAAAGAGACAACATGAATCTGAACCTGAATTTAATCTAGAAGGGCTTACGATCTCATGCGTGAGGCAAAACAGCTTCTTTGATGACTATAGTACTGGTCGGAAATAGAGAAGCGAATAAGAGTTGCAGGTGAAAAGGCTGTTGAAGTTTAGATCATAGAGTATATACTCCAGCTTGAAAAATTAATCTAAAGTTGAACTCATGATTTACTCCTCTCTACTCTATCCTGGCACTGACCTCTACGCCACTTAGGAGAATCTGGGGCATGCAAATAATGGAAAACATAATTCAAACATTTTAAATAGTAAGGGACTTATCATTTCACAATACAAGTCCTGAGGTGGGGAGGCACTAGAGGCGATCAATTTAGCATCCCGGGATCATTGGCACCCCTTTATCTTACCACCTCACCTTTCTCAGCAATGGCTAGTCATACCTTCATGGTTTTAGGATAATTAGCAACTTGAGGCTCCCCCCCCCTTTTTTTGTCAATGTCCGAAGGCAGAAAGGAAGACTCTCTCTCTTTCTTACGTTTCTTTATGAGAACTAATACTGCATGTGCCACTTAATGATGGGAGAAGATTCTGTGAAATACACAATTAGGGGATTTCCCCATTGGCTAACTTTGTAATGTGCTAACATTATGTAAACTAAGACAGCTATGATGTCACTAGGTAATCTTGTGGAACCATTGCCCCATCTCTGCAATCTGCCATTGATCAAAATGCCCTTATGAAGAACATGACTGTAAATGTTTCCCAGATGTCCTCCATCCCTGCACAGTTCCCCTCACATTTCATTGGCCAGAACTGGGTCACATGACTCTCCCCAAGACACTCATTGGTAATTATTAAAGAGAGAGCATGAATGGCCTAGACTCATCCAGATTCCTCTTCTCTGAGAACAAAGTTATACAGCAAAAGGTGAATAACTAGACAAATTTGGGTTTCTTTCAGTAGGAAAGAAATTAAAGTGGGGAAAACTTGGGAGAGGCCACCAACAGTGTTTCTTACACTTTTAAATTTGCTCCTTTTTGTAATCTTTCTATTTTGCTATTCGGAACCACCTATCTCCTTGTCACTTAATAGATTTAAAGTCCTAAAATGTTTTTTGACAACACTCCCATTATTGCCTTCACATCTTATTGCCAAGCACCATGAAGTTTACTCTCATAACTTTAAAATGCCAAGTATTGATGTTTGTGCACCTGGAATGTTGTAACATTCTAATTAGGAGAAGCATATTAATTTGTCATCTAAACTTAGACACTGTCGAGCTTTAAATAATATACTATTAACAAATATGTAAGGAAAACAAATGTAAACTACAATCAAACCAGGAAAATTGGAATGCATGCTTATTCCACCCCAAATTTATCTTTTTTGAGTCAAAGTTTCAAAATAATTTTATTTAGTTGAAAGATAGAGAGGCAGAGATACAGAGAGAGAGAGAGAGAGAAAGACTCTTCCATCCATTGATCTGATTGACTCCCCATATACCTGAAACAGCTGAGGAGCTGGACCAGGCCAAAGTCAGGACCCTTGAACTCCATCCAGACCTCCTGCATCAGCGTCAGGGACCCAAGCACTATGATATCCCCTGCTATCTCCCAGGATGCACATTAGCAGGAAGTTGGGATCACAAACAGAGCTAGGACTCAAATCCAATCTCTCCAATATGCAATGTGGAGGTCACAAATGACACCTTAACTGCTGTGCCAAACACCTGCTCCCTGAGTTCAGCCTTTTGATTCTCCAATTCAAGTTTCCACTGTTGCTAAATGACTCTTTCTGAAGCTCATTCCTGATCGTGTCACAGACTTGTACAAAAAGTTTCAATAGTTTCTTTGTATTTGCTTTTCTCTTTAGTGCCAACATCATAGCCATCATTTAAGGCCATCACAAATATATCTTTTCCTTACAAAGTAAGATGTAATTTTGTGTTCTTTTATTTATATAACTCTGATGGTCATTGTTATGGTGATCGAGCTTTTAAGACAAAATCAGAATTTGTAAGCTTTATGGATTCCGAGGTTGGGATAAATCCCAAACCTGATGCCCTTGGGCCTTTATTATGGGTGGATTTGCTAATTTTTCTCCTAGATAATAGGTTCAACAGTGGAAGTAAGTGGGTCTGAGCTATCTGGGAATTCCATATTGGTTTAGGTGAAACAACTTTTCCATAAATATGTGTAAATAAATTCCCTAGTAAAATTACCATGGTCAGTGATCTGTCACACCTCTCTTCAACTCATTTAAAAATACATTTAACGGAGCCGACAGAGATGGTGGTGGGACAGACATTTTATCTACATCCTTTTATACTTTTTGGTGTTTGAATTCATTCTGTGTATTGCTAGGTTACAATTAATTTAGAAGTTTAAAATATAATTCAAAGATGTATCTTTTAATAAAATGTCTACATTTAAGTTTTCTTTTTAAACATCAAAATGTATGTAGTCCAGTGCCACTTCATCTTAGGAACTATGTGCATAGAATTTATGGGAGTTGGCAGTATTATGAGCAGAGTGAGAAACAGAAACCAATTAATCTACTAAACGTATGCTATGGTTTATTTTACTGTAGAAGCATACACTAAAAATATATACCCAAAGATGTTAAACATGCAGATTTTCTAAAAAAAAAAAAAAAAACTTTATCTTGCTGTGAAGAGGATTACATAACCGCAAGGAAGGGAGCACCAATGACATCAAAGTTACTGGTAACTTCTTTTCTGACTTCTTTCCACATTTTGCTTTTGAAATGTAATAATTTCTATAGATCTAGTTCATATATTTTAAATACTTTCATATTTCCCATTTAATGAATAAACCATCAACTGTCCATGTGATCATTTTTTGTCACCTTGACTGGGTCAAAGAGTGCCCAGCTTTCACATTATTTCTGGGTACATCTGTGAGGTTATTTTCAAATGATATAAGCATTTGAATTGGTGGACTCAGTAAAGGAGATAACTCTCCCAAATATGGGTAGGAAACAACAAGTCCATTGAGGGCCTGAGAAATGTGTCCCCCTTGTTCTGCTACTTCACTGTATGAGCTGGAATACTTTTGCCCTTACACTAGGGTTTATTCCATTGGCTCCCCTGATTCTCAGGATTTCAGACATGAATTATGCCACCAGCTTTCCTGATCTGCAGTTTATCAGGCTGTGTAACCACATGAGCCAACTTCTCAACATCTCTGTGTATGTGTTTGCGTATGTATCAGTCTACCGCTCCCTTCGCCTCCCTTTCTCTATAATAATTCTGCATCTCTGAAGAACCCTGACTAAACACAGTCCATTACACTACTGATGGACAGCACAAGTGTTTCCTTTAAACAGTGGTACAGTGAGGAACCTGGCAAATGTCTCCTTGTGAACATGTGGATCTATAGGAGAGAAGGACAAACCAATAGCAAGAAGTAGACAATTCATGTGTCATTGCCAACTCTTTTCAGGCCCTTCACTGACCTACATAATTATAAATTTTCATCTTTTCTGGTTGTCATGGGAAGGCAGGCAGGCTCTTCCCTCCTGCTGTGTTTTGAGACATCATAGATTTGAATATAATGTTGAGTGAATGCCCCACAGCTTTCTGTTGACCTTGCAAGAATTAGGGATGTTCACACATAGTCTGCCATCTGCCCACATCTGGCTTCACTGCCCATCCTTAACATTTCACTGGGTGTTTTCACACCTTTTTGAAAAAGAAAAAAATTATATGAGCAAATCCCAGAGTTTGCTGTGCTTTAGCTAGTTAAATGGAGCGTAGTCTAGTGAAAAGTGACACATCAAATATATTGGAAATGTTCCACTGGCATCCTTTGTGACCACAGGAAAGTCACTTTGCCTTTCTGTGTCTCTCTTTTCTCGATCAGGAAATGAAAAGATTTGTTTATCTTCCTATTAATGTAACACACAAAATATCTGAAAGAATTAAATATAGTTATCACTTGTAACTCTTATTTAGAATTGAGAGAATAGTATTGTGCATACATATTAACTTTGACTATCAAAGGTCATTTTTGCTAACCTTAAAAGTCTGAAAGCAACAGTAAGATTTTGTGGGAGAGTAAATCCATTGCTATAACTAACTGATAATCTTATAAAATCTTCATATTTTATCCTGTACTACTTGTGCTAATCATCAAGTTTTGCTTAGGAAATACTTTTTTTAAAAAAATATTTTATTTATTTATTTGAAAGGCAGAGTGACAGAGAGAGAGAAAGAGAAAGGGAGAGATCATCTACACACTGGTTCACTCCTCAAAAACCCACAAGAGCTGGGGCTGGGCCAAGCCAAAGCCAGGAGAGGAAACTCCATGCATGTCTCCTATGTAGCTGGCAGGAACCCAAGTACTTAGGCTATACCTGGTACCTAGCTGCTTCCCAGGTACCTTATCTATCATGAAGCTTGATCAGATGTGGAGGCAGGACTCCCAGGCAATCCAGTGTGGATGTGGGTGTCTCAACCAGCAGCCTAACCCACTATACTACAACACCCACTCCAGGAAATACTTTTTGTAATATTTCTATATATTTCCCACTCTTAGTAAGGACTAATATTGTAATGATTTTACATTAAGACTTCTATAGATTAACATTATTTTCAGTTGTGAAAATATAACTCCACATACTTATTTTAAAACAACAAAAGAACACTGGGGCAGGCAATTGGCCTGGTGGTTAAAATGCCTGCATCCCATATTGGAGTGCTTGGATTCAAGTCCCCTCTCTGCATATGATCCAGCGTTCTGGTAGTGTGCACTCTGGGTGAGGGAGCCAGCAAGTAATGACTCAAGAATTACACACATGGGACCTGGATGGAGTTCCATAAGCCTGGCCTTGGCATGACCCAACTCCAACCATTGTGTGCATTTGAGGTATGAACAGTATATAGAAGATATCCCTGTTTCTTCCTCTCATATAACTAATGTTTGAAAAATAAAGAAATCATTACACATTTCTGATATATAAAACCACTGAGATGACTTTTTTATATCTGACTAGATTTTTTGAGTCACAGGATTATAGCAAATAGAACACTTGCAGTCTTAGTTCTCAGAAGAATTAGTATCCATGAGTGGTTAAAAACATGAAGTTTATCATTCAATAATTTCCTTTTTAAGATCAAAGTAAAGCTTTTAGGCCACCTCTTTTCTATAGAAGGTAAATAATTGCCAGCCTCAAGGAGATAATACCTCAATCATTTTTGGCATTAAAACTTGAATCAAACTAGTTTTTCAGGTTATTTGGCTAGAATCAAGATCCTTCTGGAAATGAGACTAGCGAGGGAATTGCAGAACCCAAGAAATTATGTGAGAGGATGGTACAGATTGGGTGTTATTAAAAGAAGGTATTTGGCAGGTAAAGAGCAGCATGATGAGGATGAGACACATGGAAAAAACAGTGAGATGGAGATTTTAAAGAGAAATGTGTAAAGACTAACTTTATTACTTTCCAATCTCACCACTTCTGGGAACAGAAGTCTGGAAGCTCCACAGGGAGGTGCATACAGCCCAAGTGCCAGGATACTTAAGCAAGTTAGAGGGCTTTCTCTGTAGAGGAGCTGGTGAATTCTAGGAGAAGTACCAGACACACTGGCTATTCTACTGTCAAATCTGTGCTGTCCCTAGAGCAGACAACAGAGACCCAGCGGAATAGAAAATCACCACCTAGGTTTTATCTTTATTGATGCAAGTATCTTCAATTGAGCCATAAACTCTCAAAAAGTTGATTCATCACAATTTGGGGAACTATGGTGGAAAGGCCAGATAGTTGTTTTCTGTTTGAAGCATCACAGGATTGTTCAGCCAAAATATTAGCTATTTTGAGACATGGTATGAAGGAAGGCATTTTCATTTTCTTCCTTAAACTCCTGGATATTTTGAGGTCTATTTGTGTGTGTATGTGTGTGTTTGTGTGTGTGTGTGTGAGAGAGAGATGTTTAATTCAAACTCTGACCTATTTGTGATAAGGAATAAAGTTTTCTACATCATGAATTTCTCTACCTTCATTAAATGTGTGCATTCTAAAATATTAAAAGAACATTTCTGCATTATAATTCCAAGATGGTGTTTAACTACAGGTTAACATCCTTTGCTTTGATGCCAAGTTAACACCTAAATATTGCACAGACCTTTCAATACAGAGGATTATGGATAACCTTTGCAAGACTGTAGCATCAATAATGTCTTAATTTTCTACTGCTCAGCTGAATTGCACTGTACATGATATTCGACCTTTGACTTTTAAGGATTTAACATCTATGGCTTCAAGAACTAGAAGTGACACTAGAGGTCCTTCAAATGTAATAATTTATCATTTCACTAAAATTTTAATTTGAAAGCACATTTTTAGAGGGTGATACAAGAGTGAAATCACGATTTTAAGAACTTTGTTAAGTGTTCAGCTTTCAAGACAAATATCTAGTGAACAGAAACAGATTTTGGAACACCTGAACTTAAAACAATATAAAATGATTGAAATGATTGGGACTAGCTCCCTACGAAAAGTCATTTCCCCCCTATTTCAGGTTGCTTAATCTTTTCTTTCATTATCTCTCCTGTTGGTTTTAAGCATAATTTAAGGCATCCAGTATGGAAAATTTTACAAGAAAGTAATTTTTTATTTAACTCTGCAAAGGAACATTTGTACATGATCAAGGACAACTGAAAAGGGTAATGTTAACCTAAGAGAAAACTCCCTTGTGGGATGGGATTTCAAACTCACTTTCATTTAGGTTATGGAAATATTTCATGACTAATGATAATTTAAATGGCAGAAAGACATTGCATAGCCTTATTGGTCTTCAAAAGTGTGTGCAATTTGTTACACCAAGTAATGATTATTCACCAAAATTAAGATGTTGTTTAGGTCAATAGTTTCCAAACATCACTATCTTCTGTAGAACTTGTTTAAAAATCATAGATTTCATATCCTATTCCAGTGTTACATTGTCTGAATCTTGGACCCAGAAATTTGTTTTCTTCACAAATTTTACATGAAGTTTTTAAATTAATCATTTTCAGAACTATCTTTTCTATAAAAGATTTTTTATCTATTTGACATTAATCAGAGTTACAGAGAGAGAGGGAGAGAGAGAGGGAGGGGGAGAGAGAGCGAGAGAGCGAGAGATCTTCCATCTGTTGGTTCATTCCCCAAATGGCTGCAAGGGCCACGGTGCAGCCAGGACAAAGCCAGGAGCCAGGAACTTCTTCCAGGTCTCCCATGTGGCTACAGGGGTCCAAGCACTTGGACCATCCTCTGCTGCTTTCCTAGGCCATTCGCAGGGAGCAAGATCAGAAGTGAAGTAGCCAGGACTCAAACCGGCCCCTATTTATGATGGGTAGTGGTTTAAGCCACCTGTGCCACAACACTAAGTCCCCAGAATTATCTTTTGGCTTTTTGAATCTTCTTTGTTGTATCTTCCTTTATATTTTATTTCTGTTCTCATATTCATTTTTTCCCTTTATTCTACTTACTTTGTTTATTTTGATATTCCTTTTCTAGCTTTTTGAGAATGCTCAATCTTTCCTTTTTCTGTATTGCATGGATTTTAAGATAATTTCCCATCAAGTTTGGCCTTAGCTATATATCTCCTAAAAATTTCAAATTGCAGTATTTTCCATGTCATCTAGTTAAAAATATTTTCATGGGGGCTAGTGTTGTGTACAGGTTAAACTGCTGCCTCTGACACTGGCATCCCATATGGGTGCTGGTTCACATCCCAGCTGCTCTATTTCTGATCCCCTTCCCTGCTAATGTTCCTGGGAAGACAGTGTAAGATGGCCCATGTATTTGGGCCCCTGCCACCCATGTGAGAGACCTAGATGGAGTTTTAGGCTCTTGGCTTCAGCGTGGCCCAGCCTTGGTTGTTGCAGACATTTGGGGAGCAAACTAGCAGACGGCAGATCTCACTCTATCACTCTCTCTCTCTCTCTCTGTCACTCTGCTTTTCAAATAAATAAATCTTTAAAAAATGCTCCACATTTTCAGATTTCCATAATGTCTTTCTATTCAACTTGTAAACATATTTCTTAATACAAATACATAAGGACTTAATTATGTTGTAGTTTGAGAACATAAATTATACAGACTCTGTTCTTCAGAAGTTCTTTTTTTTTTTTGACAGGCAGAGTGGATAGAGAGAGAGACGGAGAGAAAGGTCTTCCTTTTTGCCTTTGGTTCACCCTCCAGTGGCTGCTGCGGCTGTCGCATCATGCTGATCCGAAGCCAGGAGCCAGGTGCTTCTCCTGGTCTCCCATGCAGGTGCAGGGCCCAAGGACTTGGGCCATCCTCCACTGCACTCCCGAGCCACAGCAGAGAGCTGGCCTGGAAGAGGGGCAACCAGGACAGAATCCGGCGCCCCAACTGGGACTAGAACCCGGTGTGCCAGCACCGCAAGGCGGAGGATTAGCCTGTTAAGCCACGGTGCCGGCCTCAGAAGTTTGCTTTTTGGTGCCTATCAGCCTGCATTGTATTTGTTTTCCAATGGTATATATTTAAAAAAAAATCCTTGTCTGCTCAATTCTAACGTTTGAGGCCTCTCTGTTTGCTTCTTCTATCCAGTGTTTTGTTGTTTCACCATTCTCCTTTGTTTCTCTGTATGCTTCATTATATTTTACTGTGAGTTTGACATTTTTCCTCCCTGGACGATCATTTGCGGGAAGTCCCCAAAGCCTTCAATAAAGTGGTTCCTTATTGAAGCTTTTCTTTTTGCCTTCTCACACATTTTTACCAGCCTAATACGACTTTAAACTACACTTGGACTTGAGATTTTGTGGGACAAAACAGGGGGTAGGAACTCGGGCTGCAGCTCCTCAGGGAAGCAGTAAAGCTAGCTAGGTGTCATGAGTTCTCTGGAACTCCTGGCCCTCCTGGTCTGCACAGTGCAGAGGGAGTCTCCCTTGCAGTCTTACATGGTGGCCATGCTGTGCAGTGGTGGCTCAGGCTTCTTTCCAGCTACTCTCACACCAAGGTCATGGCCCTCTGGTGAATCTAGCTTTATGCAGACAGGTCTTCTGTTCTACTCCCTAACTTGTTGTACCCTGGGACCTGATCTGTTCGTTCACATTTGACTTAATGAAGATAGATGCTCACATCCTTAGGTTTGCAAATCCTCTCTGAGTTAAACAACTTTGGATTTCAGCATCAATGCCTTCCCATTTTCAGTATGATTGTGACCTATCTTGTCATCTCGCCCATGATTTTAAGAATATTAAAGCATATTATACAGTGTTTTTTTATTTCCTTTTAAGTGGGAGAATCGATTCAAATAATCTAATGTGCCATATGACTCTAAACCAGAGTCTGTCGCTTCATTTACAGAGTCTGGCCTCTCCTCAAAGCGGAGGACATGGGATCATGACAAGGACACAAAGAGGTTATCCTTTCCTTAGCTTCCAGGTGAAAAATATCCCTGGGATAGATTCTGATGGTCTCGCTTAGATGAAATTATTGTAGCTGGGAGATAAAATGTTGAACCAGGGACAGAATCTGTTACCAGAAGAAAGGAAAGGGATGCTAGGGTGGCCAGAACAAAGTGCTCATTATGCTAGAATCCTCTTTTATTGAATCTTTCACTCTCTTTTACCTGAAGAAAAAGCTTGTCTAATCTGATCTGTGTCTAATTCAAACTTGTCTATTTGGTTTCACCTGCCATGTTCCTAACCACTGTATCCTCCCACCAGTTCCTCTTCCTTTAATTGGCCACACACTTACTGTGTTTAATGGAACAGAACTTGGGGATGGTACTTTAAATGAACAGAAAGGAGATGTGATAACACAACCCAGTTCAAGTGGGCACGAAGAGTGTAGCTCAGTGGAGCTGTTAAGATGGAGGGAAAGCTCACTGGAGAAATCAACACACAGGTTGCAAAATTTGTACTTCTGCCAAGATGGGCTTGCTGCCTGAGTGGATCTCTGGAAGGTAAGAAATGTGATTAAAATACAGCTATACTCTTTGAGCTACCTTGCCTTTGACCTAAGGCCAATTTCAATCTACTATTGGGTCTACAAAGAAAAAGTAACAAGCTTAACCTTGGCGAAACACTGGAAGGATAACAGGCTTTTCCTGAAATTTCTAGAAACAGAAGCAGCCTCCAGGTGGGTATGTAGCACATACAATACATCAAAGTTTCTACTTTCCTTCCACAGAGTTCTGTTTCTTATGGAAATTGCTCAAACCTGCTCTTAGCCACCAACTTATTGCTTCTACAGGTAGCTTTAGCTTCTAGAGCTTCCAGGTCTTCAGACCCAGATAGCTTAAGCCTACCCTTACATAGAATCTTATACCTCACTTGTTTTTGGCATTAAAATCTCCCTCCCCCATCCTCACCCCCAGTTCAGCACACTGAAGAGTCCAGTAAAAGGCCTACTGGGAAGAGAGCCCCAGAAAAGATTCAGGAGGCAAGAGAGAGGAGGAGCTTACACATGCCTTTTCATTTTGAGATTCATTTTTGCATGCTCTGATGTTTTCAATATATATCACATAGAATTTTCTGGAATGGAAGATGAACCAAAATAAAATTACATATGATGTGAGGGCTAAGCTTACATGAATCATTATGGCAAATGATCTGCCTTATGAGAAAGAACATTTTATTTTCTCCATAGACAGTTTAGGAGGGAATTGCTCTCTGACCCTCAATGTCTTTCTTTGTTCCTAGTAATAATACCCCAGTAAAACACTATTGCTAATCTAATACTGCATGGGTTTTAAGTTCTGGGTCCTTTATGACCAGCTGCCAGGTAAGAGGATTCAGTATCATGTATATATAATTTCACTGGAAACTCTGCCAATGACACCGTGACTTGCAGACACACGGAGTCGAAGTCAGCTACCTCTCAGCAATAAATCAAACACTCTGATAAGTGACCTGGCAGTTTTTCACCTTCAATTTCCATTTTATTCACCAGAAATATCCTTTTGGGAAATCTTTAAATGCTTTTGAAATGAAAGCAAACTAAATTACTTCTTTTGCAAAAAATAACACCAGACTTTATTTATTTATTGGAAAAGAAATTGGTTGGATTAACTTAGAAATTATTTGCTTGGTCTTTTTTTGTGTGTGTTATTTTTATTACATATGTTTATCCCTAAAGAAGAAAATAACTTTCAGCAGTCACAAAATGAGGTATTTTTAAAGTAAAATATAAAGATTCATTTAGTTGAAATTAGTTTTCAGCCTACCTTCTAGCATAACAAGTACCAAATATTCTCTATGGTTTCTCCTCTTCTTTCTGTGATAAGTCCCAAGACTCATATTCTTGTGAGTCACATGTTTTCTCTCTCTCTCTCACACACACACACGCACACACACACACATACACACACATCTGTCTCACTGTGGGGAAATTAGTTACATGATGGACCCCAGGGGAAGTAAGGTGGGCGGAATCCAAAGTTGTTTACCACTAAAACTGATTGGTTGCGCAACATCAGGGGAGGTAACAAAACTAGTAACAAGTGTATAGACATATGGCTAGTCCTATAGAAAGCCCCCTGTAAGGTGAATTTTTAAGTGATTGGCTGGTCCTTAGCCCTGCCCCAATGACTCTGCAGTTTTGTACTATAAAAGGTTCTGTTTCTCAGGAAGTAAATGAGTTCTTGCTAGACTTGGCTCCCCGCTGCGTCTGATTGTCTCCGGGATCAGGAGGCTGGGGAACGGGCGAGCAGCGCACTCACCTTTCCTCGGACCCAGCATCTCACCTTTCACCTACCTTCTTCTAGGGACGACAGGAGGTGAAATCTGCCACTGTATTTCATCAATTCTAAGGAATATACAATTTTTCATGTTTTAATAACTCTTAGATACAGGGTGATTTTTCCAATAAAATAGTAGGTCATACTTTAAGTGGCAGTTTTTTTCTTGAGTGGCCTATAAAATATCATGAGTCCTACAATCGACAATGTGATCTATTCCATAAACTATAGTTCTGAACTACATCAAATAAGATATGTTCATAGAGAATTTGGGGAAAGCTGTGAATGTATTTTAGTTAAAGAATAAATGGCTACATGATAAAAAAAATTAGAACATGGATAAAGAAATCTACTAAGAAATCAGAGCTCCCATCTAGACAGTAGTATTTATTGAGCATTTATTAATTGCCAGGCAGTATTATTTTTGTCTATTAAGATGTTTCTATTCTTATTTATACATCTTTTGGATTTTCAAAATATTTTATTTGCCCTTGTTTGGAGTAATTATGACATATCAATTATTTATGAAGTGTAGTATATTTGTATAGAATCCATTCTTTTTGTTTCTTGTCCTTTTTTCAAGGAATTATGGATACATTAGATTCTCAAAGTCACAGCAAATGCATGATAATTACTCCAACACGATTCTCATAAATTTCATGTTAATGTGATATTAATACAAAAAACAGATTCAATGTAGCTCATAGATATAATTCTAAGAACATAAAGCTACCTACCTTCTTTCCTCCCTCCCTTCTTCCTACTCTCCCTCCCTCTCTCTGTTTCCTTTTTTCTTTATTTTCCTTTCTCTCTCTTTTTTTAAGTTTTGAGATAACATTTTAAAGTTACTTTATAATCAAAGGCTTAATGCTCCACTAAATAAAGAGTTCAACAAGTTAAAAGAGCATAGTTCAGCAGGAATATAGGCAAGGGCTGTAAACAATAATCAAAAGAAAAGATGTCCATTTCATTCATATATAGTACATTTTAAAATAATCACACAATCATTGAACTATGGTAGTATACTTGTATCTATTAACTACTACAAATAAGAAAAAAGTGATAATTTTCTTTTTGGGTCTGGTTGATTTCACTAAGCATAATAATCTCAAGCTGCATCCATTTTGTAGCAAATGTCAGAATTTCATTCTTTTTGTGGCTGAGTACTATTCCATCATATATATATATATATATATATATATATATATATATATCACATTTTCTTTATCTGGTCCTCAGCTAATGGACATCTAAATTGGGTCCATATCTTAGCTATTGTGAATTGAGCTGCTATAAACATGGGAGTGCAGGTAACTCTTTCATATCCTGCTTTCATTTCCTTTGGATATACTCTCAAGAGTTGGATAACCAGATCATATGGTAGATCTAGTTTTACTTTCGTGAGGATCTCCATGTTTTCTTCCATAATGGTTATTTATACCAGTTTAAATTCTAACAAACAGTGTATTAGAGTACCTTTTTCTCCACATCTTCACCAGCATTTGTTATTTTTTGATTTTTGAATGATAGTCATTCTAACTGGGGTGAGGTGAAACCTCATTATGGTTTTTATTTGCAGTTCCCTGATGGCTAGTGATCCTAAGCATTTTTACACGTGCCTGTTGGACATTTGTATTTCATCCTTTGAAAAACGTTCATATCCTTTGCCCATTTATTAATTGGGTTGCTTGTTTTGTTGCTGTTGAATTTATTGAGCTCCTTATACATTCTGGCTAATAATCCTTTATTGAATGCATAGTTTGCAAATATTTTCTTTCATTCTCTTGGTTGCCTCTTCACTTTGCTGATTTCTATTTCTGATGCTATTGATACAGCAGTAACCCAAACATCATTTATGGGGTTCACATTATAGTAGGGGAAACAGACAATAAACAAAAGTACAATAAGACAGTTGATAGTTGTATGAAGTAAAACAAAGTTGTGAAGAATGGTGGGAGAAGAAATGAAGGGATATTATATTTTAGATGAGATGACCAGGAAGGGTTTTCTTAGGAGGAGACATTTGGCTAGAGAAGGAAACAAGAAAACGGGAAGCACAAGGAAGTTGAATCTTCCAGAAAAGGAGGACACAGACAGAAGAAAGATTAGGAGGCCACAGCCAGTGAGTGTGTATGAGAGTTCTAGGAGATGAAGTGCAAGAGGTCACACAGCCCCTACCATACAGGACCTTAGAGGCCACCATAGGGATTTTGCTTTTATCTGAACCCATGTTGGAGCCTATTAAGAGTTTTCAACATAGGAGTGATATGGCCTGACTTATATGCAGAGGTGAGGGTGGGAGAAGTGCAGGAGAGGGTTCGGCAATGATGGGAATGGAAAAAATATGTAAGGAAACTATAAGAATTGAGGCGAGAGGTAGAGACAGCTGCGAAAAGGGTGGTAGCAATGCAGGAGGTAGTAGGCTGGATTGATGGCTAATGTAGATGTCAGGGTAAGTTGAATACAGAGTATGGAAGTAAGAAATGAAAGATGATAATCAGAAAGAAGGATGTACCTTTCTCTGATGGGAGGAGAGAACTTCCACTTTGACTATGACCTTGTCTAAATAAGATGGAAGTCAGCGAACTCAAAAGGCTTCCATAGTCTTGGCAACTCATGACAAGAGCCTAGGGTGATTACTGATGCCATAAACAAGAGTGTCAGATTGTTAAGCCAACAACAGGAGTCACTGTGCACTTATTCCCCATGTAAGATCTCTGTACTTAATGTGTTGTACAATGTGAATTAATGCTATAACTGGTAATCAAACAGTACTTTACACTTTGTGTTTCTGTGTGGGTGCAAACTGTTGAAATCTTTACTTAATATATACTAAATTGATCTTCTGTATATAAAGATAAATGAGGGAGGAGATATACAATTTGGGACATGCTCAATCGGACTTGCCTCAAATGGTGGAGTTAGAAACGTGCCAGGGGATTCCAATACAATCCCATCAAGGTGGCATGTACCAATGCCATCTCACTAGTCCAAGTGATCAATTTCAGTTCACAATTGATCACACCAATAGGTCTAAGAGTAAAAGGGATCACACAAACAAGACAAGTGTCTGCTAATACTAACTGATAGAATCAAAAAGGGAGAGAAAGATCCAACATGGGAGGCGGGATACACAGCAGACTTATAGAATGGCAGATGTCCTAAACAGCACTCTGGCCTCAGAATCAGCCCTTAAGGCATTCAGATCTGGCTGAAGAGCCCATGAGAGTATTGTAGGCATGGAAAGCCAAGACACTCTGGAAAAAAAAAATAAAGAGGACCTAAATGAAAGATCTCTGCGAGTGAGATCCCAGTGGAAAGAATGGGCCATCAAAGAAGGAGGTACCTTTCTCTGAAGGGAGGAGAGAACTTCCACTTTGACTATGACCCTGTCGGAATAAGATCGAAGTCGGCGAACTCAAGGGGCTTCCATAGCCTTGGCAACTCATGACTAGAGCCTGGGGAGACTACTGACACCATAAACAAGAGTGTCAAATTATTAAGTCAACAACAGGAGTCACTGTGTACTTACTCCTCATGTATGATCTCTGTCCTTAATGTGTTGTCCAATGTGAATTAATGCTATAACTAGTACTGAAACAGTATTTTACACTTTATGTTCTGTGTGGGTGCAAACTGATGAAATCTTTACTTAATATATACTAAATCGATCTTCTGTATATAAAGATAATCGAAAATAAATCTTGATGTGGATGTAATGGAGAGGGAGCAGGAGATGGGATGGTTGTGGGTGGGAGGGAAGTTATGGGGGGGGGAAGCCACTGTAATACAAAAGCTGTACTTTGGAAATTTATATTGGAAGAGGATTGGAAGAGGAATAGATAGAAGTAATAAAAGCAAGAGCTTACTTTGAATGTGTGAAAGGAGGGGTGCCTGTTAGCCTCCAAGGGAAGATGGTGAGAAATGAGCCTATACTTCAGGAAAGAGACAACAGATAGAAATAGCAATGGACAGTCATTAACATACATGTGGAATTTAAGATACACACAATCTAGGCTCTCAATCAGGGCTGTAGAGAGGGAACAGGGAGGAAAAGAGAAACTTGGGATGGTAAAACATGAAAGAGATGAAGATAAAACAGCAAAGGAAAAAGGGAGCAGCAGTGGGGGTGGGATGAGAAATAAGACAAAGTAGATTCCTAGAAGCCAAACAGAGGAAGTGTGTCAGATCAAAGGAATAACAACTTGGTCAACTTCTGCTGATGAGAAAGACGTAGACTAAGACATAGTCATTTTATTTGGAAATAAGGCAACCACAGACAACCACAGCATAAGAATCTGGTTTCTAAGGGTTAAAGCAAGCAGAGGAGGAGAGATGAAAATGAAAATGAAAAGCAGCATTATGAACAACTTTTTCTGTAGATATACAGATATGGAATGTCAGATGAAAAAAAGAAAATATAGGATATTTAGGATGCAGGAGAAAGTTTTTTTTTTTTTAAGATAAAAGATACAGTATGTTTGTACTCACTAAAGAAGCATCCCTTTTCTTCTTTTCTTGGATACTTTATAACCAGTCTCTCAGAATTAATATCTAATACAATTTGGAGAGAAGTATGCAGTTGAGATGCAAATTTAACATCCTAAGTTAAAGTCTGAAAGGGGTATTATTTATACTGTTATTAACAACTGTCTCATAGGGACCTAGAGAATAATATATTTTTTTAAAATTCTGATCTACCTTGTTTCTTAATAAGAAATGCTTAGGTAAAGGGTATTTATACATACTTTTAGTTCAAAATATAATTTCAAGGAGTATCTTCTGCCAGCAAATACATTTACTTCAATATTAGATCTTATTAACAACATAAGAATAAGATCTTATTCTGAAAGAAAGAATACCGTCAGTATATTCCTCTTTTTCAATATCACAACTGACAGATAAGCGAGTCTCATTAGAAACAGATAAGAGTCTCCTGACATCTGTTACCGTAGACGGCTGACAGTGATGCTAAACACATTGACTCTATTTACTACAGAAGAACTAGACTGAGTTAATGAGGATGCTAGCCCAGGGGCGCACTGCCCTGGCTGCATTTGATTTATCAGTATCCATGACCATCCCCAGAGATTTTGATTCATTTGGTATGCACTGGAAAATAGACAGGAGTGTATCTAGAAATCTTTCAGGTAATTTTCATGTGCAGCTGAAGTTGAGAACCACTGCCTACTATCTTAAGCTTTTGATAGCAAGACAAAGAACTCAGCTATGATTGAAAGGCTTGCAAACTGATCTAATCTCAACACCAGAACACCGGAAACAGCCACCTCCACGTGGAGTCATCTTGTACCACACATGCTCATTCGCCATGCACAGCACACTCCCTTGCTACACTTACTCGTGAGGTAGCTCCGTGCACTGCCAAGGGGCAGTGAGAGAGGAGAGGCTGGCCCTATGTAGGCAGGCCTGGACAATTTCTCTTTTCCCTTGTGTGATTGAGATGACGATTGAAAGTCTCAGAGCTGTCAGAACCAAATTGGTTTTTCTTTACTCTTTTTACTACGTTTGACAACAGGGTATGAGGAAAAGCTATGTAGTCACAAGGTTCTTTTAGGTGTTTGTTGGAAAGAGAACACAAAAGAGGGAAAGGCAATTGCAAACAAGAAAACACAGGGAGAAAGTGAATGAAAAAGACAACACTAAGCAGAAGCCATATATCTAGCAGCAAAAATCACTTTCGGTTTCAGATGCCCACATGATTCAGATAACAGTAGAAATTTTGCCTCAGTTTCTGGGGAAGTTTATCAGTTTTCTGTTTTGTTGATGACAGTAGCAGAATATGTTCTCTCCAGAGAGATCAGAGTGCCACAGATGAAGATCTTTGGCTAAAGGCAGTCTTTGATTCTTCTTTTTTCCTTTTTCTTCTTATACATTTGATTTTTAGGGCCAGCAAACAAATTCCCATAAAAAATAATGAACAAATTTAAAGAACAAAAATAGCTACTCAAGTACTGATTACTATTCTGATACTATGGATAAATTCTCTACTTCAAATACCTTTTTTTTTAAAAAAAAGATTTATTTATTTATTTGAAAGGAAGAGTTACAGAGAGGCAGAGGCAGAGAGGTCTTCCATCCACTGTTTCACTCCCCCAAAGGGCTGCAATGGCTGCAGCTGAGCCTATCTGAAGCCAGGAGCCAGAGTTTCTATCTCCCACAGTGGTGCACGGGCCCAAGCATTTGGGCCATCCTCTGCTGCTACCCCAGGTGCATTAGCAGGGATCTGGATAGGAAGTGGTGCAGCCAGGACTCTAGCCGGTGCCCATATGGGATGCTGGCACTGCAGGCCAGAGCTTTAACCCATTGCACCACAGTGCTGGCCCAAGATGCTTTTTTTAATATATGACCCTGTGACCTAAGGGCAAGTGAGGCATCATGTGTGTATGGCAAAGGGTACACAAAGAGGCACTGGGGACTACTGCAAAACACATACTGTCTAAAATGCTACTGTGAGTGGGAGAAAGGGAAGAAAATGCCTGCTAATAGTATGCCGTCATTAATTCATCCAATAAACTGGTGCCTATGGATACAGTGATTAATAAGCAGCAGAGAGTCCTCACCTTTAAGAAAATGATGTTCATATTGATCCAAGGGAGTGTGAATGCATCTCTGGTTAAAATAAAATATAAACTAAATATGATACTAGGTTTTGTGTCCACTTGGCTGGTCCATGGTGTCCAGATATTTGTTCAAATATTATTCTGGATATATAGATGGTTTGTGATGAGATTTACATTTAAATAAATGGACTGTGAGTCACAGCATTTGCTCTCCAAAATATCACAGAGCTGCATTAAAAGAGTTGAAAACATAAATAGAACAAAATATGGAACTTCCCTAAGTAAGAGAGAATTCTGCAGTATTGGCTTTTGAACTTGAACCGCAACATTAACTCTTTCCTGGGTTTACAACCTGCTGTCTCACCCTACAGATGAACTTGCTAGCCTACATTGCCACTTGAGCCAAATCTTTAAAATAAATCTCTTTACACAAACACACTCTATTGCTTTTGTTGATCTGGATAACCATGACTCATATGATATAGTAAACTAAACTAAACTAAACTGGGTATGAGGTACAGCAGACTTTATGGGTTTTTCATTAAATCTAGCAGGAGCCAGACTGTCCTCCTGTATTCACCACTCTTGGAGTCCAACAGGTAGACTTCCAAACAGCTAGGCTCAGCTGTTTGCTGAGGGTGCGGAGACAGTAACAATGGACCATCCATTTGCCAGGGAATTGCTCAGCCATTTCAGGAGGGGAGCCTGTTTCACAGGGCAACCACTACTCCAGCTCTAGCAGATAGCCTTGAAATCAAGGAGCTCATCTATCAGGATAGCTTCATTCGTTTTTAAAAAACCATTATACATTTCATTAAAGACAGAACAACATTTAGCTGGATGTGGGAGACTAATAATCCTGGAAATACAATTCTTTAAGAATGAGGGTTCTAGCTATAAAGTCAAAGAATTGGTCTGGAGTTTTATTTACTCTTGAGGCAATGCTGTGACAGATCCTGTACACGCAACTGCGGAAAAGTAAAGGGCACAGTGGTCAATGAGCACAACCCCTTGGAGAAAAAAATATGAGGATACTCAAATGTAAAAACGTAGTTCAAAAGTTTAAAAATTATGCAAGACAGCAATATAGGTCAGTAAGTTTAGCAATATAATCCAATGTTCTTAGCACCTGAGAACATGGTTCTCTGGTGAGCAATTAGAAAAGAAGGTCAATAGGTGGTCAGGACACTCTGGAGAAAATGGAACTTGATCACAGCCATGAATAGAACCTCTAGAATTGTGGGCTGACCTTTAGGTGAAGGTGGACATACAGAAGCCCTGTTCCTTTAATATGACTTGAGAGGATGTCCATGTCCATGTGTGTGTGTATGTATGTGTGTGTATTTGTGTGTGTGCTTTTATATGTGTGTGTATAAAATGATCTACAAACAATATGTGAACATTTAATGCATTTTGTTAGAAAACCACAAAATGTCCATAAGAACATGGAGATGGGGGCCAGTGCTGTGGCACAGCAGGTAAAGGAGCTGTCTGCAGCGATGGCACCTCCACATGGGAACTGGTTCGAGTCCCAGATGCTCTACTTCTGATCTAGCTCTCCGCTAATGGGCCTAGGAAAGCAGCGGAAGATGGCCTGAGTGCTTCAGCCCCTGCACTCACCTGGGAGGCCCAGAAGAAGCTGCTGGCTCCTGGCTTCAGCCTGGCCCAGGCCTGGCCATTGAGGCCATTTGGGAAACAAACAAGTGGATGGAAGATCTCTCTCTTGTTCTCTGTCTCTCCCTCTCTGTCTGTAATTCTCACTTTCTAAGTAAATAAATACATTTTTAAAAAAGAACATGGAGATGTAGCATTCAAGTTATTTCTAAATCACCTTTCAAAAGCATCTCTGTTGGGAATTATTATAAGTTAACAAAGTTTAGTTTCTATTTAAAAGATTTTCAAATAACTAAATACTTTTTCCTGTGAGAGACTACAAAAGGATATTTGCATAGGTTTAGTTTATGGTATTTCCATAAATTCCAAAGAAGACATTGGTAATATTGAACAAATTATCTCCTGAAAGAATAGCAAGATTCTCCTTATCACAGTTAATGTAACCATAGACCATGATTTTGTATCAATCACAACCTTCACACTTTTCTTTCCCAAAATGTGCACACCACCCAAACTTTCTGTTATTTCTTGCATTTGAGGCTTGCTCAATAGGTTATATATCTCGATACACTGTTTTTCTTTCCCTCCTTGGCTATTTCTGGCTGAATTATTTAAGCTATTTGGAACTATGAAATTCCCTTAAGAAATAACTATTGATCTCCTGTTAGAGCATGAAGGTGACTCTCAAGCACCTTACCCTAGAACTTTTGAGAAACACTACACAGGAAAGCAGGGTTATAAGCCCCAGCTCAAATTAGAAACTAGACAGGCAGTAGGCCATATCCTAACAAGAATCACTGGAGACTAATCTTCAGGCTATGGAAGTATTGTTCAGCTACAGTGAATTCTAACTTTAATTTTTATATGCTCAAAGCATGAAATTTCCTGGGACTATGAGTCAATATTAAATAGTTTGAGGTCTATTCTTAATTAACACATTTTTTTTCATAATATCCTACTGACCCAGAAGGATTTATACACATTCCAAAATGCCCTTGATCCTTCAGACCTGCTCTTCCTCAAATAAATTACATTCAGGTGTTATCTTTTTCTCTCACGACAACACCAGCACCTAACAAAACTTGTTCTCTATTATGCATAAATAGTGTGACTTTTCCCCCAAGTAACAAAATCTTGATTCTTTAAAAAAATCAAATTTAGACCTCAGGAAATGATACATGCTTCCTGAGATTTTTGGTTATGAGAAATGGAAAATGAAGGACATAGCTTCATTACAGGATGGATGGAGAAATGCTGATGTTTAGTCACTGGCTTCCCAGAACGTTAAAAAGGGCAAAAGAAATAGTTTATCAAGTGAGCCCTTACTAAATATCAACTCTTACCAAACAAGGAACTTGGGCTTTAGATCACGTAATGTTTTCTACTAGCTCCACAAGGTTGTGATTGCGATATTATGGTTTCTTCAAACTCTCTGATTTTGTGATGCTGAGTCCTTAATGAGTCTATGCTTATTCATTATCATTCCCTATATTTCCTTCAATCATCTCATTTGAAAAACATAATTATAAATGATATATCCCTATCAAAGAAATTCCATTACCTATCCTTTTTTCTCTTCTTTGTAATAAAAGCCATCAATATCCTTAAATTCTCTAGGGCTTTATGATATTCCTCAAATATTCTGTACCTTTTGCCAGGACACATGCATGTTGAATTCAAGTAGGTTAGACTTCTGCTTCAGGTTAGAATGTAGAAGGATGCAAAGACCTTTGTTTTCAAGGCAGCTGTAAGAAATCCCTGGCAGTGGCAGCAAAGAAGCCTGGATAAAATATACTCCAGATAGAAGTGAGCCCTTTACGGGTTCAGCAGCTTTCACTGCTGGACATGGGGTCCGTGTGAGCTGCTACAGATGGGGAAGACTCTGGAGAGGAAAGGAAATGGCCAGGCTTTCCTTGCATGACTGGACTGGTGGGCTGGGGGCCTGAGCTGGGAATCTGGAAGAGCTCAGTTAAGAAAGGCTATTCACCCACGCTCCCCTGTGCTGAGGAAGCAGCTGTGGGACGGAGTGGGTCAGTGAACAGAGGGCAATCACAAGGGTGTAGGCATTTACACAGT
The DNA here is from genome assembly GCF_033115175.1 of Lepus europaeus. Taxonomy (NCBI): domain Eukaryota; kingdom Metazoa; phylum Chordata; class Mammalia; order Lagomorpha; family Leporidae; genus Lepus; species Lepus europaeus. Next base: position 79,659,959 of record NC_084829.1, read on the forward strand.
GATTGAGTTCTGAGGCACCCGAACGTAGATCCAAATGCGTGAAACTGAAGCCCACCTCTCCCAGTGTAAAACCCGACAAGATGAAAAAGATTCAGTGTTCTTCCATTCACAATGTCTGGAATATGGTGTGTCTGTGCACATATATATAATCATGTATAATTACATATGGATATATTGTGTTATATAACATTAATATGAAATGTGAAGAAGCAGAAATATGTGATAATCAAGAGAAAGCTTAGAGAAGTAGATCCAGAGATAACTAGTTACTGAACTTAATAGGTAACAACTTTAAAGCAACTAATATAAATCTGTGAAAAAATTTACAGAAAAATGAATATTATGAAGGGATGGAATTTTTTTTTTATTTACTATGAAAATTGGAGACACTACAAAGCAACTGAATGGAAATTCTAAAACTGAAAAATACAACCTCAGAAGTCAACATTTATTGGATAGGATTAACAGAATATTGGATAAACTTAAGGACAAATCAATAAATATTACCTGCACTGAATTAAAAATGAAAATTTTTATATCAACAAAATTCCCAGAATTGTGTGATAATATCAAATACTCAAATATAATTAGAGTGTCAGAAGGAGAGGTCAGGAAAAAATTTGAAGTTTATTTCATAGCAAAGAAGTTTGTGTTTCATAAGGGTTTCTCTCTCTCTCTTTCTGCCTTCTAACTGCTCTCTCCTATCTTCCTTTGAGCTGGAAGTGGTATAGTTCCGGGGGCAGTGCAGTCAGTTTGAAGTATGGCTGGTTTGGATTACAGTAATTAAATCAAAGTAAGACTGCTCTAAGACTTATGTGTAGTAATTTCGAATTCCATGGAAGATGACGAACAAGTAAGTTCCACACAATTGCAACTACAGCACAGTTCTATTTTTAGTTCAAACATGATAATACCCAAATCCTGAATCTCAAACAAAAAAGGAAAATCTTAAACATAAACATTTCATTTAATGAGTTTATAAGTAATCCCTCTCTTTTCTCTACATGGTATTTTAAAATACAAAATGAAAACTGCAGAAGGAAACAAGAGCAAGTGATATAGCAACTAAATCTGGAAATGCTGTTTTTAATCACGTATTTCATCAAATCTTCATGTACAACAAACTGGAAGCAATCAGGTATGGAGAGGTTGTTAAGGAGCAGATGTCCACCCACAAGGTACATGGATGAATGTAGTTATATCCAACAGGGTTAAAGCACGACCCCCTAGGTCAGCCAAGAGGCCCAGGAGTGGTGGTGAGAAAGCTCCCAACCTGCTACTAGGTTTATGTGGGAGGATGCTGTATTCTCCACTGGCAGGAGTGGAGGGGTAGCTGATTCTATTGGTTGCTACTGTGGCAGACCTCTATCTTCCACTTGCACTTTGCCAAACACTTACAAAATGAAATGAGGCTACAGGGAAGGAAAACAGATCAAAGAGTTTAATTTCATATAAATTTAATATGACTCAATGGGAAAATTCATATTCCATCCCTTTGACCACATTTCCCAGTCAGTATTTAATGATCCTTTGGCAGTCACTTTCCTAAATTTTTGAAATTTTCTGTCTAAGTTTTGTTTGCTGTTGTTTTAGACTAAAGACTCTTCTTTGATCTCAAAATATTGGTAATATTACCTGATTTGATCATAAATTTTACGTGATCTTCAGATGCAATGCTGCTCTTGGGTCAGTAGGGATAAGAATTAAAAAGAACAGCTTTGAAGATTGTTGGGGACAGTGTCAAACCCAGAAGCCTTACAGCTTGCATCATTCTGGAGCACTCTGGAGAGAAACTAAAAAAGAAAAGTGAAACTGGGGATGTGGAAAATGGCTGGAGACTGGGAGTGGTAGGGGGCATTGGGAATGAATGCACTTAATTGAATGACTACAGTGCTGTGCAGGAGAGAAGTGGGACACAATTAACAAGAAAAGAAAAGAGAAAAATAAATCCAGTAGTAAAATTCTAAGAGTAACTTTTGAGCCAAGTTCTAAATCAGGCTACTTCAAGCTTTCATTTTGAAAACTAGCCACTTGCTTCTCATTCTGAAAGGTTTCTAAGACTGCATTCCATCGCTTTCTATCTTGGACTCTTTTAAAAACCGTTTATTTACTTTTATTTTTCTGAAAGGCAGAGTGAAAGAGAGAAAGAGAGAGAGCAAGAGTGAGTGAGAGAGAGAGAGAGAGAGAGAGAGAGAGAGATCTTACATGAGCTGGCTCACTACCCAAATGCTGACAACCGGCAGGGCTGAAGCCAGGAAGCAGGAACTGCATCCATGTCTCCAACATACATGGGCAGAACAGAAGCACTTGTGCCATCATATGTTACCTTCCCCAGAGCTTTAGCTTGAAGTTGGACCAGAAACATACAGTAGGACTGGAAACGGCACTCCTATATGGGATGCAGGAGTCCAAAGCAACAGCTTAACCAGCTTTGCCTCATCATCCCCTTGGTTTTGGACTCCTGGGTTCCCTTAAGAGGTAGTCTTTGTTTTTTGACAAGTGGTAGTGAACAAATCTCCCTTCACTTTCAAGCTGAGATGAGAGAATAAACAATAGAATTCCTTCTCTTCTCCCACCCCATCTCCTTTCCCTAGTATCTGCGATAACTACTTTTGACACTGTCCTCAGAAGCGTGCATCCACATTAGCATTTATCATTAGCTTACTTCCATTCTGAAACCCAGAAATCTTTCCTAACAAGAGAATGCAATTTTTATTTTTCCAGAGAAAAGCCAGAAAGTAAATTTTCCTTTCCTCAGAATACTGACAATCCTAAAAGCATCGATTAATTTCCCATTAAAACACACTTTACTCAAGATCCTGTTTGACTCTTCTTGGGATCAAAATAAGATATGAATTAAGCTTGAGAGAGCCACAGTTTAAAAAAAAAGTTGGTAAGGAATAGGTATTTGCTCTAATGGTTAAGATATTTGCATCCTATTTCAGAGTTCCTGAGTTCAATATCCAGCTCTGCTCTTGAATGCAACTTCCAGACTCTGGGAAGCAAGAGTGATGCTCAAGTAGCCATGTTTCTACCACCTACTTGGGAAACCCAATCTGAATTTCCAACTCCCAGCTTCAGCCTGGCCAGCAGATGGGTGATCTCTGTCTGCCTCTCTCTCCCTCTTTCTCTCTTTTTTTTAATAAAAACTTCAAGTGATTATTAACTCAACTTGGGCAGTAACTGTATTTTGTTAAAAGCATATAAACATGATCGCCAACATTGCCAACATACATCCCCAAATTTGTTAGCCACATGTTACATTGCAAGAAATGGCAGAAAAATTTAGGAAAAGTAAGAAAAGTCTTAAAGATTTTCTTCCTTTTTAGTCAATTTATTAATGGCCATGGGAAAGTGAAGTGATTTGAGAAGAGAAGCGTGCTGAGTGCCAGCTGCCACTGAAGTCAACTAATTACAACATTCCTCTTGATATCTCACTAGATTCACATGCATGACAAGAAGGGCTTCGAGACATTACCGTTAGGCTTTCAAACTCTCTTCTGCAAGACTCAATTGTGGGAAAAAGTAATTGCACGCATAAATAACACCAAGAAACCAATCTCCAGCTGGGTTCCATACAATCTCAGCATCTTCTTTATATTCCACAAACACCGAGTCTGTTTTTCTTCCTCGTGGAAAGATTGAGGTCTCCTCACACTAGATTAGGAGCATAACGTCCACTAGATTGGGAGCATATCCTGGGCAGGAGCCAGGTGTTTCACATGTTTATCCTCAGAAGCCAGCATGGAGCCTGCCATCTGGTAAGTAAATGCTCAGTAAATATTTGTTGTATGGTTCACAAGGAGGATACAGTCACCCACCAGTAGGTCATATTTGAACGTAATATATAGTGAGGCCTTGGACCTCCACTTTTCATTAATAGTTATTTTTTTGGACTAAAATATTAAGGTACCTGTCTGAAAGACAATTGTAGACTTGAACATAAGGAAAGACCTCCCTGTTCTTGGGTAGAATGACTCAACATTATAAAGTTGTCAACTCTCCCCAGGTCAATTTAAAATTTACAGCAATGTCACTAAAATACAAACAGGCTTTTCTTTATGAAGCTAGACAAGTTGATAATAAAATTCATATGGCAAATAGCCGTGCAAGAATACTCGAATACTCAGGAAAGCACTGAGCAACTGTGAGAGAAAACTGGCCCTGCCTCAGCACACCACACAGTGAAGCCTCAGTGATGGACATGCTGTGGTTCTGCGATAGGAACAGACAAAATCTGTCTAGAAACACGTGGACCTTGAGTACACGACAAAAGTGCATCTAAAATGACTGAAACAAAGATAAAGTCTGTAGTCTTTAACAAATGATAGACATTTGGCAAAAGTAAAATCAGATCCATACTTCACTGTACACAAGAACAACCTCCAAAAGATTGGGAATCTTTAATGTCATAAAAGAAACCTGTAAGTGTTACAAGAAAACGTAGGTGAATATTCCTTTTTAGCCACAGTGTATAAAACTGATTAAAAAAAAAAAGAAAGAAAGGTAGAGGGAAAGAGAGTAGGAAGGAGGGAGGGATATCATTATGTTCTTAGACTTGTATCTACAAATCATATTGAATCTGTTAAAAATTAATTAAAAATAAAATAAAAATGAAATTTTATAAAAGGAAAAGGCTTTTTAAATTTGTCTCAAGATCAATATTCCTACAAAGGAAATATTTGGCCACATAAAATGTTTTTAAATTACAAGACAAACACCATAAAGAAAACTAAAAGGCAACAGACAAACTGGAGGAAAAGATTTGCAGCACATAACCTAAATGAAGGACTAAAATCCCTAATATATAAGGATTCAAAACTGAGGGACAAAGGACAAAAATGCAGGGGAAAAAACTGGTAAAAATATATGAGTGGATTGTTTTCACACACAGAAAAAATACAAATGGCTCTTTTTTTTTTTTTTTTTTTTTTGACAGGCAGAGTGGACAGTGAGAGAGAGACAGAGAGAAAGGTCTTCCTTTTGCCGTTGGTTCACCCTCCAATGGCTGCCGCGGTAGGCGCGCTGCGGCCGGCACATCGCGCTGATCTGATGGCAGGAGCCAGGTGCTTCTCCTGGTCTCCCATGGGGTGCAGGGCTCAAGGACTTGGGCCATCCTCCACTGCACTCCCTGGCCACAGCAGAGAGCTGCTCTCCCTGGCCACAGCAGAGAGCTGGCCTGGAAGAGGGGCAACCGGGACAGGATCGGTGCCCCGACCGGGACTAGAACCCGGTGTGCCGGCGCCGCCAGGCGGAGGATTAGCCTAGTGAGCCGCGGCGCCGGCTACAAATGGCTCTTAATCATGTGTAAATGTGTTTAAACTCTCTCATAAATAAAGAAGTGCAAATTAGAACAGTACTGAAATTGGCTTATCAGATTGGATAAAATCTAAAAGTATGACCACACATGGTTTTAGACAAAGTGTGAAAAAATACACAGTTTCTTACATTGCAAAGAATGCAAACCAGAGCAAGCCTAGAGGGGGAATTTGGCAAAATATTACAAAGCTACCCATAAAAAAGAGTGGTTGAATAAACTATGGTACACACAGTAAAGTACTATGCAACTGCATAAAAATAAGGGCAATCATTGGGAGGTAGAATGATTTCTAGGATATATTGCTAAGTACAACATGCAACATGCAAAAGATTATATCTATCCATCTAGTGTGTTTTCTTCATTAAGGAATAAAAGGTGTTCAGCCTATAGGTTAAGATATCAGTTAGAAAAAAAAAAAAAACAAACCTGGTGTTAAATTGGAAATGGCATAGAAAATTAATTAATTTTAAAAAAATATTATGTAGGATCTCTGTCTTTAATGTGCTGTACACTGTTATTTAATGCTATAACTAGTACTCCAACGGTATTTTTTTCACTTTGTGTTGCTATATGGGGGCAAACTGTTGAAATCATTACCTAATATATACTAAACTGATCTTCTGTATATAAAGAGAATTGAAAATGAATCGTGATGTGAATGGAAGGGGAGAGGGAGCGGGAAAGGGGAGGGTTGTGGGTGGGAGGGAAGTTATGGGAGGGGGGAAGCCATTGTAACCCATAAGCTGTACTTTGGAAATTTATATTCATTAAATAAAAGTTTAATAAATGAAAAAAAAATATCAGTTAGAATACCTGTATCCCCATACCCAAACACCAGGAATATCTGGCAATGGCTCCTGACTCTAGTTTCCTGCTGATGGAGACTCAAAAGGTGAGACAGCTCTAGGGAGGATCCCTGCCACCCACACAGGAGACCTGGATTGAGTTTCTGGCTCCCAGATTCTGTCTTACTCAGCCCCAGCTATCAGAGGTGTTTGGGGAGTAGACAAGTAGATGAGAGCACTCTTTCTCTCTCTCTCTCTCTCTCTCTCTCTCTCTCTCTATCACATAAATAAAATAAATAAATGAAAGAAAATGAAATAAAAGAGTAACACACACAAAAAAAAACCTATGAAGAACAAACTAGAATGTGGGAATGGTTATCCACAATGGATAGGTAGAATGTTATGAATGAGGAGAGGTGTAACTACTTTGTATATTTCTGACTTGTAAAACTATGGTAATAATTTCATATTTGCTAAAATTAATTAAAATAGAGGCCAATGCTATAGTGTAGCCGGTAAAGCTGCCACCTGTAGTCCTGGCAGCCCATATGGGCACCAGTTCGAGTTCTGGCTGCTCCACTTCTAATTCAGCTCTCTACTGTGGTCTGGGAAAGCAATAGAAGATGGCCCAAGTGCTTGGGCCCCTGCACCCAAGTGGGAGACCTAGAAAACACTCCTGGATCCTGGTTTTAGATCTGCACAGCTCCTACAGTTGTGGCCATCTGGGAATTGAACCAGTGAATGGAAGACCTCTCTCTCCCTCTCTGTCTCTCTGTCTCTCTGTCTCTCTCTCTCTCTCTGTCTCTGCCTCTCTGTAACTCTGCCTTTCAAATAAAATAAATAAATCTTAAAAAATTTAATTAAAATAAACCAGGACAGGGGAATCTCCAAATGGAAGTCAAACAGAATTAATCTAACTATATTGCTAATGGATAACTCACTGAAACAATTGGTGAGGAAAAACTAACCTAAATAACTTTGGATGACAGTAGTTTACTATTTATATAAACACAAAAAATTTACTCTCTTTTGTAAATTTGGTTTTCACAGAACAATGGACTGTTAATTCTAACTGTGTTTATACATTCTAGAATTCAGCAAATAATACATATATTTTGAAATCCAGATTTCTCAGAGACAGGAACTCCAAATAAAGATGGGCAAAATTCTTATGACATTAGACACAAGTCAGTGGTAGCATGAATAGAATGGTTTCTTTTAGAATACAGATATAGATATATGAATATATGTGTGTGTACATATACAAGGACTCTTGAAAATATTCATAGAAACACACATTATCTTGTAATTTCATTTTCTATGAACTTTTTGAACTACCATTCACTAAAGATATGTGGATATGTACATGTATATAGTTTAGATTTCCCCCAGGAGAGTTTCAAAGTAATTGCATCCATATTTCAGTTTTTAGATGTTATTCTCCAAGAAAATGATCCAAGTCTCTGGAAATTTTTTTCATTCCAAAGCTAGGGCAGAGATATTACAAGACGGACCTGGAATACCTTGCATTGCCAAAAATTTAGAATGTGCTCCTTCCCCATTACCCCAAAAGTAGAGCATACTAAAAGCACAGTAATAAATTATAAACTTGATTATAGTCCATAAAATGAAGTAAACATCCATTAGTCTATATCAGTATAAGTAAATATTTAAATATACAAATAAATGCAGAAATTTTGCGGTAAAATTCCTATTAGTAAGTGTGAACAGAATCAATGAAATAGAAACATGCAACAGTAACTGACAAATACCACAGCAATCATTGTTGTAGACAAGAATCATTGATAGATGCTAAAGTTAGTGGACAAAAGTAAGATGAAGAGGTAAGTATTTGCATGAGTTCAACTATCTTAATACAAGCTATTTATGAACTATAAAGGGTAACTTTGAAACTTTACAGTGGAAAAACTTGGCAGACATCACCTTAACCAGGCAATTAAGGCTGGGGCCATTGATTATGTTACATTACATTAATGGATTTCACAAAACTCTACATTTGACTCAAGATCCAGAGTCCTACATAGAGAAAAATGCACAACCTGAATTGAATCACAAGAATATCAGAAAAACAAAACTGAGAAACAGTCAACTAAACAGTTGGTCAGATGCCTCAAAATTGTCAAGGACATCCATGACCAAAGAAATGGAAGTGTTACACTTGGGAAAAGACAACATTTCTATATGTTTATATAGATGCAGTGTGGGAACTGGATTGGATTCTGGGCCAGAGAAGGACATAAGTAGGACAATTGTCAAAATTTGAGTAAGATCTTTAGATACATTAATAGTATTATATTAATGTTAATTTCCTGGTTTTGCTAATAGTACTATTGTTCTATGAGATGTTAACATTTTAGTAAGTGTGCTAAAGTGCATATGGAATTTTATGTACTATTTTTGCAGTTTTCTGTAAATATATTATTTCAAAACAAAATAATTTTAAAGGGGAAAAAGAGACCAAGAATAAAATCATATAAACTGATTAATGGCAGCTCTACAAATGCAAATGCTAATGGGAGGTATAATATGTGAAGTTATTGTGGAATACTTTACACTGTAGTTAAAATCAGTATATCAAATCAGCAAAGCTCTGAAGAAATTGAACACTGATAAGCATACAATCATGTGCCACACAATGACAGTTTAGTCAATGACAGACCATGTAAAACATTATGGTGATTCCATAAGACATATTACCTAGTGATGTCATAGCCATCTTAGTTTTTGTAAGTATATTCTGTGATATTCACACCCTGACAGAATCCACTGCTAATGACACATTTCTCAGACCTTATACCATCAAGAAGCAGCATATCCTTGTATTTTGCCTTGAGTGAGAATAAGAACTAACAAACTTTCAGTCTGTGCTTATTTCATTAGGACAACAGAACAAAGTAAGAGGCTTTGTGGTTTCAAAGGTGAACAGGAGACACTCCTGAAGGCAAGAGACACAAAGAGGAAAATATACAGGGGTCAGTGTTTGGCCATGTGGTTAAGCTCTCCCTTGGGGCTCCAGTCCCATATCCAGATGCCTGGGTGTGAGTCCCTGTGAGTCCCCCTTCACTCCTGACTCCAGCTTCCTGGTTGTGAGCATCCTGGCAGACAGTAAATGATGAGTCATGTAGTTGGGTCCCTGTAACCCTGTAGGAGACCTGGAATGAATTCCTGGCTCCCACCTTTGGCCTAGCCCAACCAACCCAGTTGTTGCAGGCATGGCGGGGAGGGGGGTGAACCAGGAAACAGGAAATTTCTTTCCCATCCCCATGCCCACCTCTGCCTCTCAAATAAATAACTTGATTTTTTTTAAAATATTGATTTATTTATTTTAAAGTCAGTTACACAGAGGCAGAGAGAAAGAGAGAGGTCTTTCATCTGCTGGTTCACTCCCCAATTGGCTGCAATGGCTGGAGCTGTGCTGATAGAAAGCCAGGAGCCAGGAGCTTCTTCTGGGTCTCCCACGTGATTGCAGGGGCCCAAGGACTTGGGCCATCTTCTGCTACTTTTCCAGGCCACAGCAGAGAGCTAGATTGGAAGGGGAGCAGCTGGAACTCAAACCAGCACCCATATGGGATGCCAGGACCTGCTATACCACAATGCCAGCCCCGTTGAATTTTTTTAAAATGAGGAAAATGCAAGTGGTGGGTGGAAGGCCTGGATACATACTTGACTAGTTACCCCTTAAGAGTACAGTCAACCCAGCAAACATTGGATCCTATCCTGCATACTAGTTCAACCCTGCAGTTTTAAATACCATTTAAAATTATTTTAATTAGGAAATAACTCAAAAACTATAGAATAGTGAAAACTTTCATACCCAAAGGAATTATAAGATCTAGAAGGAATAGCTTTCTACAACTATTTATGTGTTTTTTAATTCACCAAATGTCTTTAAGTATCTATTATTGGTCAAGGTGTACTCCATCTGCATTGTTTTTAATATACCTATCATTTTAATTATTAATCTTTAAGATTGAACTTCAAGCAAATCATTCCAAATTAGCAAAGCTTTACAAGTGAGTGAATGGCAGCTTCCTTTAAAGGAAGTAAAAACACTGCTGGCATAGTTATTTCTAAAACAGATGTTTAAAACAGAAAGAGGGTATTTTTCATTATCAAAAAAGCTAGTTCAATAATTATAAACAATAATAATATCCATTATTTATTAAGCATTTATTGGGTTTGGACACTCAACCATGTGCTTTCAATGCAGTATCTCATTCAATCTTATTTAAACAGCATTGTTTTGCTTGCAGCTTAGGAAATGGAGACAGAGGCCAAGTAAGAGCTCATCACATAACCCAAATCTGTCTAATGTCAGAGCCCTCAAATAGAGTCATCATGACAAACCCTTCAAGTCCACCAACAGGGTTCCTTGATTCCTGTCTCATTAATTTGTGAGCCTTCATGAGCTGCTGCCTTGTGACCACCACTTAACAAGGGGAACTCGAGGCTCGCAACTTCCTGTCAGGAGAAGAGCAGGATACGGTTATTTATTTTTCTTATCTGGATGAAGCTTTGGGCTGCTTCTCTGTAATCTTTTTTGGCACTTTATACATTCCACAACTCAGTTCATTTAATGTATTCTTTAGAGGAAAAGACAGAACATAATGGGAAAAAAAGTATTTCGAAGATTCTACCAAAAGATTTCAGAAATGGGAAAAGATATCTTTTAGCACAAGTCTTATTCTTAAAGGATTGTTGTCATCAACTTTCAACCAGACTCCAAACTTAAAATTGCTCTAACTATAGTCTAAAGAATCCTTAAAGTTCTGGATTCCCCAGAGGTAAAAGTTCTTCCAATCACCCAGGGATCAAGTATGTCTGCAAAGAACTTAGGTTTCTTTGTTCATTTCAGTCTCTAGGGCAATTCCTCACCTCTTCATCCTTCCTCTCCCAAGTCGTTTTCTGCAGTACCATGAGACTTGCCAAAGTGAGTCAAGTTATTGCATCCAGAGTGATGTCCTTAATTACAGACTATAGAGTAGAAATTCAAGGTTGAAAATTGTTCAGTCTCAAGAAAAATACATAAATAAGCAGCCAGGTATAGACTTACTCTGCAAAAGTCCCCTCTCCTCCCAAATTATTCCTTTGAATCTAACAAGCCCATTTATTCCTAAGCCGTGATGCTGTTGTGTGCCCGGTACCAACAGAGTTGTGTGGCTCTTGTGTGTTCTCCAGCAGAATGTCCGGATGTCCTAGAAAAAGAGGAAGCACTCCAGAGCCTGGAGAGCTCTCCCTGAAGTAGTTATGGGGCAACTTGTGCTACCAAAGAGAATTCCAGTGTCCTCAGGAAAGTGGCATATGGCTATGAAAAGCTACCGGATTTTTCAGATCATTCAGAACTGTAATCCCAAGAACTAGAAACACATAGGATTTTTTTGCTAATTCTGTCTAACTGCTTATGGATCATGTCTCATCACATTATACCTGTCAGTGTGACATAAGTCTGGACTTGGGAAATGTATTTTAACAACCTGTCATCACTGAGGATTTAATTGTGGTGAGCTTTGAAGAAATTTTTTGCTGATCCAATTTACTTTGAGAGAGTTTATGAACTCTTTCTGGAATACTACTTGCTGGCACCTCATCCGTGTTTCAAAATTGTTGATTTTCTCTGAAAATTCAAGTTTTCAGATCACACCATTAGGAAATCTCAGTGCTATTTAAAGCCCTGTCAGTACAAAAAGGATCTGAGGTAGTTTATGAAATTACATGGAGCACAATGAGAATTTTTTTTTTCCTAAAAGAAAGAAATCAGATCAAACTGAAAGGAGGGAAAAGACCAGGAGAGTTAGCTCACAGACATCCATGCTTAGAGTTTCTGCATAGAAATAAAGAAAATCACACAGTAAGTCCCACCAAGCAAGAAGGGGAATACAGTTAGCTATAGAATTCAGTTTATCCATAACTGGGAGTACTATGAAAAATATATAACAATGGTATCAATCAAGTCCCGATAAACTTGGTGCTTATCTTAAAAATGTAATAGGATACATCAATACATAAGATTTCAGGCCAATGAGAAATATACATCTCCTGGATTTTCTACCATTAGATTAAAATTAACTGAGTACAAGGGTAAGTGTTTCGCACAGTGGTTAAGACACTGCTTAAGATGCTCATGTGTCCTGTCAGAGTGCCTGGGTTAGAGCCTACTTTGCTTCCAATTCCAACTTCCTAATAGTGCATGCCCTGGGAAGTAGCAGGTGATGCCAATACTTAAGTCCCTACCATCCCCAGGAGAGACCAGGATTGTGTTCCAGGCTCTTGGTTTTGGCTTGGCCCTGCCCTGGCTCTTGCAAAAATTTGGGGGGATGTACCAGTAGATGAAGATCTCTCTCTCTCTTTGTTTCTGTCTCTCTGTTTCAAATAAAATAAAAATAAAATAATCTAAGTGCATGTTCAGAGAAACATTTCTTTGTAAAACAAACTGCTTAAAAGAAAAGCATAGTTTTTTCTTTTTTGTTTCTCATGGTTTATTTATTTTTATTTTTATTTATTTATTTGAGAGGCGGCGGGGGGGGGGGGGAGGCGGAGGGAAGGAGAGGAAGAAGTCCCATCAGTTGTTTCACTCCCCTAATGACTACAATGACTGGGACTGGGCTAGGCTAAAGCTGGGCTCCAGTAACTTAATCTAGGTCTCCCACATGGATGGCAGGAATCCAATTAGTTGAGTCATCATTACTGCTTCCAACGGTCTGCAATAGCAGAAAGTTGGGGTCTGGAGCCAGGAAAAGAACCCAGAGAGGCAGGCAACTTTACCACTTGACTGATCACCTTCCCCCAGTTTCTTATGGTTTAAAATAGAAACTTGGTCAAGATTTTAAGATAAATTTTAAGTTATTGGCTTTTTTCTTATGATTTTTTAAAAAAGTTAATAGTAGGAGAATATCTTCCAAGTATGTCTATCACTCTTATTGTCTCTTATATATTTCATATGGTAATAGCTTTCTGTTGGCTGAATTCCAATGAGAATACCTTTGGTCTGGAAACACTAGAATGCTACAAAATTGAGAAAGATGAGTTTCATGAACAGACTTCTAATTAAGGAGTAAGTAAATGTGTCATGCTTGATTCCTTGGGAAACGGCTTCCATAATAGCTCCTCAAAGAGAAAGCAACAAAAAGAAAAGGCTTGCTCACAAGTGGAAATTCTGCAAAATAACCCAAAGAGATACATTGATGGCTCACAAAATCAATTTTGTTTTTGGAAATGGGCAGGGAAGAGTATTGGGGATAAAATGAGGGCAGTGTCCTTATCTCCCCTTGACTTTTTATGGAAAAATTTTTAAGGGAAATGGATTCCAATCATGCACAGAAGTTTGAGAAATTTGTTTTTTCCCTGAGTCTCTGACCCCAACCAAAAGAAGAGGCTTCCTAGATTTTTTCTAAACAAAGAATCAGGGTAACACAACAATTTCTATTATCATTAGTTCTTTCTTCAAAAGTGATTATAAGGTGTGAATAACATTAAGGACTTTGATAAGTACAAATGGGCTTAAGTGATCTTTGTTTAACATGATGCTAGTTTTACTCAGATACTGGGCTTGGGATAAGCAGTCTCTTTATATTGCTACTCTATGTCCTGGGGAACACTAAGAGGCCCCTATAGAAAGGAAGGAGAGTTACAGAGAAGAGAAAAAATTAACTGGGGACAAAAGAGAAGAAAATGAAAAAGAAGAGGCATGTACAAGCCACACATTTCTCACAGTGTAAATGTATTCAAGATGCGGAGAAGATTCCAGAGCAAGTTTTCTTTAAACACAAAAATGAGGTTATCTATGTCTGGGGGTAAGAATAGATTTCTTTTAGGAAGAGTTTTTGGGTTAACCTGAGTCCCTAGACCCCTAAAGCATTCATTGGATAGTCTGTGGGGAGTCCTTGAATCCCTTGAAATTGTGTGCGAAATGCAAAATGTGCCTCTATTAGTTTTCTCAAAGAATCCTGTTGCTAAAAAGCAGTTAAAACCAGTAAACAAAAACAGTTTTTAGCTGGGACCCCCACCTGAAGCTCTTGTTGCTAAGAAAGCTAATACTTGAATCTCAGATGTGGAAAAAAGTTGAAATGCCAAGTGGCCCATTTCTTTGCCTTCAAAAAGAACAACAGCTCAAAATAAGTGAAATACATATATTTTTAAAACTTAGTTGAGCATACTCCCAAAGCTCTTTTAGTAGCATATTCATCTTTCATATTCCTCACCACAAGGAAGTTCTTCTTTGGGGCCAGTGCTGTGGCCTATGGCGTGCAGGGTTAAGTCTCTGCCTGCTGTGCAGGCTGCTCCACTTTGATGTAGCTCCCTTGGCACCTGGGAAAGCAGCAGTGGACCCAGTGCAGTCATTTGGGGAGTGAACCTGCAGATGGAAGATCTCTCTCTCTCTCTCCTCTCTCTGTGTTTCTGCCTTTCAAATAAATAAATCCTTTTTTTAAAAGTTCTTCCTTATTTCAAGACTAACTCCCTCATGATGCAGAAAGCTTAGTCTCTTCTGTTTAATAATATAGTGTTTTTGGACACTATTATTAAATCCACTTTCAACTTTCTCCATCCAAGTACTTTTGACCTTTCTACACAAGTAATTCTCAGATTCATAAGTCATCGTCATCGGTTTCTTCTGAACCTTTCTAATTCTTTTGGCTTTACTATAAATTCAGAAGTGAATAGAAAGACATTGACAAAACTTGCAGTTGATTGGTGGGCTTCCCTAGGTCTTGGATTTCCCATGGTCTGTATGGTTTATGACAATAAATTGTCAGAAAGCAAGAGTTATGAGATTTCCCTCTGAGGGTGAAATTATAAAATCAATACTAAATGGCCCAAATTTAATACACACCTGATGAAAGAAAAATTCAGAATCAACAGGATGGTCATATGATTAAAAATTGTGTATTGGAGCCAGCACTGTGGCATAGCAGGTAAAGCTACCACCTGCAGTGCTGGCATTCCATATGGGCACCAGTTCAAGATCCGGCTGTTCCACTTCTGATCCAGCTCTCTGCTATGGCCTGGTAAAGCAGTAGAAGATGGCCCAAGTCCTTGGGTCCATGCACAGGTATGGAAAGACTCAGAAGAAGCTCCTGGCTCCTGGCTTTGGATCGGCACAGCTCCAGCCATTGTGGCCAATTGGGGAATGAACCAGTGGATGGAAGACCTCTCTCTGCCTCTCCTCTCTCTGTGTACCTCTGACTTTCAAATAAAGAAATAAAAAAAAAATTGTGTATTAACAGAAAGATAGAGTCACTCGGGGGAAGTGATGAGCCATGAAAGCTTGAAAAAGGAGTCAGATGTTGGTAGTGCCCCTCAAAATCCAGGGAGCGTGGGCCTGTCCAGGATCACCTGATTGTGCTGGCCCCATGTCAGCAAAATGGTCCGTGTTGAGGAGATGGCTGTGGTAGCTCTGAAATCTTACTGTCTTTACATATTTGAATCATTTACCTTGGAACTCACTCATATAGCTTGACTGTCCAAATTTCCCTACAAGAAACAAATGTTCAATTCAGACAAACACAACTTTCTGGGAATGGCAGTTATATTTCTCATAGAAAGTTAAACTAGCATCCTTTTAGCATTGAATCTGTCAGAATCTCTAGATTTGATCAATTATACCACCAAAGAAGACAAATTTCTGAATCTACCAGACAGGGAATTAGACTCTGGGCAGAGACGAAAGCCACCCCTTCCAGCCTTACCATCACTTCTTACTGCATGCTTTATTCAAGCTTCAACTCTTCTATGACCAAAACGCTTCCATGGGCATAAATGGGCTTGTATGCTCTCTACATTTTCTGGATGCTCTGAGGTTCTTTTTTGTTGGTGGTATTCATATTAATAATTTATTTATTTATTGAACATATTTAACCCTTTTTAATTTTTATTGTGCGAATTTGCATTTATTCCATATGATTGTGCTTTTTGAAAGCCTCTTATTTTATGTTGACCTAGTTTTCAATTCCAATCCTAATTCCATATCACTATGTTGGCCACTCAATCCCTTACTTAACTATTTCATAGGAAAATTGAATCAGTTTGTTCTGTATTAAAACTTCTATCCTCAGAGGTTTCATGGAGTTCTTCCTTGTGTCTAGCCTGGGAAGGCCAAAATCCTATATTTTGAAGTGGCATGTAACGGTCTTTGGAAATTGCTGAATTGTCTTTTGTTAACATGGCATCACCATGTGGGGAACTCTACTTCTCAGATTGTTTTTCATGTGTGATTTCAGGTTACAGTTTGCCAATCAAAGCAACTGGTACAAGATTGGGAAGGCAGAGGGAGAAGTCACTGTTCCCTGTAACAGTGCTCACAGAGTCCAGATGCCATGGCAGACAGAGGTTCTTCTTAATTCTTCAGAGTGCCTGCTTTGCTGCTTCAGACTGATACAATTGGTGGAGGGTTTTTAGAGTGTCTTGGGAAATTCAGTAGTTTTCCAATAAACTTTTAAAAATATTGATGCTTCAGGCTAAGATAATCAATAACTGTTTCCCCAGACTTCTAACTGTACCCTCAGCACCTAGTTCTTTTCATATTCCTGGAGGTACTCAATTCCTTTGTTTCCATCATACCTGCCAAACACTAACTGATTCAGATGCCAGGTAATGGTGTACTTACATCTTTCCAGTTTCCTGAAGAAGTTGTATGTGACAAACTGAAAAGTCTTGCAGAGTCAGGAAAGCTTGTATCTATTAATTTGCATTTTAACAAGGCCAGGCATTTTGAAATAGAAGATTAAATGAGTCTAAAAGTTCTTGTCCTTTATAAATCAATGATAGTTTCTTTTATTTCTCTCTTCTTCAGGGTGCTTATGAACTGATTGTGAGATAATTTTTTAATCTCTCTGAATCATATACTTTGTGTTATGATTTTTATTAGCCTTGCTCTATTTTACAAATATATATGAGAAACTTTGCCTTGAAATTTAAATCCTGAGGGGAAAGTAACTATAGACTGTTGGTTACTATATCAAATCTTTGAATAAATTAAAAATTTTTTTAATTGAACTTCAACAGTTTCTTTGTAACACGGGGAAGTGTAGATGATTAAGAAGTCTAATACTAACATCCACCTGATATCCAACTCAAAAATCTTCACAGATCATCCATCCTAGCAATGTCCTTAACCCACTGCTTTGAAGAATGAAAAGGAATGCACCATTACCAGACTCCATGTCCAACAAAGTCACCTTGAATGAAATGCTATTAATCATATTTGAAACCTTAAGGGATTCACCCAAACATCTTAAGTGGATAAAATGTTAAGACTTTCACAAAATGTGGAGCTAGGTCTAAGGAAAAGGCTATCACTACTCTTCTTCCCTCTCTACCAAGGGATCAGCTAACAAGCACAGGAGATGGACATGACTGATAGCATTTTCCTTACCCGTGGTCTCTTAGGCTTTATTTGCAATAGCAATTTGGAGAGATTTTTCCAAGCATTCAAAGTAATCCACATACTTTCTACCAGTGAGATCTTTCATATATTTGACACACAGAGCAGATAATTTTTCAACAGTTCCCTCTTCTATATGACAAAATTATTTTCAGTAAGATCTATAGCATGAAAAAATAATGGCCAGAAAAAATGTAGAAAGTGAAATGTCTTTCTAGATCAGACCTTGTATTCATAATCATACTAGAAATAAATAGATGGTACAGTACTAAAAAAGGACTCAGTAATGGATTATTTTCTCAATGTTATTGATTCAATCAGAGTTCTTTGAAAGAAAGAAACAGAGACAGAGGCAAAAACAGAGACAGCAAAACGAAGCAGAGGAGAGAGACAAAGAGAGAGGGATCTCCCATCTGCTGGTTCACATCCTAAATGCCTTCAACTGCTGGGTTTGGGCCAGGGCTGAAGCTGGGAGACAGGAATATAATCCAGGTCTCCAGTATGGCAGAAATCCAGTCACCTGACCATCACTACTGTTCCTATGATCTGCATTAGCAAGAAGCCAGAATCAGAATCTGGAACCAGCATATGTGATGAAGGCAACTTAACTACTAGGCAAAGCACCCACTGAGCAAGATACTCTTTAAAATTAAAGAGGAAAATAGCTAAATGTCGGTATGTTGCCATTAATGAACAACTACCATTATAGTTTCTGTTTTGAGCCTTAGTTTCTGCAAATTAAAAACAAATTAAGCAGAAGTAACTCCAAGTGGTCATAAAAAAATAAAAGAATTAAAGTGTCTCAAGTTCCATTTAATTATATTCACAATAATTTAAAATTCACAGTTTAAACAAAAGAATAATGAAGTTAAGAACCCATGGCTGATGGGAGCTCCAGTGATGCTGAATTGTTACGAACTTACTCTGAGAATGCAGATGACTGAATCACGTGTGTCAGGGACCAGCTTCACATCTGGCAGTTCTTTTAATTAACTTTCATGTGAACTATAACGTTCATTAAAGAATAGGGATTTTAAAGGAGCTAATTCAAAGCATACATACATGTAATTAAGATGTAACAGTAACTGCTCTGCTTGCTTAGATCTTAAACAAAGGGCTTTTTTCCAAGGAGGAATATTTTTCCACTAAGGGTGTTTAGACTTGCAGGCCATAGTGATAATAAAAAGCAGACTAGCTTCCAATTGATTTCATTATTGTTTTTACGTTCTCTGCAAACAGTGCATCCCTTATGGCCTGTAGATGGGGGAGATACATCCCACTGACCCAAATTGAATATGAGCTTTCTCCAACTTGATACGTTTGGAGTCTAGTCTCCAGGAATTCATATTCTTCTTGCGGTAACGTTCAATATGCCCTCCACTCTCTGTCACAGATGAAACAAAATTATGCACTCTTCACAGAAGTCCACTCTATAAACTTTTCTTACTGAACACCTACACAGGTCCCTTTTTTGGCAAAATTCTCAGAACACAGCTGCATCCTTGAGCTGGGATGGCCACCTCACCCAGACTTTCTGATTAGCGCAGCAGGGTTTGTTTCTAGCCTTTTGCCTCTGCCCCATGTCTCTCTCTCTCCCAAGATACTGTCAGTGCCTGACTCTCCAGAGGTGTCTTCCTTCTTTCATGATATAGCAGAACCTAGTGGGCAAATGCTTAAGCCTACATTGTACCTGCACACTCACAGTGTTGTATACATACCCTCCCAAGGAAGCCCAAAGGGGTCAAGTTTGCTCTTGATTGCTTCTTACAGGACTCGCTAGGTTTTTCTTACATGTTGGTATTACCTCAGCTCCTTTATTTTTTAATTTCTCTTATGAAATTATAAGAAATCATTAAATGTAGTCCTCAATCATAAAGCGATCCCTTACTTTTCATCCTGGGTGTTCTTGGGCCATATCTTTATCTTAATGAAAATCTATACAAGTGCATTTAGATTGTGTGGTATTCTTGCTGATAAAAATAGCTCCAACTCTCTTTACTGGTTCTTAGATCTCTGCCCAAGTGGAAGTATTTAACAGTAAAAAGAAGTCATCAAATGTTAACCTCACTAAAGTCCATGCAGCCTTCAATTTATTGATTTATGGTATACTATATGCACAGTATACTTGAAACATCACTTACCATTTATTGTGTCAACATCTATTCTACAAAGTATTTTGTATAAATATATTATTGAGCATCAAAAGTATCAGAAAGTATGCTAACTTTTGGAGATAAAGTGATGAAGAAGGCAGCAAATAGTTTCTGGCTTAATGGAGCTTAAAATCTACAAGTAACTCAAGTTTATCCTTTTCTTCTAATGTTTATATATTTATTTGAAAGACAGAGTTACAGAGAAGAGAAGTTGAGAGAGGGAGACAGACAGGGAGAGGGAGAGGTGAGAGGGAGAGGGAAATGGAGAGTGAGAGATTTCCCATTGAAGTTCACTCCCTAAATTGTTGTCATGATTGGGGCCGGACCAAGCTGAAACCAGGAGCCAGGAACTCAACACTGGTATCTCACATGGGTGGCAGGGGCCCAAGCACTTGGGTCAACCTCTGCTGCTTTCCCGGGTTCATGAGCAGGGAGATGTTTTAGAAGCAGAGTAGGCAGGACTTGAACCAGTACTCTAATACACATTGGGCAGTCCTGAGTCAAATCCTGGCTCTCTTCCTGGGTGAGGGTTGATCTTGATAACCTCACAGACCTCTTTGTGTCTTCTTTCCTCAAGGACAAATTGGGTAAAAGTAACACACACCTCATAGAGTTACTTTGAATATCTAGTAAGACATAAAGGGCTCAGATCATTGCCAAGCACATGGTAAATAATAAAGCCAGCTATTATTAACAGTGATCGTTTTCTACAACAAATATTTAAAGACTCATTTGGGAATATTAGAAACAAAACATAAGACCATTGAATCTCTAAATTTCAAAATCAATGTACTGATACTTCAGTGTGGAAGTACTTTGTTCATAAATGTATGTGTTACAATAGTCAGGAAAACAGGACCCACACTATGTATTTCAAATAGAGGAGATGGCCCACAAAGGTGTTTCCCAGTGTTAAAGAAGGGAGACAGGTGAGAGTGAGGTGAGGGTATCTGGAGTTGGGAAGTTGACGATGTTCCCTGGATTGGTGCCTACTGGCTTACACCTGCCACCTTGATGCTAGGGGCACTGCTGTTGTTGGTACTAAAATGACAGTGACTGAGACTGGAACTGCCAAAGAATCTGTCCAGTTGCCAGGACTAGACAATCTGTGAAGATTTACTGCAGGGGAGCTCATCATCATCCTTCTGCCACCCTCAGAAATTAGCAGCGACTGCCAGACCCTGACAAGGAGTTGGAGACAGAGGCAGGAATCTCTCCTTCTGCCTATTGGTCTCCCACCAATGTCTCTCATTGGCAGAACTTAAGGGGACAACAGCTGACAAGGGAGCCTGGGAGATGTAGTTTGTAATTTTGAGACTATCAGCCTCCGTAGGACACAATAGAGAAGCGCAGGTGTGGAGCTGAGAGACAACAGGTAGATAGTAAAGAAAATAAAACACGCTCAGAATCAAACCAGGGTTGGAAGGTTATCAAGACAGTTTAATTCAACTTCAAGTTGGGAGATTAAAAATACAACTATTGTAACTCTTCTCTCTCCTTCCCACTTTATTGCCTTAGTAGCTGATTTTGTTTCAGCTAAGTTTCTTGGCACAAACTTCCTTATACAGTTTATTAGGGGTTTCATACCCTATTTTTTTTAACTTTTATTTAATAAATATAAATTTCTAAAGTACAGCTTTTGGATTACAGTGGCTCCCCCCCCCCATAACTTCCCTCCCACCCGCAACCCTCCCATCTCCCGCTCCCTCTCCCATTCCATTCACATCAACATTCATTTTCAATTCTCTTTATATACAGAGGATCAATTTAGAATATATTAAGTAAAGATTTTAACAGTTGCACCCACACAGAAACACAAAGTGTAAACTACTGTTTGAGTACTAGTTGTAGCATTAATTCACATTGTACAACACATTAAGGACAGAGATCCTACATGAGGAGTAAGTACACAGTGACTCCTGTTGTTGACAATTTGACACTCTTGTTTATGGCGTCAGTAATCTCCCTAGGCTGTTGTCATGAGTTGCCAAGGCTATGACAGCCTTTTGAGTTCGCCAACTCCGATCTGGAATTTCTCTCCTCCCATCAGAGAAAAGGTACCTCCTTCTTTGATGGCCCTTTCTTTCCACTGGGATCTTACTCACAGAGATCTTTCATTTACGTTTTTTTGTTTTTGTTTTTGTTTTTGTTTTTTTGCCAGAGTGTCTTGGCTTTCCATGCCTAAAATACTCTCATGGGCTCTTCAGCCATATCCGAATGCCTTAAGGGCTGATTCTGAGGGCAGAGTGCTGTTTATCATACCCCATTTTTTTTAAAAAAGGGGTTAAATATTCTAAAATTAAAGGATTCTGGGGAAAATGTTAGTACAGTTGTTTAGATGCTGCTTGAGATGCCCACATCCCATAAAGGATACTGGGATTAAGTCCTGGCTTCCAGTTTGAACTTCCTGATAATGCACACCATGGGATGCAGCAGGTAATGGCTCAAGTACTTGGGTCCCTGACACCCATATGGGAAATCAGGACTGAGTTCCAGTCTCCTGGCTTTGGCCTGGTTCAGTTTCAGTTATTGTGGCATTTAGAAAGTGAACCATCAGATAAAAGATCTCTCTCTCTCTCTCTCTCTCTCTCTCTCTCCACTTCCCTTTTAAACAAATCATTAATAACTAACTGATAAAAATTAAAGGATTCTAATATTTGGAATAGAATTTTAAAATGCCACTCTATTCTTCCTACTATTCAGTGCTACTAGCTTGCTGTTTTGGTAATTTGCAGTCTACAGATGTTGATATTCTTCTGCCTATCTGGGTCACAAAGCATGCTGTGGGAGATTCTAAATAGCTTCCCCAGCAAATAAAAATCATGCCAATAAAGAGGCAATGAATACTGATTATTGCCTGAAAGACATAGAGAGCAGCTTGCAGAAAGAATGATCAGTGGCAGGCAGGACTGCCTCACCCACTCAGGAAAAAAATAGTCATGAATTTACCCATTTATGAAATAATTTTTGCACTCGCAAAGATCTGAGAAGTTCTGTAAGGAGACCATTCAGATGTTTAACAAGCACTAGGTATACATGGTCAACACTATTTTCTTTTCTTTTCTTTTTTTTTTGACAGGCAGAGTGGACAGTGAGAGAGAGACAGAGAGAAAGATCTTCCTTTTGCCATTGGTTCACCCTCCAATGGCTGCCGCGGTAGGTGCGCTGCAGCCAGCGCAGCGCACTGATCCGATGGCAGGAGCCAGGTACTTATCCTGGTCTCCCATGGGGTGCAGGGCCCAAGGACTTGGGCCATCCTCCACTGCACTCCCTGGCCACAGCAGAGTCAACACTATTTTCTAATACTAGGATAGAAGCAGCTGATTCCACTGCTTAGAACCTGTATTCATGAAACTAAATCATGGTTAATCCTTCCATGAGCTAGTTACTTTCACATGAGAAATATTGTTCTAGGGCCAGGTAGATATAATAGGGTTCATACAAGGTCATGGGTACATCAGCTGGAAAGGAGTTAGCACGTGAGTAGACAGACGTCAGTGATCATTTTGTGGTGTGATTTGAGGGACTTCATGGCAAGAGCCTCATAAAATCTCCATTCCCTTTTCCCTTTTCAGTATGACTGAATTACATTTCCATTATAAAATAGAAACCTGCCTCCTTGCTCCTCAACCACTTTACAGTGGGCGCATCAAATAATACATTTGCTTGTGAAGCTTACATATTGACTAGTTGAGAGGCAGGCAGAATCCTTGGGGTGGTTGTCATGGATGCTATGACTGAAGAAAGCAGTGCAGCAAGGAAATGGGAAGCTTTAATTTCAAGTTATACCTACAGGGCAGCTCATCAAACACGTATATTATCTGAAAGGCAATACAATGTGCTAGAAATAATGCAGGCTCTACCATTGTTCAGAAGGGAACTTAAATATGTTTTCCACTTCTCTGAACCTTAGAGAAAATAATAAAGGTAAAAATCACCCAGTATGCAGCAGACCTTCAATAAAAGGCAGCATTTGATTTTGATTATGTACATATAAGCATCAAGTGCACAATTGGTCATTGTGACTTAAGAGTTGACTTTGTAAAGATAAAAAATGCAGATCCATCAGTGGGGTATGAAGTTGCTCCTCCACTCAACACTAGGAGCCGTTCTTGTGTCTGTTTGTACAGCTGGTCCCCTAGGCTTCACATCTGTCAGCTGAGAGCGGGTTTGAACTGGAAGGTGTATTAGAAGCAGAGTAGGCAGGACTTGAACCTTCCTTCCAGGGAGCTGTCAGCAGCTGAGGCTACAACATAGAGAAGACACAGAGGGAAATTCTTCCCTGTGGGCCCCTGGGATTTCATAATCTCCAATCAAAGTGATAATCAGAAAGATTAAACTGGTTTTTTGTGTGTTTTAAATAAAAAAAAAAAACTTATTGATGCCATCGGGGAATAGAAAGAACATGAGGAGACCAATGGAAAAAAAATTTTTTTCTGGCCTCAATTCAGCCACTTGGGGAGTTCTTTGACTTCTTTGCCTTGTGGTAAAACCCCTTACACTAAGTTGTCTAGGAAGGCTTCTCAGAGGAGGTGAGATCTGCGCTAAGTATCAAATGACAAGAAGGAACCAGATGTGAGATGGTCTGGCAAAAGAGCCTTATGTCGAGGAAACAGACTTTGCAAAGGCTCCGAGGCAGCAACAAGCTCAGACTATACAAAGAATGAAGAACGAGTCAATGGGGCCACAGCGAGCAACAAGGAAAATGAATAGGGCTGAGGTCAGAAAGCAGACAGGGGAATATTATGGTGCAACTTGGGTTTTATTCCATGACCAGTGACAAAGCACTGGGAGCTTTGAAGGACCCAGAGAACATGATCTGAACAACTGTAAAGGCTCATTGAGACTATCATTCAGAAAAGAATGTAGGGGAAAGAATGGAAGCAGGGAGATTGCTTAAAGGCTACTGTGTGGGGAAGAGACGATGGTGGGTTAGGCTCACGTGGTAGCAGTGGAGAGTCAAAGAAGAGAAAAGATTCCACATACTGGAGACAGATTAACAGGTTACTTGGTGAACTTAGTATGTGGGATGATGGAAGACTGTTCAAATGCAGGTATGGGGCAGGCCAAACATTGGGTTTAGCCAGGCTTGGAGTTTCCCCAGGTGAATACAGTGGAGGGAAGGAATGCCATAGTGAGATTTTATAAAATAGAGACTGGGGGCAAAGGAAGAAGAAAGTCTGGAATTAAGGATACAGGTGGGTAGCCAAGGGACAGTAAAGAGGCAACAAAGTTATTGGAGTGAAGATTCTAGAATAATTACTGTCTGTATAACTTGGCAAATTCAAAAAACTTTCAAAGCCTCGACTCCCTCCTTTGGACAATAGGAGTAACAATTCCTATTATCAGAATCAGTTTCCACTTAGCTCATGTCTATCAAGTATTCCATGTAGTGCCCCATACAGTTCCGGTGGTATGGTGCTCCATAAATGGCAGCCATTACAATCAATCTCTTTGCCCTCCAACCTCTCTGGACTCAGTTTCCTTTTTTAGTTGGGGAGAAGATTGGACTATTAGATTGTTTTCAACTCTAACATTTGGTGCATATCACTTGACTTATACTTAAGTGTAACAGATACGTAAATTAGAAAGTTATTGTGCTTCTCAGTTCATTGTCTTCCATTAGCGGGTTTAGTGAAGGTGAAGAATTCAAATGTACAAAACCAGCATCCCATTTCAGTACTCAGGGCACTTCTAACCCAAGTAAGTTCCATTTAGCATTTAGTGTGCTAAAAAGGGGACACTGGAAATCATCTGGGCATATTTTACTCTTAGAAAATCCAGCAACTTTTACACTCAGATCCCAAAAGGCACCATGTACCATCATAATGCACGTGTCTGCCTTACCGACTTTATCGGCTCTCTACTGATAGTTCTTCCAGGGCAATACCCCATGTCTGCCTTGGAGAACCAGTTCTCCAAGGACAGGCTTCTGGGAGCAGGTCAGTCATTTCCAGAGGCTGCATTAACCTTTCAGGCACCATTTAGTGGATTAATGTTTTGATGAACTAAATAGTACCCTAGTGGTCCATTCAAAAGGATGCAGCCTTTAAGGGGAAAGCAGACAAAAAATATTGTTGTTTCTTAGGAAAAGAAAGATCTGTAATACTTGCATTTGTCTTTGCAACATTACTCTAAGGACCTCATGACTCAGTAGAACCCCATTATGATCCTGGTATCAAGAGACAGAAATAAAACATGCATAATGGCATCAAGAGCTATTTAGGAGATGTGATGTACCATGGGCTCAACAGGATAAATTATAACAATGCTTTTCTAAACTGGCGAGAATTAGCTCTATTTCAGAAACATAAATATGAAAATATAGTTATGTGCAATGACTGAAATCTGTCATTCCTTCAGGAAATGGATGATATATTTTCAATAGCTAACTCTCATGTGAGCACTTTCTATGTGCCAGACACATTCTAAGTGCTTTATATGGTTTAATCATTTATTTCTTACAACATTATGGTTCTACTATTGTGGCAGATAAGCAAATGGATGAACAGAAAGGTTAAATGGCTTGGTTATATAGCTAATAGGTACTAAAATCAGGAACCAAATCCAGTCTAACTTCATAGACTGGGCTCTTAATCATGCACTAAAGCCACTCTTTCAAATTTTTTTGTCATGATTCACAGTAGGAAATAACTTTATATTATAAGCCAGTATAGTCTTTAAAAGTACTATGTACCCTAAGAACACAGGGTGCCCTTCTGCATTTTCTTTTTGTCCTATTTAATTTCATTTTTAATAAATACTGGTTGAGACTCACTGAATTTATTTTATGGCCCATTCTGTTAATGTCTTGTGGCCCTTAGTTTTCCAAATGCTCCTGAACTCCATTATGTTGTGTGCTGTTTAGCACCCCTCACACACACATAAATAGAGATGGGGAGCTGGAATTCATGAAGAACCTCCACTGGAACTGAATGGAGTCTGAAATTGGCTACTATCTCATTTCCTGCCCATCTTCCGGCCCCTACCTGTGCCTTGATAAACAGTCAGACAGCAGAGGAAGGTCAAGGAGAAGCAAAACAACTGATTTTGCAAATGTCCTAATTCTCTCTTAGTTGTTTACTTTCTTTTGTTATACCATCCAAATTATGCCTGAACCATTTTAATAAAGAATAAAAAGAATCACTCAAAATTCCAATTCCCTTGAGGCCTAGAAATAACGAAATTTACTAATGAAACATGCAAACTACTGTTGGGTCCATTAATAGTCTAAATTTTTAATCTCTTAGATGATGGAACATTAAGGTTTCTATGGCAGCAGCTTCCAGCTGTTGGGGGATCCCAGGCTTTCCATTGTGTGACAATTAGAGTGAAACATTGCTGAGACTTTCCAGTGTTTCTGTATCTTCATTATGCACCATTCAGTATTTTTAAAAGCACTGATTATCATGATATATTAGTTTAAAGAGCTTGACATGTTGGTACCTATCCTGGGAGAAGACAGTAATTTCTTGCAGACTATTGCCAGGAGCTGCCTGACATATCTGGAGTAATGATCTGGTAAGATCATTATCTTCAGTGTTTGGCTTATAAATTAATAAAAGCCAAGGTGAATTAAATTACAGATAGTTTGTATTCTAATGAAATTTTATGAGGACAAAATCCAAGGCTCTAAGAGCAAGACAAGGAAGGCCTCCTTCATCTGTAGCGTCCATATATCAGAAGGCTGTAATGAGCATGTGGAGCCTGGCTATTTTGTAGGAAACTACCAAGATTTTCAGAATAAGTATCACTAAATAATGAGTGACAGATATTAAGAAAGAGATAAAAACAAATTGAATATTGGGTTGTATTTAGACCTAACACCACTGGTTACAGAATGTACAATACAAGGTCATTAAGCTCTGACATCATAATTTGAAGGGCATGGATGAAGTTCCTATTTATAAAGAAAGGCAGAGGTGGGGATGAAGAAGAGGCAGAGAAGGATGGGGCAGTGTGGATCATCATCATTTTTCAAATATTACATAATTATAGTATTCACACTTACCACCTTTGGTGGTGGGTTACCGATAGCCACATTTTGTTGATGGGATAAGGAAACCCAAGGAAATTATGGTACAATCAGTGCTCTCCATTAACCAAACCTATTTCTTTCTCCTTTTGGATATATACATACAGAATGGTTGCACATTTCTGACCTACCTTTGCAATTCAGGAAGAACCATATGATTGAGGTTTGGCCAGGGGAACACAGGCAGAAACAATGGGGCTTCTCCGCCCATCTGTTTGTCTGGTATTGATGGCCAAGATGACCTTGTGAGCCACAGATTGAAGATGGAACTGTGTGTCAACCTAGTTCTCCAAATAATTATGCAGAACACTTCCCCCTGCAGACCCTAATTGAAATGTAGGGCAATAAATTCATATACTTTTAATGAGTTAAGTCACTGAGATTTTTATTTGGGGATTCTTTTTGAGAACAATAGGAGTGATAATTAACCTGACTACCATACAAATCAATACCTTTGACACAGGGTGCTGCTGTAATACAAACCAAAAATATGTGTCATTAGCAACATAATTGACATTTGGTGCCAGAAGGATGGCATCAATGTTAAGACTGTGGCAAAGCATTTGGGGAAACCACAGTAACTTGGAAAACAGACCATGGATCTCCTGAAG
The DNA here is from genome assembly GCF_033115175.1 of Lepus europaeus. NCBI lineage: Eukaryota > Metazoa > Chordata > Mammalia > Lagomorpha > Leporidae > Lepus > Lepus europaeus. Next base: position 79,688,261 of record NC_084829.1, read on the forward strand.
TGCCCATTCTGGAGGAACTGGTCAGAAAAAAACAAATGGATTAGTGTGTGTTGGTTATCTTGGCTGCTTCTTGGATTGAAGTTAAGTGCAAGAAAAAATATGTATGTAGGAGAGAACTGGCCAGTTTCTAGAGATTTGGACAGGGTTGAAAGCCATCTGCCTCTATAATCCTATTTAAGATTTAAGGATTTTCAATAGGGATGGTCTTTGAGTCAAAGAAACCTTTAAACCCAGTCCTATGACAAAAATTAAATTCAGAATGTGCCTTTCTTGTCAATACTGATAGCCTCAAAATATCTACCATTTATTTAGGAGAAGCAGGACTGGGGAAGGAGAGAGAGAGGAAGCGAAGAAATAAAATTGAGATTCATATCTAGCAAAGAATTCATAGTGAGGTTACTGGTATGTAGAATGACTGGAAGAAAATTGACCAGAAGTTTTCTCAGTTTTTAAGAGAGTTCTATTATCAAAACATGGACTTTGAAAATCTCTGACTCTTTGTGACTTAAAATAACCCTTGAACCTTCATTCTTTTGCAGGCAAGGAATGTCTTAGCTTCCAACAAGGGCAAAACAAATTCTCATTTCAGATGTAGCCAAAGAAGAGAGAAAATCAAAGGAGGAACCTCCCAGAGAATCGATTCAGAAGCCATGGAAGTCCTTCCAGAGTGCAGAATGCAGCCCAATGAGGGAATAATCAGGGACTGCTCCCTTAGCCATGGCATAAAAACCTCCCAGTGTGAGACCTATGAGAGCCTCACACTGCTCTGCATCACTGACTTCTTGTCTTCTGCTTCCAAGAATGGGAGTGTCTATTGCAGTCACTGCCCCTCTGCTCCATCACTGTGTGGTGTCTTTAGAGTTCAGAAGACATGAAGTACTACATGCTGATCTCCATACCAGCCTGAGATCCTAGATTTTGAGCTAGATGCAGTGGCTGCATGAAATTTTGGGTTGTGTGACTTGGAGAGGAAATGTTCTCTATGTATAGAAGGAAGAGCAAAACAGATATCTGCTGACCAAACAGGGGTACTGTTTGGTACCTGCTGACCAAACAGGAGAGACAATGCTATGTATTCAACAAAACTCCTTCCTTTTCTTCCTGGGTACATAGTGCATCCTCCTTCACAGTTAAGTCATTTAACTGAGCTTTGACCAAATGAAGGTGGAAAGAATTGATCTGTGTACCATAACCAGGACTTATACATAAAAATATGGCATGATATTTTATTTTCTCTTCTTCTCCATCACTAGTTTGCATCATCAATCAACGAAAATGGGAGAGCTACACACTGATGATGGCAGATTCATTATCACTGAATCCTCAAAAGATTGCACAGAGAAGAGCTCCTACACCTTACCACCTTCACTGCCTCCCTCTACTGTAATGCAAAAGAATATTTATAATCTCACAAAACTAGATGCAGCCAAGATATTCTTTGACAACTGAATGCATTTCAAAAAAACTCTGGTGAATCTATACAATGGAATACTATTTAACACTAAAAATGTATACATTTCCCAACCATTCAGAGGCATGTATGAATGTTAAATGTGTATTGCTAAGAGAAAGAATCTGAAAAGACCAGTAGATATTATCCTATTTATATGACAACCTGGAAAAAAGAAAACTATAGATAGTAAACAGATAACTGGTTTTTAGGGATTCAGGAAGGTGTGCACTCCAGGAAGGTTGAATAAGTGAACCATATGGGACATGTTGGTTTAGTGAAAATATTCTATATGATAGATACTATAAAGATAGCGACATGATACAATGTATCTGTTAAACTCATAATTTATAGTTTAAAGTGTGAAAGTTATTCTTTGCAAATTAAAAAGAAATCATTCAATAGGTCAGATGATCCCAGATTGGAATTCAGACTGTGGAAAACAAATAACATGAAATAACTTCACTGATGGGGGAAATGGTACATATATATAATTTTGGAAGTGAGTGAAGCCTATATAATTAAAGGCAGAAGGGACTGAATCTAAGTACTGCTCTTCTGTTATTAAAGTCTTCTTCTACAGGGATATGGTTTAATAATTCTATCAATAGTTTATGTGGATAGAACAAGTACATAAAAGAATGGCAGGTGAGGAAAGCCAGATGTCTCATTGTTGGGAGGACAGACTACAAACAAGGAGAGGAGTCTAGGACAATCCATGAAGTGGTGAGTTACAGTTGGAGATATCAATATGATTTGATGTTTACCTTAACATGTACACAGTTGGAGGTATTTATAGATCTGTGTATACAAGGATAAGGGCTCACAAACACACATATATAGTCCTTGCTGGGCCAGCTGTTAGTGTCTAGAAGCAATGATACTCCAGTAGCTATGAGTACCCAGATAGTAGTTTCTAATACCAATCTCCAATGTAAGGAATCTGGGCTACCTGGATAAATTGTTAGTTCTAGAAAATTTGCAGGAAGTGTGGAACGTGAGCCTGGAGTATCTTGTGGTACCAGAAATTTAGGAAATGCTCAAAGAAACAAAAAAAAATCTACCACAATGGGAATATATCAAAAGAACACAAAAGCCAACTGAAATGTTCTCAATCGTCAAAGCCAGGATAACTTAAGCAACAAAAATAATGTATTATTGGGAACAATGATGAAGCAGGAAATAAAGCAACATGGTAGCTGTGTAAGATGCTCTAGAAATCTCCCCAAAGAAACCTCTGGATATTCATGCATCAAGTTACCTTTAAAAGATCCAACAAAGAGACCACAGTGCCTGGTTTTAGTATAATAATAATGGCTGCATTGAAGAAGGTAGGAAGGAGAACTGCCTCATTACCCCTTTCCTCCAGCTCTAAGCAGTGCAGTGAGGAAATGTGTCCTACTTACAGAAGGGAAAAGGAGTAAAGTCCAGATCTTAGACTTGGAACTCAGCAACAGGCATGCTATCATAAAACCTAGAGCCGGAAAGGTCTCCACAGCCTCTGTCTCCATAGCAGTATGTGTGAACTGAGCATTTGGTCAGGTGCCACCTTCTCCAAACCTCTCCCAACCTCCAGCACATAGTGGACACTGGGGAGTATGGTAGGAAGGTTAGCTTGGGCTTTTCCTTAAAGCTCAGTGCCATGCCTGATTTGGTGAGACCCAGAACCAGGTAAAGGCCAAAGATCTCCTTACCCAGGTGAGTGCTCACAGATACAGCTTCTAGATCTGCCCCAGCATCAGGTAGAGACCGGGTGAAAGAGACAAGTATCACCTCCAGTCTGCATCACACTCAGCCTCTTATGTGGTTAGCATGTATCCACAAGATATTGCAAGGCGCTTTAGCGCCTCAGGAACAACACTGCTAAGAATCAGCTCAGGAAGTCAAGGGACTGCCTTCACCATCCCTTCCCCAACCATGGGCAAACAGCAAGCAGTAAGACTCTAGCCACTGGGGAGCAGGACATCAAAGTTAGCATAAATCTGGTAATAACATTCATCACAGGGCAAATACTAACAGTCATTGTTCTCAAGCCATTGCCAGGGGCCACCCGCACCTGCCCCAGACACAAGTGGAGATCTGTGCCCCAATCAATTGGACTTAGATCCTAACCACCAATCATCCACAGTTGATCAGGTTACAAGCCCACCTCAGCAGTGAGCAGCCCACAGCACAGTGGTCTTGGCTCTATCCCATGCTGGACTGATCACATACAACTGTGAAATCCATGTGATTGGGCATTGCAGCATTGGTGGCCACAAGATGGCTCATTCCATTTCTCCCATAACCCCAGCAAGATAGCATAGAAAGAGTAATTTCCTGTTTGGGAGAAGAAAGGAGGTGGGTGCTTAGACATTGTGCAGAAACATAGAACTAACATTATGGGGACTTACTGCCCCTTCCAAATCTTAGGCTTATCCACCATGACCGGAACTATACCCATGCCAATGTGGGTAACAGAGAAACCCCCTAGGACTCTGAGAGTTTGCCTCCATAACCCTAGCCACAGTAAACTGAGGACCAGAATTCTGCAATCCTGGGCCCTGCTGCTACTAAGACCCACACGCCCCTGTTAGTCTGAGGAGAGCACTCCGTGCCTTCACTGTTGGTGACATTAATTATTGCAGAAGACACAGCCTATATTAAAGCATTCAACTGAAAGTAAAGCAAAATAGCCTACCAGACCAACATCTAAATACACATCTTCAGGAAAAACTCACTTACCATGAAAGATATCTGTTAACAGTAATAGAAAAATGACTAATATTCCAGATCCACAAGCATTAATGTAAGAATATAGAAAGTATGAAAAAAAAAGGCAGTATCTATCATTCCCCAAAAGAACAAAATAATACTTTAGTATCAGTGTCCAAAGAAAAGAAGATTGAACAAGTTCCTGATAAATAATTTGAAAGAATGATTATTAGGACACTCAAAGAAATACAAGAGAATACTGACAGACAGTTGATTAAATTTGGAAATTAATGCATGCTATGAATGAGAAATTGATCAGAGATAACAATCTTCAAAAAGAACCAAAAATAAATTTTGGAAATGAAGAACTCATTAAGTCAAATAGAAAATATAATCCAAAGCCTCAATAACAGACTATATCAAGTAGAAGAAAGGATATGCAAACTTGAAGACAGGTCTTAGAAGTAGTCCAATTAGCCAAACAAAACAAAATAAAGCAACAACAAAGAATGAAGACAGTTTCTAAATGGTAGGCATTTGGCACAACAGTTAATATACTGGTTCCAAAGTCCACAACCCATTTCAGAGTGCTCTGGTTTGAGTCCAGGTTCTGCTTTCAGTTACAACTTCCTGTTAATGCAAACCTTGGGAGGCAGCAGGTGATAGCTCATGGGCACAGGTCCCTGCTATGCTTCTGGGAAAGCTAGATTGAGTTCCAGGAGCTTGTACATTTGGGGAATAGCAAATAGGAACTCTCTCTCTCTCTCTGTCTGTCCCTCAGGTTTTCAAATAAATAAAAATTTTAGAAAGAAGATAGCCTCTGAGACCTTTAGCATGCTACTAAATTGAATTATGGATATTCCTGAGGGTGAACAGAGGAGTAGAGGCTTAGGAACTCTATTACAGGTATTGTAGCACAGCAGGTTAAGCCATTGCTTGATATGCTCACATCTCATACCAGAGTACCTAGGATAAATTCCCATCTCTGCTTCTGATCTAGGTTCCTGTTAATGCACCTGGAAGGCAGAGGTGGCACCAGTAAATGAGTTCCAGACAACCATTTAGGAGTAGTTACCTGCTGGCTTCAGCCTGGCACAGCCCTGGCTACTGTGGGCATTTGGAGAGTAATCTAATATATAGAAACCTCTCTCTCTTTCTCTCTCTCTTTCTCTCTCTCTTTCTCTCTCTCTCTCTTTCAAATATGTAAATAAATAAATTATTTTAGAAAGAATAAAATGGATTGAATGACATAATAGCTGAAAACTATTATGCTTAAGGAAGTCCTACATACAGAATCAGAAAGAAAACAACTATCATGAAAACACATGAAAGTGTAAAGCTCATAGAAACAGAACAAAAGATAGTGAAGAAAAAAAATTCTCAGAAGTAACAGGACTAAGTAATCACTTTTCAATGATAATCTTGAAATGTAAGTGGACTAAATTTCCTAATTTAAAAATACTTATTGACTGGATTAAAAAACAAGACTTGATTATATGCTGTCTATAAAAAACGTACTTCACAGGTAAAAACACACAGTGATTGAAAGTGAAAGGGTAGAAAAAGATATTTTGTGCAAATGGAAACCAAAAACAAGCAGGAATAGCTATACTAACATCAGACCAAACAGACTTTTAGACAAAACCTGTAAAAACAGACAAAGATGGTCAAGGAAAAAGTTCAGCAATATATGACAATTAAACATGTGCCTATCTAAAGGAAAACATAAGCTTTAATATAATAATCATGGAGGACTTTCAACATTCCACTTCCATCAATGGACATATCATCCAGACAAAAAAGCCAACAAAAAACATCAGAATTAAACTACATTATAGACCAAATGAACCCCACAGACATTAATTTAACATTCCACCCAATAGCTGCAGAATATATATTCTTTTCATTAGCTCATGGAAGATTCTGTGGGGTATGGCACATATAGGACCATGAATAAGTTCAAAAATTCCAAAAAATAAAAATCAAATGATGCATTTTATCACTATAAATCAACAGCAAAAGCTACTCTAGAAATTATACAAATGCATGAAGACTTAATGACATGCTACTGAATGAAAACATAGGTCAATGAAGAAATAAAAATGAAAACTAAAAAATTCCTTGAAGATAATGAAAATGGACACATAACATATCAAAACTTATGGAATACAGGAAAAGCAGTACTTAAAAGTTTGTAGTAATAAGTACCTACATTTAAAAATACAAAGATATCAAATAAAGGAACCTAACAATGAATCTCAAGGGCCTAGGAAAAGAAGAACAAATTAAATCCAAAGATAGTAGAAGGAAAGAATTAATAAATATCAGAGCAGAGATAAATGAAATATAAACAGAAAAATACAAAAAAAAAAACAATGCAGTGAAGAATTTGGTCTTTGAAAAGGCAAAAGTTGATAAACCTTTATCTATATTAAACAAGAAAAAAGAGAAGATTCACATAAATAAAATCAGAGATGAAAAAAGAGATATAAAAACATATCACAGAAATAATAAAAGTCATTAGAGACTTTTATGAAGAACAAGTTGGAAAATGTAGAAGAAATAGATAAATTTCTGGATATACATAACTGACCAAAATTGAATGCTGAAGACAAAACAACCTAAAAGTCCAATAAAGATTAATGAAATTGAGTCAGTATTCAAAAAAATCTCCCAACAAAGAAAAGCCCAGGACCAAGTGGCTTTCCTGTTGAATTCTATTAAACTTTTTTTTTTTTTTTTTTTTTTTTTTTTTTTTTTTTTTTGGACAGGCAGAGTGGACAGTGAGAGAGAGACAGAGAGAAAGGTCTTCCTTCTCCATTGGTTCACCCCTCAGTGGTCGCTGTAGCCAGCGTGCTGCACTGATCTGAAGCCAGGAGCCAGGTGCCTCCTCCTGGTCTCCCATACAGGAAGACCAAGCACTTGGGCCATCCTCCACTGCCTTCCTGGTCCACAGCAGAGAGCTGGACTGGAAGAGGAGCAACCGGGACAGAACCGGTGCCCCAACCAGGACTAGGACCCGGTGTGCCGGCACCATAGGCAGAGGATTAGCCTATTGAGCCACGGTGCCGGCCTCTATTAAACTTTTAAGGAGAAACTAATGCCAATCATTCTCAATTTAAATATTTTATTTATTTATTTGTGAGAAAGTTACAGACAGAGAGAGGGAGTGACAGACAGAAAGACTTTCCATCTGCTAGTTCACTTATCAAATGGTTACAGCAGCTGGAGCTGGGCCTTTCCAAAGCTAGGAGCAAGGAGCTTCTTCTGGGTCTTCCACATGGGTTCAGGGGCCCAAGCACTTGGGCAATCTTTCACTACTTTTCCAGGCCATAAGCAGAGAGCTGGATCAGAAGAGGAGCAGCCAGGACAAAAACTGGTGCCTACTACACCATAGCGCCAGCTCCTCAATGTATTCAATAAAATCAAAAGCGAGGGGACCCTTCTAAATTCATTCTATGAGGCCTGAATCACCTTGATTCCAAAACCATATGACACAGCAAAAATGAAAACTAGACTCATACCCCTTTATGAACTTAGATGCAGAAATTCCTAACAAACACCAACAAAATGAATCCAACAACATTTACCTTGATAAGGGTGGGACTACCCAACTATGCAGGGATGGTTCAACATACACAAATCAATAAATGTAATACTTCACATTAACAGAATGAATGATAAAAATCATATGATTATCTCAATAGTGCAGAAAAACATTTAGCAAAATTCAACATAATTAATGATAAAAACCTTGAAAAAATAGGTGTAAAGGAAACATAACTCAACATAATAAAGGCTACATATAAGAAGCCCACAGCCAACTTCACATTGAATGGGGGAAATATGAAAGCATTTCCTCTAAGATCTGATACTAGACAAGCTGTCCACTCTCACTACTCTTATTCAACATAATACTTAAGTTTTAACCAGATGTATTAGTCAAGACAGACAAAGAAATAAATAGTATACAAGCAGGAAAGGAGGAAGGCAAATTATGCCTGCCTGCAGATTACATGATTCTATATATAGAAAAACCAAAGGACTCCAATAAGAAACTATCAAAACTAATAAGAAAACTAATAAGCTGATTAAGTATAGTTACAAGATACAAAGTTCCACACAAAAATCAGTAGCATTTTTACACACCACTAAGAAACTCACTGAGAAAGAAATTATAGAGCAATCCTATTCACAATAACTACAAAAACACTTTGGAATAAATTTGACCAAGGATGTAAAAGACCACTACAATAAAACTTACAAAACATTTATGAAAGAAATTGAAAACACACACAAATGGAATAGCCTCCCATTTTCATGAATTGAAAGCATTAATATCATTAAAATGCTCATATTACCCAAAGCAATTCACAGATTCAGTGCAGTATTCATCAAAATATCTATAGCATTCTTCACAGAGTTGGAAAAATTTTAAAATTATGTGGAAATACAAAATAACCCAAATAGCCAAAGAAATCATGAACAAAAAGAAGAAAGCCACAGAATTCACAACATAAGATTTCAAGACATATTACAGAACTATTGTAATCAGAACAACACAGTATGGTATAAAAATATATACAGAGACTAATGAAACAGAATAGAGATATTAGGAATTTGTCCTTGCATCTAAAGGCAACTAATCTTTGAAAAGGTGCCAAAAACACATGGTTGGGGCGGGGGGAGAGAGAGAGAGAGAGAGAGAGAGAGAGAGAGATTCTTCAAAATAAGTGATGCAGGAAAACTGGATATCCATATGATGCATTAATTCAATTTTATCCCTTCCCTCTCACTCTCTAAAAAATCATCTGAAAATGGACCAAAGATCTAAATGTAATTCTTAGAGGTTGGAAAAGATGGAGAGAGGAAGGATGGGTGCCAAAACACAGAGAGAAGTAACAAGTTCTAGTGTTCCATGGCACAGTGGAGTGACTATAATTCATAATAATGCATTATATACTGTATGAAGAGAAGAGATGGTAGACCCCAAATACAATGACAAATAAGGAAATTTAGTTTGAAAATTTTAAATGTTAAAAAGTAGTGTTGGACTATATCTTACATTATACAATAACTCTCCATGAGCTCATACTGATACAAAATCTTTGAATTAATAAATAAATGGGGAAGAAGACACAAACATCTGATGCAGAAGAATTTCAAATAATGAATGCAAAGGGCTACACATGATGCCTTCGTTCTAAAGAACATAATATGGAAAGCAATTTTTAAAAAGGAACACTTATGGAGAAATTTGACAAGCAGTACTCCAGTCAGGTTTTCAAGCTCAAAATGAGCAGTGTTCAGTCATGTCGATAGTATATATCCTTGATATGATGTGAAAAAAATGGCAATTTACTACCATGTCTTCACAGAAACCCATAACCCTGGCCTAATCATCAGAAAAATCTCGCCCGAGGAGCATTCTACAAAATACCTGATCAGTACTTCTTAAGGCTGCCAAAGTCATCAAACAACAAAACAAGGAAAGAATGAGAAATTGACACAGCCAACAGGAGCCCACGAATATATTCTAACTAAATGTAATGTGATACTGTGGATGAGATCCTGTACCAGAAAGAAGACATTAGATAAATACTGAGGAAATATGAACAAAGTAATGCCTTTAGTGAATAATAATATATAAGCATTGGCTTATTAATTGTGATGAATGTACCTTGTTGATGTCAGTTAAAACAGAGGAAACCATATTTGATATATAGGAATTCTCTGTACTATTTTCACAGTTTTTGAACCTAACCTATTCTAACATTGAAAAGTTTAATTTTTTAAAGTTTACCCTTTTTTTGAAAAAGTAAATATAGTATGCTATTGAAAGCATTTATTCTTTTGTTAACTTTTTCCTGAGCCAAAATTGAAGTAGCTAGGCTAAAGAGCTTATAAGTTTGCTTCTTTGTCTAAAATTATATTGTTCTGTGACATAAAGCTATCAAGAAATTTATCTCAAGCAAAAAACCTTAAGGATATTGACATTTTAAAAAGTACAATTTCTCAAGAAATAACCCTGTAATGTTACTATTATTTTTCAGTTCAATGCCTATCAAATAATTGAGTAAGAAAACAACACTAACAGTTATTTTTCCTCAGCAATATTCATTATGCAGTGTTTGCCAAAACTTCCCTCAAACAATCATCACAAAGACAAAATTTTTTTTGTAATATAGACTGTTTACTGAAAACGAACTAGCACAGCATGGGGAAAGGGTGGTTATTTTTAAGCAGGCCCATTATATTCCCCTGGAGAGCAATAGTGTACATATTCAAGTAAATTCATTAGGACATGGACTGATGATAAAAGAACATAACAAAGGTACTGCTGTGGTTTCACATTAGTAAACTTGATGATCATTGGTGGGGTAAGCCTTTGGGAACACCAAATATGGGAAAGGGAATGGAAAAAAGAACTTATTTCTGCTCTAAGAGGAAACTTCCATTCCCTATTACTGTATTGTGTATAATGGTGGAGGAGAGGCAGGGGGTGGTAATTATGAAGGTTCTCAGTTGGTGGTTGTGGGGGATGGCTGCTCTGCAGCAAGAAGACGCAGTGGGTGAAAGACTGCTGAGTAGTTGTATATGACACAAAATATGTCATATATTTTATCAATTGAACAGCAACAGAGCTCGGCCCATGACTACCTTGTCAACAACAATTTTCTGAATGATGGAGATGAGAGAATTCAATGAGTTCACATTTGTAACACTTCTGCTTGTGACACAAAGAGCAGGTCTATTTTTTGAAGACACTGATAACTTGAATATTTACATCTTAAGACTTTCAAGCGTCTTAGGTAAAGCTGAGAAAAGATTGAGGTGAAGTTAAAATAATCTGATTTATATTGTCACAATTTTGAAACTTCTAAGCACGTGATACATCTTTATTGAGCACTTTTATGTTCCTCTTTTATACTCTACCCTTTGGAGATCATAAGAAGAATGTAAAACTAGGTCCCACTACGGTGAAGCAACTTGACCTCATCTAACAGCAGAGCCAGAGCAGGCACATGGACAAGGAAAGTCAGAGAACAATGAAGAATCCAACTGTTTGGAAATATTGGGGCGCAAGGACAAACATTCTGAATCCAATATCCCTTTACTATCTCTTTGGGTCCCTATCAAGTTGTTCAGAGTTATCTATGGATGGGAACTGTCACAGAACAAAATAATAACAAACTGAGTTTAATAGTTGGCTTTATTTGTAAGTCATGAATCACACAGCATCTTATCTACAAAATAGAAGGTGCTCCACTGGGATAAGGCAGAGCAGTTTTCCTAAGTAGGTCTGATCAGGAACAAGGAAGCACCATTGCTCAAAGAATGGCTTGGTTAATAGCAGGCTACTTCAAGTTACTTTCCATATGTGGAGGTAAAGCTGAGACAGCTTTCTTATCATGCCAGCTCAGGTTGACCAGACCTATTATGCTGTGATTCTCTTGTTTATTTGGAAAATTGTCCTGTTTCCAAGTTCTTGTTGATAACAAGATGTTTATTTGATTTACTTATTTTTTTTTTTGACAGGTAGAGTTAGACAGTGAGACAGAGAGAGAGAAAGACAGAGAGAAAGGTCTTCCTTCTCCATTGGTTCACCCCTCAAATGGCCGCTATAGCCGGTGCACTGTGCTGATCCGAAGCCAGGAGCCAGGTGCTTCTCCTGGTCTCCCATGTGGGTGCAGGGCCCAAGCACTTAGGAGATCTTCCACTGCCTTCCTGGGCCACAGCAAAGAGCTGGACTGGAGGAGGAGCAACCGGGATAGAATCCGGCACCCCAACCGGGACTAGAACCCGAGGTGCCAGCGCCGCAGGTGGAGGATTAGCCAAGTGAGCGGCGGCGCCGGCCAGATAACATGGCATTTATGACAAGGGACACCATTCTGGTTTGGTCCAGTCTTTGAGGCCAACTATAGAAGTTTCGTCCAAAACAATGGCCTTCCATACATTTTATTTAACAGCCTTCCAAAATCTTTTTCCCCTCAGTCCTCCCAAGGAATCTCAGTTCCTTTTAGCTGTTGCTTATTGTCAATCCATGAAAAGCTATTCCTGAGTCCATTCTGGGAGAGCACGTGTTGGTAATGAGCATTTAAAAGACAAAACAACCTTCTCTGGTCAATAATCCCTACTGCTCAGAGCACATGTGGCGCATTATTATGCTGAAGAAAATTAAAAAAACAACTTCTCACCACTGATAATAAGGAAGGGAAGGGGACATGTTTCTACAATATGCCTAGCACAAGTGGGTTTGTGGTGTTAAGGTACTTCAAAGCGGCCACCAGAATAGATGTTCATCATATAAGCTTTTATTTACCCTTGGTGAACTCACGTTTCTTACTTACATACTTACACTGTTATAAAGAAAAGCACTGGCCAGCGCCGCGGCTCACTTGGCTAATCCTCCACCTGTGGCGCCAGCACCCCGGGTTCTAGTTCCGGTTGGGGCGCCAGATTCTGTCCCCGTTGCTCCTCTTCCAGTCCAGCTCTCTGCTGTGGCCTGGAAAGGCAATGGAGACTGGCCCAAGTGCTTGGGCTCTGCACCCTCCTGGGAGACCAGGAGGAAACACCTGGCTTCTGGCTTCAGATTGGCACAGCGCCGGCTGTAGTGGCCATTTTGGGGGTGAACCAACGGAAGGAAGAATTTTCTGTCTAACTCTGCCTGTTAAAAAAAAAAAAAGCATTGTTTTTCTACAGAAGATTTACATTAACTTGTATTAACTCCTTAATAAAAGAGTTCAAACTAGTAAGAAGTTAACCAAGCAGACTCTTTTTATAACTCCTTTCTTTGGAATCATTGCCACAACCTCTTTTGTTTGCTCTCTGTAACATTTTCATTTTTCCAACACCCGTGTTTGATTTTTATTCAGATTTGTTTAGTAGTTCTTAAACAGTGTAAAGATTTTCTTCTTTCTCCTCCATAGGTAGAGTTTTGAAATTTTTTTTAAAAAATTGTAATTTAGTGAGGTTAGTAAAGAAGTTGGATAAAGAAGTGTCTCTTCAAATATCAAACCTAAAGACATTTCTCCATCAAACTCATCATTAATTCACCCAGTGTTCACATCAGACAATATTTTAGAGAAGCAAAATTGAAAAGTTGCAAGCTCTGTCCCTTCTATCAAGAAACTTATTAGCTGAAAAAAAAAGACAAATAAATAAGCAATCAACTACAGTATAACATAGCCAATGCTATTACATAGGCATAGACAGATTTCCCATCTTGTTATAAAAAAGATACCACGTGCTGAGTAACTCGCAAACAACAGAAATTATTGTTCAGTCCTGGAGGCTTGAAGATCGAGGTACCAGCAGATTTCATATCTGGTGAAGGCTCACTCTCTGGTTCTAAGCTGGTGCCTGGCTGCTGTGCCCTTCCACGGCAGAAGGGGAAAATTCAGAAGAGAGGAGAGGTATGTGAAATCTCTTTTACAACGCCATTAATCCTCCCTCATGAACTACTCATCTCCAACCCTGCCCAACTCTTCTTCCTATTGTGTTGGCATAAGTTTCAATGAATGAATTTGTGGGGGAAGCATTCAGGCTATGGCACACATTGAACTTGGTGTGCCCTGGTTGCTAATCAAACTGGGAGAAAGACTGTGCTAATGACAGATAATTTGAGTTCTTTGTACATGGAAGCTCAATAGACATTGGTTAATGAATGAATGAAGGCTGATGTCCCCATTAGGGATTGTTAATGCCCAAATACAATGTCTGTTGAGCCTAGCAAAATAAAAATTATGCTTGTAAATACTCCTTAGCACCATAGTTAAATTGCTTTAATGTTGAGAGAGTTCCTAATGAGACAGTAAAGTTTAGAAAGGAGTCATCACATTAGCTTAAAAAGTACATGGCATTCCTTGGCCTTGATGATGATGATGCTCACAAATGTGTCTAATGAGTTCAGAAGGATGAGACCAGGAGACTCTTGGGTCTGCTAAGGACCAGCCAAAGCCCTATAATTCTCCATAAAAGAAAGGGTGATGCACAACCACTGTTTTTCAGCTTTGTGCTTTTAGAATCATTGAAGTGTTTTCTAATTAGCACTCCTGTTGTGGACTGAACTGTGCTCACCAACCAAAAATCAAAGATTGAAACTCTAACTCCCCCTGCCCCTATCCTTCAGAATGTGAACATGTGTGGAGATAGGGCTTTTAGAGTTAAGTAAGTAAAAATGAGGCCATTGCAGGGATCCTAATCCACTCTGACCAGTGTCCTTGTAAGAAGAGAATAATGACCCTCGGGAGTACACCGGAGTGAACATGCCAAGAGGTCTCCAGCTAAAGGGCAGCGAGAAGACAGCCACCTGCGAGCCAGGGAGAAGAAGTCAGGGCAGATGCAAACTCCTGCCATCTTGATGTGGACTTGCATCCCCCAGAGCTGTGAGATTAGACTTCTATGGGTTAAGCCCTCCATGCCCGCCCCCATCTCTTGTATTTTGTTATGGCAGCTGAAGCAGACTCATTTAATTCCCCACTGAACCCCTGTGCCTCTAACCATCAAGATTGATTTATCTGATGGTTGGGCAGGCACAAAACTGAATTTTTAAAAAGCACACAGGTGAATCTGATGCCAGAACTCCCAGGATTACCCCTGGAAAAACTGCAGCTACCAAAGGGAATTACATGTGTTTACCAGCTAGATATCCTTCCTGCTGAACGCCTTTACCAGGCGTTGTCATGTGACCCCAATTAGTACTGCTCTGTTGCTTTAGCTCGGAACCAAAGATGTCAGCTTAGATGTGACCCAAATCATTACACAGAGGGAGCAGACTGAAGCAACAGAATGTCCCGACCTGGTCCCTCGTTTTTCAGTGCAGGTACCCCAAAGTTGGCACTGTGACTGTGGAGTCCAAATGTTGGGTACACACACACTGCTGCTGTTATTCCATTTGTCTGAACCTCGCAGAACCCCCTTCAGTTCTTCAACTCTGGAATGCAGTTATGTTGATCACGTTCTGTTGGAGAAATATCACTTCCATTACTAGAGAAGATTCTGGGGAAAAACTCTTATAGATCAGAGCCTTCACAAGATATTACTGATATCAATCCAACACTAAAGATGTACACTTGTCCCAAGACACCTGGGTATTTGGTCACAATGTAAGCCCTTGAGCAAAACTGTGAACTTGGGGAAGTTGGTTTTCATGGTTTTAGCATCTTCTGTTTTCCTTGTCCATTTGTGAGGCAACAAAGAGACACAGGCTACTCGTCTACATTTCACAGACACCTGATGTGGATGCAGTTTTCCTAACATTCATTTATTCGGTTGTCCACTCACCAGTGTGTTACCTCTTTGTAGCTGTGACACACTGCACTGGAAGAGATTAAAGTCAGGTGAGGGACAAGGGAAATTAATTAAATACTACTACCGAAGAGGATATAATTACATACAAATGAAAACAGAGAAGCCATGGCAGAAATAGGGGCTACAAAGGCATGACCCAAAAACCCAACCAAAGGAACTTTTGCAGGGGAAGGAGGAAAAGTCCCTGTCCAGGTTCATGCACAGGTGGATGCATCTGGTACCGGAAGCTTCGGCTGGTGGGCAGCAGCGCACACTGCAGCACACCCAGCTTCAGAAGATGACCATGAGAGGAAGATGAGGGCCAGCCTGTGCAGGGGACTTTCAGTGGAACCAGCATGGGCATGGCCCCCTTGTTATTATATTGTCAGGTGAATGGGGGAAAAAAATTCAGAATCATTGCTCTGTTAAAACTCCAATGCGATCGTGCCTAGCACATTTCGAACAGCAATTGTGAAGAGTGATGGAAGTTTCTTTGTTGATGAGGCCATTGTGTAGTACAAAAGCAATCCTTGAAATTACCCCTAAAGCATGACAAATTTTTCTTAAGTTAGGTATCCACATGAGAATATTTTTATTATATTGTGTATCACCAGGGCAATATCCTTTTATATACCATTCAAGTGGATTATTATTTTTTAACCAAATTTAGGAAGAGGGAATTTTTTACATAAAGTATTTGATGATGCAACTTGTCTGGAATAGCAATACTGAAATGGGATAGGTGCTATAGATGGCTTTTGCAGAGGACATGTCTGTACATGTCTGACTTCTGTCCCCCTGGACGATGAAAATAATGTCTAATCTTGGAACACGAACTGCTTCAGGGCTGGCTATACTCCACTCCCAACTGTTTTCTCTTGGAAAGCAAAACTATACATTTCCACACAAACAACAGCCAGTTAGCAGGCACAAATGCTAAATGGGAAATTAACTTAGAGTGGGTGAGACAGACTACTAAAATTTTGACTATCCTGCTAAATTTAGCCTAGGAAGATCCATCTATGCCAATTTAAAATGGTTTCCAGGAGCAGCTTGATCACACATTTCAGAAAAAGACTGAAGACTGAAATAGCGAAAGGAAATATAGTTATTCCCTGCATCTAGATGTACTTCTAATTAAAGTATCTATCCACACCCTGCTTTAGCGAACAAAAAATAGCTCTTCTCTGCTGGACAAGAATTACTATATTTTGTGATGAATTCACTCTGCTGGCTGACTGCTTCCTTCATTTAGCTGTGGAGAAGAGCTGGAGCTGGAAACTGGGAAGGAAATTCAGAGCCGCTGTTCATGCCACTGGGAAACCCCACCAACAGATCTTTTTTTCATGAATTTAGGTGGAAAGTTCAAATTCATCAGGTATACGTTTGCTAAATGCGTTACATCTACTTCCTGTTCTATAACTCCTCTCTCTCTCCAGCTCCAGTCCTTTTAAAAGTCTGCTTTATTATTGCAATTAGTACTTTCTCTTCCTAAGCATATTTTCATTCATGTTTCAACTTAGAAACAAGTGATAACACAGCTGTGACATTTGAGATTTTGAAAATGGTATCTGCGTTATTCTATTTCGAAAACATCCGCCACACAGAGTGTGTTTTCAGTTTTTCTGCACATTATTAGAATTATACAACTCATGTCTCTGGAATTAACCAGTTCTCTGAAATAAATGTGTAGTTCTGCCCTGCCTTTCTATATGACCTTGGCAAAGACATTTACCATGTCTTGGCTCAGTTCCTCTATCTGTAAAACAGGGATAAAAATATTGACTTTACTAATAGGGCTACAGTTCAGATTAGTTATCCCAGCTTTGCAAAGTGCTTTGAAAAATTATCAGGCTGCAAAAATCACATTTAGGCTATAGATATACTTAATTCATCCATATGTCCAAATACCACCTTTTCCCATTGAAATCATTCATTCCTTTCTCCTCCATACTAAATTCCATCTAGTGAGAAAATGACTCAATGGTGGATGACATCAGTCACCTTTCCTAAAATAATGCCATGACATTCAAACAGTATACAAATACAAATAAATAAGTTACAATTCAATTCTCATATCAATGGCCTGTTTCTTATTGACTACACTAAGATTTTCAGAACTTTTGTGTTTATCTCTATTGTACGTATCATCATTGATTATATGTATTCCATGTTGCCTATGTGTCAGACACTGTGCTAACCTTTTAACATTTTTATCTCATTTAATCCTCATAAGAGTTCAATTTGGGAATGTCTTAGCCCATTTTGTATTGCTTTACCAAAATACCACAAATAGGCAAAATTATAAAGAAAATAGATTTATTTCTTACAGTTCTGAAGGCTAAGTTCACTATTCAGATGCAAGCATTTGCTAAGGACCTTGCTGCACCATCCTGTGACTGAAGGAGACAGGGTGAAACAGGGTCAGAAATTGGAGAGTCAGCTTCAAGCTCTTTTATAATAGGAATACTTCTGTTGCAGCCCTCATGGCTTCAACACCTCCCAGTAGGCCTCACCTCACAGCACATGGGGGAATAAGTTTCCAACACATGATTTTTGGGGGACACATAAGCCATCGCAGGAAATTGTTGTCATCATTATCCCTGTATTACTGGTGAGGCACTTGAGGCTTAGATCAAATAAGCTGAAGTCACATAGCTTATAAGAGGCAGGACTATAATTCAAGCCTGGTTCTAACTGATCTCAGAGGCTCAGTTCTTAATAGTTTTGCTATGTTCCCATCATACCAATCTTCTTGACTAAGTTACTCAGAAACCGAAAGTGGTATTAAATTCAATGAAATAGCAGTTAGGAAGCCATTTAGGGTGTCTGCATCCCATACCTGAGTGCCTGGATTTGAGTTCTGGCCCGATTTCCAATTCCAGCTTCCTGCTAATGCACACTCTGGGAGGCAGCAGGTGGGGGCTCAAATACTTGGATTCCTGCTACCCATGTGGGAGTCCTGAATTGAATTCAGGTCTTCTAGCTTCAGACTGGCCTAGCCCCAACTGTGGGCATTTGGGGAGTTAACCAGTGGATGGATGATCTCTGTCTCTCTGCCTTTTAAATAAAATGAATAAGTTAAAATGTTTTTAAAAGTACGCATTCATCATTAAAAATGCAACACAATTATGGAAAGGAAGAAGATGTCAAGAAGCTGATATTATTACATGTATAGAAAATGCATCCCCCCATTGAAGTAGCTTTTTAAATAAAAACAATCTCATAAAACTATACTCAGCTATAAGGAAGAAAGTAAATCCTAAGTCAGAATACAGTTCTTAAGCTCATTCTTCAAATAGAACAGAAGTAGCATACATAGAATATATTTTTATGTTTAATGTATTCAACATATTACTTTTTACATGCCCCTAAATTATTTAAAAATATACTTTAGTTTTTTAAAATAAAATTTAAATTTGTAAAGGGTGTTTAAAAAGATAATGCATTGAATTAAACATTCAAGTAGATGAATTCTAAATTGCTTTATAACTCTAAAGTGCAGTGATCCTTTGAATGATTGCTGAAAACATGAATGATTTGAACAAAGCCGTTCTGTACATATACTGTGTAAGAGCGCTTTCACATTTCTTGTGGAAGCTTTTAAAAAAATCTCGCCATTCCCCATTGGTGTCCTGTAATCATTTAGTTCCTTCCTCTAACCAGGTAACTGTTATTCAACCCCAGATGAACAGATTATTTGTCATCTAAATGAGAGCATTTTAGTATTGAACAGGAAATTATATGTAGCTTTTGAAAATATTTATATATTGGTTATAAATTATCTTGTTATATTGGGGGATTCATGAATGGTCTTATTCAGAAGCTATTTTCAAATTTGAATTTCTTATTAATGAGACATATCTATGTACATTTAATGTAAATGTTCAAAACTTTATACTGATTATCTTCACATTTAAAAGAGAATAATTAACTTCTTTTTGAGCCTTATCTATTTGAAATACTGAATTGCTAGTATTTTTCTCTAAAAAGAATCAATGACATAGCTTCCTTTACATGCAATTGCCTGCAATATTCTTCTAAAGGCATGAAACTTATTCATAGATTAGATATTTCAATTTTTTGACTGTTTCAATAGGCTCTTCTCTGTAAATCATTATAGTTTTTCTCAAGTAAGTTCTCTAAATTTAAAATTATTTTTATTATTATTTCCTCTGATATATATGCTGAAAAATTTTAGTTCTCAATTTTATTTTATTCTGGCAAAAGATATAAATTCATTGTTATGAAGCAATTCTCTTTAGTTCTCTCACATTCCTGAATGTCTTCAGGGTGACAACTGACTGTCCTTTGTTCCCAGCTACCTTTCCAGGGATGTTTGCATAGAAAATAGCCTTGAAAGGTACAGATAATATCTTCCTCTAGAGCAGAAAGCAAGTTGGCTTACAGTCTTAGAAGATAAAGATAGTGTCTCCCTCTAGGGCAAAGTTCAGGCATATTCCTGCCTATTAGAAAAAGATTCAGATCCCCTAAAGTCAAGGTTTCCCTCTTACAACACAACTCATGTGGGTACAGGTGTCATTTGGTGTTCTTTATACTATAAATGGGAATTGGGGCTTAGGGAATCCAGGTACAAAAGCAATCCAGGTACTCTATAGATGTTAATAAGGATGTGAGTGATAAAGTGTCCCAGGAGTCATTGTTTGACCTCAGTCTTATGACTTCTATCAGTCAGTCTTATTTCTGCCCCATGAGTCTTATATCATCTGGCAGGCTAATATATTAGCTTGAAAATAAGCTGAAACCTTTGATTTGTCACAGTTCTTGCTAGTTTTTGTAATGATTATGGCATGCTGATAGAGATCTGACTTCATGGAAAAGAAAGAGAAAGGACCTTTGGGGCTGATTGAAGGAATCTGAGGGAAGTCCATAATATTGATAATGAACACATTGACAAAATATATTTGGTCAACAAATGATCCTCCACTTTATTGCTTTTTTTTTTTTTTTCCACAGGCAGAGTGGATAGTGAGAGAGAGAGACAGAGAGAAAGGTCTTCCTTTTTGCCTTTGGTTCACCCTCCAATGGCCGCTGCGGCCAGCGCATCTCGCTGATCCGAAGCCAGGAGCCAGGTGCTTCTCCTGGTCTCCCTTGCGGGTGCAGGGCCCAAGCACTTGGGCCATCCTCCACTGCACTCCCGGGCCATAGCAGAGAGCTGGCCTGGAAGAGGGGCAACCGGGATAGAATCCGGCACTTCTCCTGGTCTCCCATGCGGGTGCAGGGCCCAAGGACTTGGGCCATCCTCCACTGCCTTCCCGGACCATAGCAGAGAGCTGGCCTGGAAGAGGGGCAACCGGGATAGAATCCGGTGCCCCAACTGGGACTAGAACCCGGTGTGCCGGTGCCACAAGGCGGAGGATTAGCCTGTTAAGCCACGGTGCCGGCCACTTTATTGCTTATTAATGAGAAAGAATCAAGGAAGTAGTTGTAAGCCGAATACTGAGAAATTGGTTCAAAGGCATCTGCCCTCAATGATACCTCACAGAGTGCTAACTCTGCTCCAGGTGAATGGGCTTTCTTACTAATTGGGCTCTCAACTTTAAGTCCTCCACATTGTAACAGCTAGTACTAAGATTCATCCTGCATATGCAGAAGGTTCTACCCTTTTCAGATAAGCATTACAAAGATGGACATCTCCATGGAGTGTGAAAGGAGGAAAATTTGTAACCACTGTGGCAGAAACATGGCTGTTAGTGCTCCAGCTGGATCATCTGACATTCGAGGCTACAGGGTGCGTCACGCTTGTTCAGGATGCCAGCAGTTGGGCATCTGTGTCTCAGCCCCTCCTGCATTAACTCCATTCAAAACGAGGGTCCTTAAGAGACACAGAGTCCAAGGGGAAACCACAGAGGAGTCATTACTAGTATTCAAGCTCCTCCTTCCACAGATAGTGTTTACAATGCTCATGAGTCAATGGAGAATGAAAACCCAACCCCAAAATTCTAGATCTATTTTTATGGCCAGGCCTATTGCCTTGCAAAATTCTCATAGAACCTTCTGTAAAAACTGGATAAACACTTGAGATGTCATAATGGCAGGGCAGCAATTGATGCAGATTAAAGTGAAATATTTTCTTTTTTAATTTTAAAAATGTTTCTGTTTGAAAGTATAGGGACAGAGAGACAGTTCCCTTCCAGATTCACTCGCCAAATACCCACATCATGTGGGTCAAGGCTGGAATGTGGAGCCAGGAACTCAATCCAGGTCTCCCATGTGTGTGGCAGGAGCCCAGTACTTGAGCCATCATCAGTGTCTCCCAGGGTCTGCATTGGCAGGAGGCTGGACTCAGGAGTTGGAAATGGAACTAGAACCCAGGCATTCCAATATAGGATGTGCATATCTTGACCAGCATCTGAACCAATGGGCCAAATGCCTGCCTCTGTACTTCTTATTAAAAAAATAATTTTGGGGGCTGGCCCTGCGGCATAGCCAGTGAAGCTGCCGCCTGCAGTGTTGGCATCCCATGTGGTGCCGGTTTGAGTCCTGGTGCTCCTCTTCTAATCCAGCCCTCTGCTATGGCCTGGGAAGGAAGTGGAGGATGACCCAAGTCCTTGGGCCCCTGCACCCATGTGGAAGACCCAGAAGAAGCTCCTGGCTCCTGGCTTTAGATCGGCACAGCTCCAGCCGTTGTGGCCATCTGGGGAATGAACCAGCAGATGGAGGACCTCTCTCTCTCTCTCCACTCTCTCTCTCTCTCTGTAACCTTGCCTTTCAAATAAATAAATAAATCTTTAAAGAAAAGAAAAAAATCATTTTGTATAAGCCAAGCACAAGTTGACCAAGAATGCAAATCTGGTAGCTTCATTGAGAAAACAATGTGACTGTGGCTGTTAAGTCAAGAGTTCCTCAAGTAAACACAGACAGTATCATTAACAATGATCTTGCTACTCAACATGAATCCTTGGGGAGGGGGTCAATGGAAGTTTGTCTTGTTGAGCTGCTAGCAGCCACTGCACTGCTGCAACCAAATATAAATGCAAATCCTTGTTTAATGTCATGGAGCTGATCTCTCTCTCTCTCTCTCTCTCTCTCTCTCTCTCTCTCTCTCTCTCTTTTCTCTCCTACCTCAACTGCCTTAAGGAGAAAGATAATTTGGATGTGGCCAAAGTCTCACTGATGCCATGGGCAAATTGAGGGCCACAAACAATGTGAAAGATGATAGCAGTGCCTCCATTCTGTGACTCAGACTCCCTCTTGTGCTGTGGAGACAGCTCCATGAATTTGATCTACTGAGTTTTTGTTGAAATGGAACATCCTAAAAACTAGATTAGCTAAATTCTCTCCTACAACTGAGATATAATCTAAGTTGGTCTATACTGAAACAATAAACTATATATTTATTTCCAAATGTAATTCTTGAGAACCCATATAACTCACTGAAATTTCCTCCTTTTTTTTTTCATCCTTCCCCCTTTTTATACCCTTAAAAGAATCCTCTAAACCTCTCCCTAATAGGACACATTCCGGTTGCTACTGGAACCTGAACCCAAGAAATTGCAATTCTATGTCACCAAATAAACACTTTCTGTTTCAAAGGTTGTGGGTTACAACCTCTGCTTGAATGTCCTAAGTAATTTCAGGGTTGGATGGATTCAAACCTGTATAATTATTTTGGCTGTAGGCAACCAAACTATTGTCTTACCTGGATCTGGGGAAAAGAGGCACAGATCGATTTAACAGGACTTGATCTGGGTTCACAGTGAGGAAGAAAATACTATGGTATCAGGGATCTTTGGGCCATTGGAATGTAGTGTTACTATTGCTTCTATATATGAATGTACAGTCATAACTGTGAATGCTTGTACTTCCTCAACAAATATAAAAGGGGATTTTCCAACTGGAAACAACCATATGTAAAGAAGTGATAGTGAAACTGCCAATTTCGCTTTAAATCATCTCTATTAGCCTCTCAGATCCAACAGAAATAGTATAGTATCCCAGGAGGAAAAAAGGGAAATCAGTTGAAGCCTTACCTTAAAGGAAGCAGGATAGCAAGAGATGCAATATTGCAATAGAATAGCCCTATATGATCAGTGGAACAGGCTAATGGGAGCTTGAGACCAAATTCAGTTGTCGTTCCCAAAATCTTGGCTGTCCCAGACACTGTAACTATAACTTAATCCACTGCGCAAATTGATGGTACAAGGTATTATGTCTTAGATATTGCCCAAACCTTCTCTTCTACCTTTGGTCCTGACATCCTAGGTCCAAAATCAATTCACATTCATGTGCAAGTCCTATAATATCCATTTGCAATATTCTCCTAGGAGTACCTAAATTCTACTACCATTTGCTATTAGTGGGAGGCCAGGATTAGCACAAGTGCTTCTACCCTCTGGTATTCAAAGCTTTCGCTCTTAGATAATGTTCTTTGGTTGAAAATTGAGAGGACCCAGATTTAACTACTCTAACAGCAGTGTTATCACATTTTGCCAAGAGGAGTAACTGATAAACCTTGACAAAAGTTAGAGGTGTGCTTACTGAGTCATTTCTTAGGACCATGTGAGTAAAATTGCAATGTTCATTTTTGGGAAAAACTACTGTCTCTGGCCTCCAATCATCAGAAAGGAGAATAACATCTTTTCGGAATCTTTGGTATTGGAGGCAGCATGTGTCTCACTTGGGCATTCTACTTGGCAGTTTACACCAGCATCCTTTGAGTGGGGGCCCTAGCCAACAGATTGCATTGGAAGCTGTTCAGCAAATTCTGGCAGGCTCACAACCTTTGGGACGCCATAGCCCTAATAGCCCTTTAAAGCTATAAATCTGTGTGACTGACTTTTTTTTTTTTTTTCAAATGAAGCCTCTGAGCAGAGAGGTAGCTGCCATCCAAAGTTGCCCCTTGAGTTTTCAAATGTACTGCTTTTCTGACAGGGCTACCAGGAACACCAGAGTTTGCTAATGAGCCCTTGTTGAAACCAAATGCCTCAGCCATAGAGGCTTTGTGACTCTCAAGGGTCTGCTAGTCCCATTTTGAAAGGGATCAACTCATACTCAATAACTGATAAGATGGGAAGAGCCTAACCATCCTTGATCATCACATGGAAATGGTATATTGAAGAACATAATTGGCATGACCTGAATGACATCCAACTGTACATGAAAAAGTTGAAGGTATTTCTAGGGGGAAACTTTATCCCACCCCTGCTCTGCAGCCTGATGGAACTGCTAGTTCATTGGATCTCTCAGTTCAGGGCAGTCCACTTGAATGCCTGGGCATCATTTATTAATAGTTTGGGTAAACTGACCTAATGTTGTCTACTGGAGTTAACAACTTTTAACTCTGATCTCAACTATGCAAAACTAAAAATGGACATGGCTGCTCCACTCAGTTGTAGAACTCAGATCATTTTCATAGTTTGAATCAATATCTCTTTGATCAACTTTGTTATATATGTACCAACTCTTGGATTATTGCCAATGACCCAACTCCTGTTCTGCCACCTTAAAAACTGTAGAGTGGCCAATTAAAAACAACCCTTTGTTTTTTTATTCTAGTAATACAGGCAACTGTGTTTATTCTTTACCCACTATTACGAGCCCTAACTCTTATAAAACATAAAATTCTTGTGTGCCTTGAGATTTATTTTTGAATTCCAAACTAGTAGTTCTTCTTATGTCCATATAAATCATGGTATTTTGAACACCTCATAAGGAAATCTCCCCATTATTCATCATCCATTTTGCACATTTTCTAGCAACATTAGGGCATTTGAAACTTATTTATCTATTTACTTATTTATTTTTATTTATTTATTTGCACTTTACTTAAAAGGCAAAGAAACAGGGACAGAGAGAGGGAGGGAGAGAGAGGAAGGAGTAAGAGGCAGAAAGATATCTTCATCCACTGGTTCACTCTCCATATGCCTAAATAGCCAACGCTGGGTTAGGTCAAAGCCAGGAGCCAGGAACTCCATCCAGGTCTCCCAAATGATGGGCAGGTGCAGTTACTTGAGCCATCAACTGCTGCCTCCCGGGATGCACATTAGCAGGAATACAGATCTGAAGTGAAGTAACTAGTACTTGAAACTCTAATATGGCACTCTAACATGGGGCGTAGGCATCCCAAGCACAACTTAATCACTGTACAAATGCCTGCCCCCTCCCTGGGTATTTGTTTTTAAATTTTTATTTTAAGATAATTTTATACAATGTCTCCAAAATTTTGTCACTGGAATCTTATTAAAATTGCATAGTAATTTCAGAAACTTAAAAAAATTAGTTTTTCCATTTGAATTCTTCCCATTTATTCAAAAATTTTTGCCTAATGATTATAGTTTGTGAAGTATAAAAATACACTGTAGAGATATATTATTTTCTAATAATACTATAATTTCTAAAGTATAAACTATATGAGGATATTTCAAAATTTTCATGGAAAAATGTAATTAAAAGACAATGCGCATTTTCCATGAACCTTTGGAAGATCCTATCGTATTTATAAATCCTATGCTTTTCTTATTACAATTTGCCAATGTTTAGAATTTTATCTGTATATGCATATGTGTTTGTATGTGAGATTAGTTTGTATGTATTAATAAATAAGATTTGTTTTGTTTTATATTTTATTGGCACGGATCAAGTTCTGTTATTAAGTTTGTTGTAAATTAAATAGTTTCGCTATTTTCATTACAGGGTTTTTATTACAACAGCAGTGGGAAATAATTTTGTACCTTCTGTACACTTTGCTTAGCACATTTCTGTATGAATTTTAGTGATATTTTACTAAATTATCTTCTGTTTTTGGGAAATACAAATGGGAAATGTTAACTTATACTTTCTTTTCCCAATATTAATGCTCCCTTGTTTTTTTTTTTTATTTCATTATGTCTAATACAAATATTGAATAGCAACAATAATAACAGAAATCTCTGGTAGTAGCAGAAACTAGAAAACATGGTGGCTGTGAACCACAACTATGTAACTAAATCACAAACTCTCAACTTGCTGTTTTATTTAACTTCTCTGTGCCTCAGTTTTGCCACCTATAGCATAAGTGTTATACTAATATCAATAACATATGGGTTTTGGTGAAAATTAATATATATAAGTCCACAGAATATTTGTGTACACAGAAAATGTCATAGACTGTTATTACTTTAATTCTTGATTTAATCAAAAGGTTTTTATGATGTAGAAGTATTTTGCTATTTAGAATGGTATTTGTTTCAGGCAAATGGTAAAACATGTAAGTAAATTTTTTTAAGTTTTACTGAGACTTTATGTTACAAAACTGTTATTTTTTAAAGATTTCTTTATTTATTTGAAAAGCAGAGTTACAGAGAGAGGTAGAGCCAGAGAGAGAGAGAGGTCTTCCATCTGCTGGCTCACTCTCCAAATGGCCACAACAGCCAGACCTGAACCAATCTGAAGCCAGGAGCCAGGAGCTTCTTCCGGGTTTCCCAAATGGGTGCAGAGGGCCAAGCACTTGGGCCATCTTCCACTGCTTTCCCAAGTGCAGTAGCAAGGAGCTGGATTGGAAGTAGAGCAGCTGGGACTTGAACTAGCAACCATATGGGATGCTGGCATTGCAGGCAGGGGCTTTAACTCACTGCACCACAGCACCAGTTCCAAAACTGCTTTATTTTATCAAATGACTTTCAGCACTATTTCTGTGATCAAATAATCTCTTCATTTTAAATTTATTGATGTCATAATGAATTTTACTGAATTGAATTGCCTTTAAATTCCTGAGTTACCACTCAGTGATAATGTACTTTGATAATTTTATTTGCTAGTATTTTGCCTATATTAATAAGTAAGTTTTGTTCTTTTATATTTTATTGGCACTTGATCAAGTTCTGTTATTAAGTTTGTGTGGTTTATAAGATAAATGAAGAAGGTTTCTAGCTTCTTCTGTGACTTGAAAAAGTTTAAACAACCTGGAATAAACTTTTCTTTAAGGTTATTATAAAACTTGGCTGAGAACCCAGCTGGTCCTGTGTCGGTTTGAATGGTACATCTTTATTCACCTTTTCAATCTTGTCTTTAGTAATTGGTACATTCAAGCGTCCCACTTCATCTTAGGTCAAGCTTTTTATTTTAAGTTTTGCTAGAAAATATTCCTCTTCTCCAGATTTGTTGTGAAAATATATACATTCTTCCATAATTCTTTTTAACTTCTTCTATGTTCATACTTCTACTTTCTCATTCCTAATCTTAACATATATTTTGCTTTCTCTTTCTTATAATCAGGTTTATCTTTATTGTTTTTATAATTTGCATTTTTCCTCTCAGTATAGATTTTTATTTTTCATATGATTAAATCTCACATACATATTTTAGAGACAAAGGGAAAGAAAGTGCATAAAACAAACAGAGATCTGCCATCTGTTGGTTCATTTCTCAAATACCCACAATGGCCAGGCTGAAGCCAAGAGTCAGGAATCAGGAACGCAATCTAGTTCTCCAATATGGGTTGATGGAACTCAGTTAAGCCATCAGCACTGTCTCCAAGGGCTTGCATTAGCAGTAAGCTGGAGTTAGGAGACTGAGCTGGGTGTTAAACCTAGGTATTCCAATACGGAATGCAAGTGCCTTAACTGACATCTTAACCATAGGTCAAACACCTGCACCTCAGTTGATATCCTCTTAAACTTCCTCTTCCTATTTCTCTTTGGTTTTCTAATTTTTAAGGAGAATTCTTAGTTCTTTATTTTCTGTTTTTCTTCTTAATATTGAAGACATTTAAGATTCTTTTCTCTTGAGTAAAGATTTTACTGTGTTTCATACATATGGGGATGAAGTAATCTCATTGTCATTTCTCATTGTCACACTACAGAACCTTCACAACAGCTTCCCTCTCACAGCTGCACTAGCATTGATCTATCAGGGGCTTCATACAGGGACACAAATTCTGCAGCACACTGCTCGCAGGCTTTCCTCTGAAGCCTCAGTGGGAGCTGTCATGACCTCATAACTCTTGCATTCTGCATCTTTGCAAAGCCAGCACCACAAGGATGAAGCTGAGGTCTGCTGCCAGCATGAACTGTGCCGGGGCCTGCTTGAACCAAGCCAGCAGATGCAGATTGCTTTGCTGGCTGAATTCAAGGAAACAAGTCCTGAGGTGGTCTAGGCCAAGCCTTTAAAAAAAAAAAAAAAAAAAAAAAAAACAACTCCCTGGGGGTTTTGTGGAACGGTTCTACACATCCCAGCCTCTAGGTCTGTGATGGGAGGGGCAGCCTCAAAGATTTCTGCAATGTCCTCAAAGCCTTTTTTCCCAAAATCTGGCTGATTAGGTTATTGTTTCCTTTCACCTAGCCTCATCTCTAGCACGTGGTTTCTCCGTCACGCTCTCTTGTCCCCAGCATGATTTTTCTTTACTCCTTCTCTGACCAGTCTGCAGATTTTTCAGATCTTTTCACTCTACTCCTTTTTGCTACTGATTCTTATTGTAAAATTGCTTAAAGCAGCCAATAACACCAATGCACAGCCTGGATGCTTTGCTGCCTTCAAATCTCTTCCACTAAATAAACTAGTCAGTCACTTCCCACTGAATAAACTAGTCGGTCACTTTTAGGTTAGCCTCCTACAAAGTTTCATGGTATGGACACAGTACAGACAGGTTCTTCGCCATGGTGTAATGGTGTGACCTTTATTTCAATTCCCAGTGGAATCCTTATTTCTGCCAAGACTCACCAGCATGGCCTTTACTGTCTACATTTCCATCATCATTCAAGTCTTCTGAATCCTTACCAGAATCACCCTCAACATTGCACTTAACAGCACTCTAGCCTTTCCATAGCTTGCTTTTCCAGTATTTTCCAGGAAACCAAAGGCTCTTCTACATCTTTAGGTATAGTTATAGTAATGATCCCACTCCTGGTAGCAATTTTCTGTATCAGTCAAGGTTTCTTTAGAACAATGAAAGCAGATAAGTTTATAAAGAGAAGATAAATGGTTTATTTTGCTCTCAGTTTTGGAGGTTCAAGTCCCAAGATTGGGTAGCCCACATTGGTTGTGCCTCTGTGAGAGTGGTAGTGGGCAATGGCTCAGCGTGAGTGGAAGAATGATCACATGGTGAGCCAGGACCAGAGATAGTATTCGGGTGCAAACTCAGGCTTTTACAATAACACTTCACAAGAATTACCTTCTGAGGGCATACCCCCCAAAACCTAAGAACCTCACACTAAGAACTACATCTGAATACTGTAATTAGATTAAGTTTCTACCCTCTTAGTACCTCCTAACTTACAATATTGGGATTTAAAATCCTGCATAAATGCTGGGGCCAAATCATATTCAAGCCAGAAAAAGCAGATTGATGTGAATGAATGATTATCACCAGATTCAGGAATACACATCAATTAATAAGCGCAGTTTCTATGTTGTTGACTAGGATTGCATTCAGTTGTGAGTTGGAGAAAGTCTAACATATGTTAACTAATAGAAAAAAGTTTCTTTGGCTTGTGTAGGAAAACATTATATGTAAGTAGGTAGGTTGGTAGGTTTAGAACATACACGGGGCTCAAAGTTGGCAGCAAGGAGAAAGCTCCTTGCTTTTTTTTGCTCCATCATCCTTAGTAATGTTCCCTATAGCTCTTCTTTTATTTTCATCTTCCAGGCAGCAAAAAGAGAGAAACAGAAAAGGCAGCACCAAAGGACTTCAACACTTAACATCTCATGGACCAGAACCAAGACACATGACCACCTTTAGTTTAAAACAAGTCTGAAAAGACATGCCTTTAGCTTTAGAGCTTCCAAAGTGGAGGAAGTTGGAATGGGTGATGAAGGGGTCAACTAAAAATTATGGCCACCCTTAAGAACTCTTAATACACATTCAGAATTCAAAGTTTCTCATAATTGCTGCTGTTTCTTCCTCAGTGCCACTCCAACATCTCTCTGTCTCCTTTGGATATATTATCCCTTATTAAATAAATTTTTTGCAAGGGTTAAAGACATTAGTACCTCATTTAGCATTTTCTTCCCTGAAAAATCAAAAAATTGGAAAGGGAAAAGCAATGGAAAAGAAATGAGAATTACTTTACATTAAGAAACAAAAACTTCAGACTGTCTTATTCAAGAGATTTTTAGGATCTGTGTCTAGTAATAAATAAGAGCTTTACAGATAAAAATAAATGAAGTATAAAGATACATTACTACAAAATTAGGTATGTAGAGGGGGCGGTGCTATGGCACAGTAGGTTAAAGCCCTGGTCTGCAGCGCTGGCATCCCATATGGGCGCCGGTTCAAGTCCTGGCTGCTTCACTTCTGATCCAGCTCTCTGCTATGGCTGGGAAAGCAGTGGAAGATGGCCCAAGTCCTCAGGCCCCTGCACCCATGTCAGAGACCAGGAAGAAGTTCCTGGCTCCTGACCGGATTGGCACAGCTCTGGCCATTTCAGGCATCTGGGGAGTGAACCACCGAATGGAAGACTTTTCTCTATCTCTCTCTCTTTGCCCTGCCTCTCTGTAACTCTAACTTTCAAATAAGTAAATAAATCTTTAAAAAAAAATTAAGTATGTATAAATGTAACAGTGTTTTACTTTCTCTAAAACAAATTAACTCTACTGAAAATTTTAAATTTTATTCTTTGCCATTTAAATTCCTAATCTATGGAATTTTGTTTTGGGTATAATGTGAAATAGAAATTAATTTTCATATTTTTCCTATGCAGGGAATTTTTCAGTGGCAACTGAATAACAACTCCATTTCCAAGTTATCTGCCATTCACCATTGTCCAATATCAAAATTCTATATATGTATGGGTCTTTGTTGAACACTTTGTTGGTTATCATGCATGAATTTCATTTCTTCTATGTGAATAACATCTGCCAACTATTATAGTTCTATATGTCTTTGTATCTATGTGAGGAACTCCTTCATTTTTTATTTTTATGGAAATATTTTATCTATCTTGGATGTTTATTGATTTGCACTAGAATTCTTTTGAGATTTGACTTTAGCTACATTAAATCTACAGATCTGTATAGGTAAAACTAAAGTCTTTATGACATCCATCCATCTTCCCGCTGATGAACAAGGTATAATCTTCAATTTATTAGGTTTTTAAACATTCTTCAGAAATTTTTTATATTTTTCTACATATAGGTTTTCAACATTTTTGTTAAATTTATTCCTAAATATTTTACTTTCTATTTTAGCTACAAACAATATCTTCAAGTTTTATTCTAATTCTTTTTGGTTTCTAGAAATATAATTAAGTTTTCGTATTGATCATATGTTCTGCCACTTTGCTCAACTCCCCTATTATTCTTATTTTTTCACTCAATTATGAAGGATTTCTAGCAACCATATCATCTGAAAATGAATTTTTTTCCTTTCCTATCATAATTTTTTATTCATACTTTTGTTTATGGAAGTTATTAGAAACTCATATAATGTGGAATAGTAGTAATCTGTTGTTGAAATAAAAAGTTTAAACTTTTAAGATCAAAGTATAGTTGAGGGGCCAGCACCGTGGCACACTAGGTTAATCCTTCGCCTGCAGCGCCGGCATCCCACAAGGGCGCCGGTTCTAGTCCTGGTAGCTCCTCTTCCAGTCCAGCTCTCTGCTGTGTCCTGGGATAGCAGTAGAAGATGGCTCAAGTGCTTGGGCCCCTGCACCTGCATGGGAGACCAGGAAGAAGCACCTAGCTCCTGGCTTTGGATCGGTGCAGCTCCAGCTGTTGCGGCCATTTGGGGAGTGAACCAATGGACAGAAGACCTTTCTGTCTCTCTCTCTCACTGTCTGTAACTCTACCTGTCAAATAAATAAACAAAATCTTTAAATATATATATATATATACATATATATGTATAGTTGAGTATTTTTCTGAAACAATCCTTCTCAGAGGCAAGGGAATAAAAAAAGTGTGCTGCCTTCTAGGAACTGAACAAGAGAATAAAAAATCTACAAAGAAGAAATAACAAATTAACATCTCAAAACATTAGCCAAGACATCACTAAAAAGAAAATGCATTCCCTATTATATTTACTCACCGGTGAGACATGCTTTAGCAAAGCTACACTTCCTTCTCTTCAGAATTTCTAAATCAGGTTTACTGTATTCTTTTGAATAAATTAGGAAGATTCCTATTTGCTATACCACTAAACATTTGCTTTGCCTCTAAGCTCAATTCTTTGGTGATTGAGCTTGAGGAAAAAAATAATTACAATTTTACTTGCGACATTGTTTACTTCCCAAACCAGAAATTGTTGCAATAAATGAGAAAATGAATAAAGGCATAGAAAACAAATTAAGAAAACTGTCATATCAAGTGGGAAATGGGCCCATTGGCAAATTGTTTTTATTGCTTCTCCCCATTTATCTGAACATAGGGTTTATTAACATCAGATTGCCAAATGAAGCAGCTGAGTCTAGTTCAAGTTTATTACTAATATTATCACTCATTAATAATAAATGTGTAAATCAAATAAGTATTCATAATATGTGCATGATCCAAACTGTAAACTACATTACAACAATTTAATGAAGGATGATCCTAGGTCACTTGCTAAAAATCAACACTGTGCAGGCCTTTATAACATAATTTCATTGTCTCACTCTGACATGTTTTTCTTACATCGATTAATGAGCTTTTCTATTTTTGTCTCTTCCATGTTTAACTTGCAAAGAGTAAAAAAGCATCTAAGTTGATACATCTGAGTGTCAGATAGAGAGAAGCTGCTGAGCAGAGAAAAGGGGGTTTTAGGCAGATAATTAAATTTTCGGGGCAGCTGAGGAAAGATAATTACCTAAGCTCTAAGAACAGAGGAGCTCTCCCAATATGGAAGCAGAAGAAAGGAAAATAGGAAGGTGACTACTTTCCTGGGTAAGATCATTTAGTTTCTTTCCTTTACCCAAGTGTAAGACATTCATTTTTCAGCCCAGAAAAAAAAAACATTAATAATAAATACAGATTCTCTTTTGTCTTTATTATTATGTAAATTTCCCCCTTTTTATCATTGTATCTCTCAGGCTGACAAAGTAAAACCAAAGAGTAAGTCAGGATAAAAAATGTACTTCTTGGATTGAAGCTACTCAAATATTTGAAGAAACAGATTCTAAACCTCTGAATAAACATCAGTGCATAAGATAGGATTTCTAAATGTCTTTGCAGACAACTATCACTTTTTGTTAAGTGTGAACAAGTATATTGCAAACAATAGGTTTGGCTGTTTGAAGACCCAATGTACTCTAATAAAATATATATGACTACTAACTATTAACACTATTACTATTATTATTAATATAAACACTAGTCTTGATTGTCAATCTTCCATTTTTATAGCATTATTGCCTTGACTCCTTATGCCACTGTCTATGGTGTTTAATTACTTGGAATAGTTTTTATTAGTTTTTTTTAACTTAAAAAGAAACACAAAACACATCCTAAAAATTGATCAACAGGTACCTCAAATTGTTTCAAATCCATGCATGCCCAAGCATCTCTTTCTTCTAGAAGTAACAAATCACTTCTCAATCTATGGATATACACTGGTAATTATTTTATGACCACTAACAAGGGTGTGAGGTCCACAGGATTGTGTGTCTTCATCAAGCATTTCATAAATATAAGAGAGGCCTACAAAGCTCCAAGTGCTCCTAGTCAAACAATATTGCCCAAGTTCAACACTACCTGACTCACCACCACAAAGGGCACGAGACACTAATCCTGAGAAGTTAGCTACAATTAGAACTGATTATACACTTTCCCCCTAACAGCTCATTTGAAGGAAACTCATCACATCACACATCTTTGCTGATCTCAAGCTCTTCCACTAGTCCAAACTTTTAGATCATCCTTTGTCACCCACACTTGATCCCTCATATAGCTCTGCCAGTCCTCTAATCTAAAAGCTTCTTTAACCTCCCAAATTTTGCATTTTAATCTCTGAGACTCATTTCTGTAACTCCCATCTTCTAACTGTTCTATGAATATTTTTTAAAGACTTATTTATTTGAAAGTCAGAGTTACACAGAGAGAAGGAGAGAGAGAGAGAGAGAGAGAGAGAGAGAGAGAGGTCTTCCATCCAATGGTTCATCCCCCAGATGGCCGCAAAGGCTGGAGCTGCGCTGATCTGAAGCCAGGATCCAGGAGCCTCTTCCAGGTCTCCCACGTGGGTGCAGGGGCCCAAGGACTTGGGCCATCCTCTACTGCTTTCCCAGGCCATAGCAGAGAGCTGGATCAGAAGAGGAACAGCAGTGCCCATATGGGATGCTGGTGCTTCAGGCCAGGGCATTAACCCACTGCACCACAGTGTTGGCCCCACCTTTCTATGAATATTAATTTTGACTTTGTCATCTAACAGAAATTTAGCTATTCCTCATGTTTCCTAAGTAGCTCTAAGTGGCTGTTTTTTCTTTCATATCCAATGTGGCGCCAAAGGCCTGAAGATACAAAGGCTGTCCCCACTCCTTATCATTGCTACTTCCAGAATATATCTCTTTCCTTCCCTCTTTCTAAAAAAAAAAAAGATTTCAAAAGCACATTCCATCAGATGGTGTTATGGGTACCATTTTCTGCTGTAGGCTCTTTCAACCTTTGGATTCCTCTCTCATTTGTTATCCTCCAAAATCATCACATCTGTCTCAGTGAGTCAAACACTCATGTTGACATCCATTCAACACTTGGGTCTCTCCTTGACTTCCATCAATTTTTTTTTTCTCATCCTCACTTTAGCAATCCACTCTCAAGGATATAGCTTAGGACTTTACACTGGGAATGGCATTGTGGTACAGCAGGTAAAGCCACCAATTGCAACACTGGCAACACATATTGTAGTGGCAGTTTGAGTTCAGTCTGCTCCCCTTCCCAACCAGTTGCCTGTTAATGTGCCTGAGAAAGTAACAGAAAATGGCCCAGGTTCTTGGGCCCCCACCATCCATATGGGAGACCCAGATGGGAGTTTCAGACTCCTGGCTTTGTCCTGGACCAAAGTCAGCCAATGTGGCCATTTAGGGAGCATACCGGTGGATGAAAGATTTCTTTCCCCTCCCCTTCTGTTTATTGTTATTTTAAATCAATAAATAAATCTTTGAAAAATGCAAAAAGAAATTTACATTGTCAGTTACTCATTTGTATCACTTCCAAAATCTTTATTCAAACAGCCTAATTTTCACCAATTCCTATCTTTCAGGATCATCAGTTTTATTATCCCAATTTCAAAGATATTTGGGTCTCAAGTTCACCAATACAACTTTTAAAATTTTCCCATTCCTTTTATATTCTCACTTCTCTCATCCTAAATTTCATAGAACATCACTATAATCACTCTTTCGCATGTACTCTCAGTTCTTCCCTTTCTTTCTCTGGCTTCCTTGCCAAGTAAAGAAAAAAAAATCAAACTCAGTGTAGTTAAGCCCAATTCCACAGCAGTATTGCATCTGCTCCCTAACTGATCCATTTGGATGAAGTAAAACATGCAGTTATTACCAAATACTTCTCAAGTTATGATCCAGAATTCAAAGAACACTCTCAAATGTCCAGCCAATACTGTCATACTTCTCTTGTATGATTGCTTTCTTAATTCTCCAAAGATCCATTTTTATTTTTCTTCTTTTTTGCAATATCTACCACACTCAGATTCAGAAGTTTATCGTAATTCTCATTCCTTGAGAAAACAGAAGCAATAAGATAATAACACCTGAAAATCACATTACAAAACTATCAGCAACTCTTTTTGCTATTGCTGAAATATACTGAACTTACTGCTGCCTGTAAACCTTCCAATGGCAAACTTCTTCTCTGAGCTATACACTATTACCTGCTTTTTAAAATAATTTAAGTATCTGCTCAACTGTCACCTTCCCAGAGAAGTGTTCCCTGACAACTCCATCAGAAAGGCAGCCACTCATGCCCTATTCTTTATGCAGCATCATTTCCTCCAGAGCCTGCATTACTATATAAAGCTGTAGTGCATATTGGCTCATTTGTTTGTTTTTTATCTTCCCTTATAAACAGGGAGCAGATGTGTTGAACTTGTTCCCAAGCACCTGAAACATTATATGACACATGAACCAACACTCCAATACCTACTTTTACAATTCACTAAAATTAATTATTAAACATGTAATGAATATTCTCAAAATTTCTACACTGAAAACAACTTTGATGAGATAAAATAAGTACCTGAATAATCGTAGACTGACAAAGTTCATGGACCAGACTCTGATTCATGATTCTTCCAAAATTGATCTACAGATTCAAGCAAAGCCGAATTCAAATCCAAGGAAGCTTTGTTTTATCTAGAAATTAGCAAACTAATTTAAAGATCTTTGTGAAAATGCAAAAAATGTAATAAAATAAAAAAAGGGATAGATTTGGTGGACTTATTTTAAGATTTGCTTTAAGCTACATTTATCCTAATAGTGTGGTATTGATACAGGACTAGAAAAGTGGATCAATGAAATAAATTAGAGTCTCAAAAAAGAAATACATATATATATATATATATATATATATATAAAATAAATTTTCAACTACTACTCAGCAATAAAAATGAATGTGGTTATGAGGAACTGGCACACGTGATATGGAAGCTAAGAAGTCCTAAAATCTGCATTCACAAGCTGGAGACCAAGGAAAACCAGCTGAATAATTCAGTCTGAGTTCCAAGGCCTGAGAATGAGGGAGCCAGTGATAAAAATCCTCGTGCAATGGCAGCATAAGATAAATATAATGTCCAAGGTCGATTAGTTCGCTAGAAAATAAGGGGGTAAAATTTCTTGTTCTTCCACATTTTATTCAATTCAGGTTCTTAATAGATTAAATGATACCTACCCACATTGGAGAGGGTAATCTATTTCGATGAATCCATCCATTCAAATGCTAATCTCACAGACACATTCAGAAATAATGTTTATTCTGGGTACTTCATGGTCCAGTCAAGTTGACATATAAAATTAAACATCACAGATTTAAAAGGGGAAAAAAAAGCACATATGGTAGGATTCTGTTTATAAAAGTGTTCTAGTTAAATGTTGTATAACAGACCATCCCCAAACCTGATGGTTTAAAGAAACAAAAATTATGTATTTTGCTCTCAGACCTGCAGTTTGGACAGAGATCAGTGGAAATTACTCATCTCTGCCCCATACAGTATTTGCTAACTTTATTAGAATGATGGACTCACATCCAAGATATCTTTCTCCCATGGCTAGGAAAATCAGTGTTAGATACTGACTCAAAATTCAGCTAGGACTGTTTCCTGGGGTCTTCAGTTTCTCCACACGTGTGTACTTCTATGGATCACTTGAAGTTCCTCATGGACTACCTGAACTTCCAGCAAGACTGTAAGAAAAAATGTCCCAAGAGTCAGGGAGCAGAAGCTGGCAGTCTCTTGAGGCATGAACCTGAAAACTGGCAAAGTGCAACTTCCACTGTATTCTAATAGTCAAGTTCCTGCAGAGCCTCCTAGAGTGGTTAGGGGACATAGATCCCACTCTTGATGAAAGGTGTGTCAAAGAATGCGTGGCTATCTTTAATCCAGCAGATCCTCAGTACCAGAACACAGAAAGCTAATCTATGTTGACAAGAATCAAAACAGTATTTGCTTTGGTGTCTGGAAAATGGCAGAGCTTGACTGGCAATGTACTATAGGAAATTTCTTGGGTGGTAAAAATGTTCTAGATCTAAATGAAGTACTGGTTACATGGGTGTATAAATATGTCAAAAGTCACCAGAGACTAAAATTCATTGCATTGTACTGTATGCAAATTACACCTCAATTTTTAAAAAAACTGCTCTATTAAAGTGTTTTGAAAGCTGATCCTTTTGAAGCAAACATATTTGTACTTAGTGGGAGCCTGGGAGTCAGAGTAAAATGCTCTGTGTTCTGTTGAGAAAACCGTCTCTTCTGATTTATTTAATTAGTAAAAGGGATCAGAAAATGTCTTAAATAAGGTTCAAAGCCATTTTTAGGTCAAACTCACAGTCAAAAATTCTAAAGAAAATAGAGTTAACTTTATTCAGCAAAAATATTAAAATGATATGTAAGGACATACAAAAATTATATATGTATATATGATTTGATGATTCTCATACAGTTTTTAATTACGGTTTTGAAAAAATTGAAAACAAACCTATCTAAAATCATTTAAAAACCAGGTCCTGGCTGGCGCCGTGGCTCAACAGGCTAATCCTCCGCCTTGCGGCGCCGGCAAACCGGGTTCTAGTCCCGGTCGGGGCACCGATCCTGTCCCGGTTGCCCCTCTTCCAGGCCAGCTCTCTGCTGTGGCCAGGGAGTGCAGTGGAGGATGGCCCAAGTGCTTGGGCTCTGCACCCCATGGGAGACCAGGAGAAGCACCTGGCTCCTGCCATCGGAACAGCGCGGTGCGCCGGCCGCAGCGCGCTACCGCGGCGGCCATTGGAGGGTGAACCAACGGCAAAAGGAAGACCTTTCTCTCTGTCTCTCTCTCACTGTCCACTCTGCCTGTCAAAAAAAAAAAAAAAACAGGTCCTAAAGTATATTCTTTCTTTTTAAAGATTTATTTATTTATTTGAAAGTCAGAGTTACACAGAGAGAAAGAGAGGTAGAGAGAGAGAGAGAGAGAGGTCTTCCATCCAATGGTTCGCTCCCCAGATGTCCTCAATGGCCAGAGCTGCGCTGATCTGAAGCCAGGAGGAACTTCTTCCAGGTATCCCATGCAGGTACAGGGGACCAAGGACTTGGGCCATCTTCTACTGCTTTCCCAGGCCATAGCAGAGAGCTGGATCAGAAGTGGAGCAGCCGGGTCTCGAACTGGCGCCCATATGGGATGCCGGTGCTTCAGGCCAAGGCATTAACACACTGCGCCACAGTGCCGGCCCCTGAAGTATATTCTTATAATGGCATTAGATTAATACCAATGTTTCACATCCTAGACTTGTTGCCCTTGATAAGTTTTAAGCATTATGAGTTCCTCAAGAGCTTCTTAAATCACAGAAGAATTACTGGACTGCTAAGCGTACCGCATTATATTTCAGTTCTTAGTCATTGTTGCTTTCTTATATACTACTACAGGAAAATTCTTTTTTAAAAATCCCATTAACCAGAGCATCCTATTTTCAGGAATTATGGATAAAAAAGGAAGGTAGTATAATAGATCGTTAAAAGTATGAACATTATTATTGATGATAGTTTACTTCAGTTGAAAAGTGAAACTACAATCTATATTTCCTAAGGACTTCAGCTGGAAGCTTTGTGCTCTGAGTTATAATCCTAGCAGTTATTTCTTACTGAACAAAGTTCTTCATTTGAGCCTGTCGTCCAAGAAAGCCATCCCAATGATTCAGGAATCAGTGTTGGTGAGTTAGCTATTCACTATCCTCCAATAAATTCTCTACTGAAATGATGCCTAGGACTTTATATGCGCCCCCCACCCCATCTTCTTTCTTTCTAGTCTCCCTGCTCTTCCAGGAACCTCTCCCCAAATCTAAGTCCTTAAATCAGCTAAGTGATATCATGATTCTCTTTGCAATTAAATAGGTTACCTTCCAACTCCATTCTGTCTTATGTGTTTGTGGGCACAATGCTATTATAGATAGTGCAACACAGCACAACTATGGGTTTGTCAAGAATGCCTTATGCTTTACTCCAGTCTCTTTCTCATCCTGTAGCTTGTATTAGCATCTGATGCCACATATGCCCAAAACATGAGATGTGTAGAAAAGGTTGGCTACCAGGGAGAAGTTCTTGAGGCCTCCTACTTCTTAGAAATCCTTTTCCCATGACACCTATGCAGCCAGTTACTTTTGAAGTACTTCATGGATGCCCAAATGTCCTAACATAGTGTTATACTATGTCTGCTTTCTTCCAAAGTAAATTCTCAAAAAAAAAATCATTTCTTTTCTCACCCTGGTACCAACCAAGGTCCCCAGGTCCTCAGTACAATAACTAAATAAAGGCTGGCGCTGCGGCTCACTAGGCTAATCCTCCGCCTAGCGGCGCCGGCACACCAGGTTCTAGTCCCGGTCGGGGCACCGATCCTGTCCCGGTTGCCCCTCTTCCAGGCCAGCTGTCTGCTGTGGCCAGGGAGTGCAGTGGAGGATGGCCCAAGTCCTTGAGCCCTGCACCCCATGGGAGACCAGGAGAAGCACCTGGCTCCTGCCATTGGATCAGCATGGTGCGCCGGCTACAGCGCGCTACCGCGGTGGCCATTGGAGGGTGAACCAACGGCAAAAGGAAGACCTTTCTCTCTGTCTCTCTCTCACTGTCCACTCTGCCTGTCAAAAAAAAAAAAAAAAAAAAAAAAAACCTAAATAAAGCCCTTTGAAGTAGAATGATTGATAGGCCCACACAGCATTGTTTACGGAAATTGATAACTAATTGGAGGAAAAGTGTCAAAAATAGGATAAATAATTTTTAGCACAAGCCACCTGTCCCATGCCTATACTAAGATCCTATCTAAGAAGGATAGCCATTTTGCTCCCCTTTCTGATAGATTATAAAAGAATAAGGTTATGACTTGAAAGACCAGAAAGTTGTCAATCAATTTTGCAATGGCTTGAGAGTTGTTGTTTTGGGGAAATGGAATATTGTAGGCTATTTTTATGTGTTTGCATTAGGTTATTGTGGGTTTCCAGAGGTGCTAAGATACTCAGTCTATCAGCACTGTTAAGCTTTCCAATTCTTAAAATATTAAAATTCTTTCATATCAGTTAATAAAGTTACTACCCCATTCCTCTTGAAGGACCCCCTGTTTCCCTTGGACTGCCAAAGCCCCCTGGGATCCAGGAACTCAGAGGTTAATATCTAGCAGCTCACACTAGGAGACTCAGGCCTTGCCCCATCATCCATTTCAGTTGTTTGGGGCCTGGTGGGACACCAGTTGATTCAAATGCAAGCTAATGATATCATATAATTAGATCTTTTTCCTGCTAACCACTCTGTATATAGAGTTAACTCTGAATTAGCTGTATCAATGGCCAATTGATCATTTAAGCACAGAAAATCACGTTAAATGCTCTTCTATTTTTCTTTGGAATATATTATATGATTTCCAGCAAGTTCAAATTCTTCACTCTGATTTCAGTTAGTATTAAATATCAATAATATAATGAAGTTATTGTTTCCCAATGTTCAGGATAACCAACAGTTATGGGGAAGTAAGAAAATAAGTAACTATTGGGCTTTTTTCTATGCGGGTTGTTATGTCATTACATCTCGCAAAGACCCTGTTATTAGTCACATTTTACAGATGGGCAATTTACTGCTCAATGGTGTATTTAATATCACAGAGCTTTCTAGGCAATAGCATGGAAAAATCCATTCAGTGCATCTCCCAAAAAAGTGTGAGAAAGTCTGAATGCACCTATTTTATTTTAAGAAACCAAGACCCAGGAAGGTTAAGTCGCTTGCTTCAGATGTCCACTCCAGACTCCCACTTCCTGGGGAGATGAACTTGGCAGTATCAAAATTGTGCTGTTTGAAACATACAAGTGTTCATTCAGACTTACTCTCCTACTTCAAGAATCCCGCATGCTTCCTTCTATTCTTCACTGTGCTGGTATGAATCTCTATCACAGCTCATCACAGCCTTAGAGTCTGTACACACACACACA
Source organism: Lepus europaeus (assembly GCF_033115175.1). Classification (NCBI taxonomy): domain Eukaryota; kingdom Metazoa; phylum Chordata; class Mammalia; order Lagomorpha; family Leporidae; genus Lepus; species Lepus europaeus. The sequence continues at coordinate 79,730,205 of NC_084829.1, forward strand.
CACACACACCTCTTCCTCTTTCCTCATCTCATTTTCATCTCATTTTCATTAGCTTGAATTTTAAAAGATCTCAGAACCTTTAGTTTCAGGACTTGGTATCCTTTTTTTGTTTTGGCTCACAATTTCTGCACGTCCGCAGCAAAGAGAGGTCGGTGTTTCTAGTGTTACTGTGCTCTGTGAAAGGAAGCCTATTCCCACCAGCAAGAAAACTTTCCTTCCAGGTCTGGCTAAACAAATTAATCTAATCATGAAAAAGAAGGGTTAAGAGGAGGAGGAGAGAGGAAGGGAGGCCCAGGGAGCTGGGAGAGGAAGGGGGAGGAGGAAAGAAGACAAAGTCCAGGAGGGGAAGGCAGGAATAAAGACCCAAACAGAGATTGCCATGGAAGAAGAAAGAATGTTTCCCAGGGCTCTTCTTTCAGAAGAAAACTACTCTGGATGCAAAATGAGTCTCCTCTTGTTAAACCATTTAACTCTGTCCAGTCTCTATGGGTCCCATCCAAATTAATTTCATTCCTTTGTTAGGATTCTCCCCTCTTTAAATCCCTGGCTCCATCTGTGCTTTGAAAGATTACTGAGCACTCCAGCTTCATATCTTTTTTCCCTTTTGCCTGGGGCTTCCAAGACCAATTTCACACAAAAGCAGCTCATCCAGGGACATAGGAAGCAAGAACTATTTTGCAAGGGCTATCCTCAATACTATGGAGAAAACCCCAAGCAAATGGAAAATGCCAAACTTACTTTAAGTAAAAAGCTATTCCTGTAAGTTAATTCCTCAATTACCATGTTATATAACTGTAGCAATGAATCTCTCCACTTATATTTTCCCCTAGAAAATCTGCTTTTAAGGAAGCACTTATTCATGTCAAGTAGTTTAGTAAATAAAACTTACATGAAATACAACGCAGTTGTTTAGCTAGCGTCCCCTAAACAACACAGCCATCTACAGAGATTGAAGTCTAGAGTGGATAACAGAGGTAGTCTAGTTAGCCCTTTCCATTTTTAGGTGAGAAACACCAAGGCACAAAGCGTCTGAATGAAATTCCCTGCTCCATTACACAGTTAGTGAGTGGTGATGCTAAGAATAGAAACCAGGTCCGTTCTAGTCCAGTGATCTAATCTCCCTCATGGTAAAATTCAAGGTAGATGAAGCCAGAAAGGGTTTACATTTAGAACAGTATGAACCAATCCTATATTTATAGTAAGTCCTCAATGATAAACATGTGACCACTTTTCAAATTCCCCTCTTTTTGTCCTCTACCACTCAGGTTTTGTACTAAGAAATAAAAGCTATTCTTCATATAAATTTAGCAGTCATTGAAAGGGAAATGTGTTGCCTCAGAAATCACACACAACGTGCCGTATAGTCAACTCTACATGTTCAGAATTATCCATTCTTCTGATTTATGCTTCATATTGTTCTTTCCCATTTCTATGGATAATTGTGTGTTGGCTAAATATTTTTAAAAACCAACAATTTTTTAAAATACTATTGGAATTTGATAGTTGCCTTATTCATAGTCTAGATTAGTTGTCTTCATCCTAGATTTGAATACTGACTAGCCATGAACCAATCCTATTTGCCTCTTTGACCTTGTTTATATTTCACTCCTTTTCTCCTTGACTGGTGTCTTTTATACCAGATAAATGTAAATATTACCCCTAGCCTTCCCCTTAACCACTCTTCATACTCTAAGCAACAGTTTTACTTTCTTTCTTTGCTCTGCCTCTTTGAAAATAAATCATCGCCTATACTCCTGTGTCTCCTTTCCCTCAATTCAGTGCCTCTTAATTACCCAGAGATCTCTGTTGGCATATTTGAGCACTCACACATTCTGGACATATTGCCTCCCATCTAATGTTAATTTATGCCAATTTGGCAAGCATTTTCTGCTCTACACTTTGTAGAAAGCACCACACTAGGCTCTATGTGTGGTTAAAAACTGAACAAGTTGTACTGCTTCATCTCAAGATAGTACTTGCCAACCAAGACTGTCCTCTCAAAAAAGGTAAAAGGGAGCTGATAAAGTACCAAATTTATAGAGGTATTTTGAGTATTAAATGAACTAATATATGCAGTTACAAGAATATAAACAATCCTATATATATTATCTGATACTATATTAATTTGATGTTATTGACAAATCATTTCTTTGACCCTCTGTAATCTTAAAATACTATGACAAAAATATATGGACTCTCAAGGTAAACATATATGAGAAATCAGAGACCTAGAAGACACCATTTTAAACTAGTGATTAAATATGTGCAATAATGAGACTTACCAATATCACTTACCTCCTGATAGGATTCACATTACCTTCATGATATTCTTGCCACAAATGCAAAACATGAATGTAATTAGGAGAACACAATAGGTGATGCCAGATAAAGAGACATTCTACAAAGTACCCGTGTAGACGCTTTAAAAAGATTCTGGGTCATAAACGACAAAGAAAGGCCAAGCAATTCTAGCTGGAGATAATTAAAGAAACGTGCCACCTAAATACAGTGTATAATTCTAGATTAGATAATGGACATTTGTGAGAAAATTATTGGAATCTTAGATCTGTAGATGAATTAATGGTATTGTACCAATGTTAATTTCCTAGCAGATAATTATACTTTTTTATACCTTTATAAAAATTTGGAGAAGCTGAATGAACTGTATAAGGAATTCTTTGTACTATTTTGTGATTTTTTACAAGTCTGATATAATTTCAAAATGAAGAATTCTGTTTAAAAAATAATCTGAGCAATATAAAATACAGATAGCAGGCAAGTGGGGAAGAGAGAATTCTTTCTCAATTTTTATAACAAAAAGTATAACAGAAAGAGTCCAAAAGATAGAAGCATTTGAGCTGGCATTTGAAGTTTCTGACATGGAGGAAGAATATTCTAGGCAAAGAAAATAACAGAATTCAAAGCAGCTAAAGGCAAACTATGTTTTGTATATAAATTACCATGTTCCATTGGTGCTCAATGGCTTTGAGAGGGAAGTTTCTGAGACCATTTCTAGGCATGAATTTCTATGTCTTTGTAGCAGGCTGAATGTTGTGCCTCTTTCCAAAAGTGTCCAAAGTCCAATCCCCAAAACCTGTAAACACATTGTCTATCATGGTATAAAAGACTTGGAGGGCTGGTGCTGTGTGTAAGTAGGTTAAGCCTTCAGCTGCAGTGTCAGCATCCCACATGGGTGCCAGTTCTAGTCACAGCTGCTCCACTTCCCATCCAGCTCTGCTATTGGCCTGGGAAAGCAGTGGAGGATGGCCCAAGTGCTTGGGCCCTTGTACACAAGTGCAAGACCTGGAAGAAGTTCCTGGCTCCTGGCTCCTGGCTCCTGGCTCCTGGCTCCTGGCTTTGATTCGGCCCAGCTCCAGCCTTTGTAGTCATTTGGGGAATGACCCAGTGATGAAAGACCTTTCTCTCTGTCTGTAACTTTCCCTCTCAACCCAAATGCCCATCAACAGTAAACTGGATAAAGAAATTATGGGACATGTACTCCATAGAATACTATACAGCAGTAAGAAACAACGAAACCCGGTCATTTGCAACAAGATGGAGCAATCTGGAAAACATCATGCTGAGTGAATTAAGCCAGTCCCAAAGAGACAAATTTCATTTGTTTTCCCTGATTGGTGACAACTGAGCACCAAAGGGGAAACCTGTTAAGTGAAATGGACACTATAAGAAACAATGACCTGATCAGCTCTTGTCCTGACTCTATATGTACAATGTAATACTTTATCCTTTTTAGTATTTGTTGTTGTTGTTGTTGTTCTAGTACTAGTGATTGAACTCTGTAATTAACACACAATTATTCTTAGGTGTTTAAATTTTAACTGAAAAGTGATCCCTGTTAAATTTAAGAGTGGAAAAAGAGAGGGAGGAGATGTACAATTTGGGACATGCTCATTCGGACTTGCCCCAAATGGTGGAGTTAAAAATGTGCCAGGGGATTCCAATACAATCCCATCAAGGTGGCATGTACCAATGCCATCTCACTAGTCCAAGTGATAAATAAATAAATCTTTAAAAATACAAACAAGACTTGGCAAATGTGATTCTGTAAAAGGCCTTAGGGATGGGAGATGATTGTGGGTTATCCAACTGGGCCCAAAGGAATCGCAAGGGCCCTTCAAAGAGAAAGGCAAAAAAATCTGGGGCAGAAGGAGGAGACTGGATACAGGAAGCAGAGGTTGGAGTGAGATGCTTTGAAGATGGAGGAAGAGGCCATGGGCCGAGGAATGCAGGCAGCTTTCAGAAGCTGGGAATGACAAGGAGGGAGTTTTCCCCCTGAATCATCCAGAACATGCTGGGCCAGCACCATGCTTTTGTGCTCTGACCTACAGAACTGTAAGAGAAATCTGTGTTGTTTTAAATGTATGCAGTCATTGTACAGCAATGCTAGGAAATGAATGCAGTCCCTGTTACCTTCCTTGGGGTCATTTCAGGCGCACCTTTATCTGGATCACATTACAGTCTCCTCCCTATGCTCTCTGCTTTTAGTCTCCTTTCTATAAAATGATGCCAGATTTCTTTTCTTCAAGGCCTAGACTGACCGTATCATTCCTCGAAACTAAAACCCTTCAGGAATCCCTAGTACATGCTGGAAAAAAAAAAAACACCACATGGGGGCGGGTACCTGGTCTAGCGGTTCAGACTCTGGTAAATTTGCCCATGACAGCAGTGATGGCTAAAGTAATTGGGCTCCTGTCACCCAGATGGGAGAACTGGACTGAGTTTCCATCTCTCCGCTTTGGCCCCTGTCCAGATGTTCCAGCTATACAGGCATTTGGGGAATGAACCAGCAGATGGAAGCATTCTCTCATTTGTTCTCCCCTCTCCTCCCTTCCCTTCCCCTCCCCTCTCCTCTCCTCCCCTCCCCTCTCCTCTCCTCTCCTCTTTCTTCTTTCTGTATTTCTCTCTTCTTTCTCTCTTTTCCTCACTTTTCTATCACCTTTATCTTGATTTCTCTGCATATTTTTTTCATCCAAGGAACTTGGTTTAGTCACAATTTCCTGGACTCTCCTTCTGAACATCAGAATGCCAGTTTTGTAGATCTGGGTCATGCCTTGCTCTCCATTATCCCATGCCAGAGTGGTTTCTCTTTCCAGTGAACTCCTAGAGTCTGTCATGACTATGTCCTGAAACTCTAATGTCATCAGTTCTTAGTGTCCAGGGCCTAAGTACAAAGTCCCCAGATCTAGCAAATAGTCTTAGTATCTGAGAACTGAAACACAGAAAACCACACAGGATGGGCTTGTGATCTGAAGATTTGACTCAGGATACTGTAGATATTTGTGGATGTAGGAAGCAGATTTAGGAAGCACTTGAGCCACGTAAGGTGTATAAAACAAAACTAAAACTAACAAGAAAAAATCCAGAGACCAGTGCCGTGGCGCAGCAGGTTAATCCTCCACCTGCAGTGCTGGCATCCCATATGGGCACCGATTCTAGTCCCAGTTGCTCCACTACCAATCCAGCTCTCTGCTATGGCCTGGGAGAATAGTAGACGATAACTGAAGTCCTTGGGCCCCTGTACCCACGTAGCAGACTGGGAAGAAGCACCTGGCTCCTGGCTTCAGATCGGAGCAATTCCAGCCATTGCGGCCATTTGGAGAGTGAACCAACGGAAGGAAGACCTTTCTCTCTGTCTGTCTCTCTCTCACTGTCTGTAACTTTACCTCTCAAATAAAATAAATAAAATCTTAAAAAAAAAAGAAAAAAAATCTTCCAGACTATCTGATGTAATGGTTAGGAGGATTTGTGGTCAAGCTTTATAGTTCAAATTCAGAATCTGTCACTGGGTAATTTTAATCCCATAGCCATGATCATGATTGATTAAAATAAATGACTATTCTTGCTCACAATATTTTTATTATAATAAAATCTGATTATTGTACTTGGTTTCATGCATAGCTCTTCCTACAAAGAAAGAATCTACTGACATGAATTGTGGTTCTCATTGTAAATTGGTATTTGGGTGCATATATCAGTCTCTTGTGGATTTGATTAAGTCATTCATTAAGGCAGAGTCCAAAATCACATAAATCCAAAAAAAAAAAAAAAAGGAACCTAAGCTATTTTGCTTCATTTCTCTAGCTGATGAAAGAATTTTACACTCTCTGCATCTAAATTATTTAGACTAGTTGTCTGTAATGATCAGATTTACCAGATTATTGCTCAAGTTTTCACTATAATTCGCATAGATAGCCTCCATGTGCACCTGCCATTGTCCCTGGAAGTGCTGGGCAGCTGCTCCATTGAAAACAATAACAGCTGTGAAGTTTAAATCATTTCATGTTTTAGTAAGAGGACAACATGGCATGCAGGCAGAAGATTGGAAAAAATTTTTGACAATGTTTGTTGAAAACACAGAATAGCAAAGACTCATATGTTAGTTGAGTGCTTTAAATCATGCAAACAGAGAAGCCAGGATCTCCCTCAGAGAAACTTGATGAACAGTTTCATCGTGATGCCAAGAACATGCTACCTTAGCAAATACCTTGAGGCCCTTAAATCTCATACCTAAATGAAGAAATCTAAGCATTTAGTCTTATTCACAATTTCCTTAATAATGAGGTGTTAAGTCATGGTAATTAATGTGCTTATGAACACTCCTTAATGAAGTCCTTCTACATTTTTTTACTCAGATTCTCTCATTGATAATTGATTAGTGAATTAAAGTCTCAAACCCCAATAAATACATCTAGCAAAAAATTAAACAATCATGTGCTTCTTTACATCATTCCTCTTTTTACTATAGAAGTTCCCCATTGCAAATGAGTCAGTCATATGAGGCTGGACTTACAAAAGCCAGACTTGAGGCCAGCATTGTGGTATAGTGAGGAATGCCACCTCCTGTGACACTGGCATCCCTTATGGGGGCCAATTCATGTCTCTGCTGCTCCACATCTGATCCAACTCCCTGCTAATGGCATGAAAAATCACCAGAAGATGGTCAAGTGTTTGGGCCCCTGCTACCCACAAGGGAGACCTGGAAGAAGCTCCTGGTTCCTGGCTTCAGCATAATCCAAAATGCTGTCTATTGTGGCCATCTGGGGAGTGAACCAGCAGATGGAAGATCTCACTCTCATTCTCTCTCTCTCTCCTTTCTCTGTAACTCTTTCAATAAGTGAATAATTTTTTTTTGTTGTTGTTGAGTGCATACTTTGCTGTTTATTTATCTCACTTACTCCTGATAGAACCCTGAGTGGTTGGTTCCACAAGAATGCCAGTTACCTAGACGGAACACTGCAACTCAGTCAGGTCGTTCCACTCCTAAGCTGTCCTTGTTACTGAAGTTTAATATTTTACCTGTTTAATAACCACTTCCACCTCAGTTCTTATTTTTCAATTGCAGAATTTACATTTTTCTCATTGATGAAAAACACTTTTACATATTTAGGATCTTAATCTTGATTATCATATTTAAAATATCTTCTTCCTTTTGACATTTGCCTTTTTATTTTCTTTGGCTAATTTTGACATAATCAATCTTTTTTTTTTGATTTTCAATTTTCTTTATATACAGATCAATTTAGTATAAAGATTTCAACAGTTTGCACCCACATAGAAACACAAAGTGAAACATACTGTTTGAGTACTAGTTATAGCATTAAATCAAAATGTACAGCACATTAAGGACAGAGATCCCACATGAGGAGCAAGTGCACAGTGGCTCCTGTTGTTGACCCAACAAATTGACACTCTAGTTCATGGCGCCAGTAACCACCCTAGGCTGTCGTCATGAGTTGCCAAGGCTATGGAAGCCTTCCAAGTTCGCCGACTCTGATCATATTTAGACAAGGTCATAAAAGACAGAGTGAGGATAGTAACCAATGATCCTAAGAGTGGCATTTACCAGGTTTGAACAATTATACAGCATTAGGTGGGGAAGAGGACCATCAGTACACACAGGTTGGGAGTAGAGCCATTGGTGGTAGAGTAGAGGTTATGATTACAAAGCAATGAGGCCCAAATACTCTAGACAGGGTCTAGAACAAAGGACAAAGTCATTATTAGAGGAGCTAAGAAAGGTGCTGTCTAAGCTACAAGTAATTTTTCTGATTGAGAGGCAAATAGAACCTGATAGAAGGGGCTTGATAATATTCTGTTGGGCTTTAGGCCTTGTAAGTTAAGAGGCCCAGGCCTATCTATCTCTTCACATGGGGTATATCCTAAGGGAGGTGTGAACCTCCTTGGGGAAGGCACTCTGTTGACTTTCATTACTTGGCTGGCCTGGGAGGAGAGCTGGCCAGGTAAAGGCAGGTGGCATCTCTAACAAAAAATTTACAGTTCTGCCTGTAAGTTACTGACCCTACTTGACCATCCCCTCAGCTGCAGTGGTCACTTTGGAAGTTGGGCTGAGTGAAGGGCTTTTCAGCTTGGAGCCAATAAGATCTGTGGCTCTGACCTGGGCATCCTTCGACTCCAGGGCAGGTCCATTTCCAGTGATCCAACTCTTGGCAGAGCTGCCAGGGCTCTACACAAGCTGACTTCTGCTGAAGCCCAGGCTTACCACATTGAAAGCCACTGCAGTGGACTGGCCTGTTGGGTCTCCTTGAGGGCAGATCACTGTACAGATCAGCCATTAATAGGCCTGCCACCCATTGCTTCTGATGCCTAGCTTTCTTTTCTTCCTGGTTTGTGTTAAAGCAGATCAGAGGATGCAAGTCAAGGGAGTGCCCAAGTCCCATCTCTAATCTTTGGTGGCCTGAACTACAAGTCTATAGTCACAGGCATGTTCTGTAGTAGTTTTTCTAAGGTAGACAATGCCCATGAGGAAAATTATATTCTCACTTTAAAACTTTCTTTCGCTTTTGCCTGAAAGGGAGGTTTTTTCTACTTACTGTATACTTCGCTGATGGCGAAGTGAATCTAGCTATGAGATTATTATTTAAGTTCTTATTTTGGCTATGCTATTACAGAAAAATGTTAGCCATCTCTTTTATAAGGTCTAAAGATTAAATTGTGCGTCCTACAGATTTCTTCATAATAGAATTAGTTTCCTACCTTGAAGAGAATAGAGAAATGAAAGAACAAGTTGGGCTTAGAATAGAGAACTGAGGGAGCAAGTCCTAGATCGCTTGCTGACAATAGCAATATCACATGAATACTTAGCAAACAGTTTCAACCATTAGATAACAACTTAAGAAAACATTTACCAGAAGGTCCAATGCCTTCTATAAATTTTAAGAATCATGTATTTGAAAACACCTCTTAAATATCTAACATGGTGTAGTTTGTTTAACCAGTAAACTTAAGCACAACCATCTAAAATGTTTTTAGTTTCTTTCTACCAACAAGTTTAAAACATATGATACACAGATTCAGGTCACACAAATTAAAATGTATATTTGATTGATTTTAGCAGCTTAAATTTATGGACAATCTTATCTATAAGCCATTTAAAATAAAACTCTTAATAAAATTGCCCCATGTGGACATACAATATGTACACACATATAATATGACATAATAGACCAATGTAGCAATTTTAATAATAGCTTTTAAAATCTTTAACTCTTTTTGTAGATTGCCAATTGATTTGAATTGCTTTTTGTTTTTAGTAACCTCAGTTAACCATACTTTCTCTCAGTTGGTACTGTTAATACATTATTGGCTTCATCTGTTTACAGAGCCATCCCAAAGTACTGAATACAATAGAAGTGGCTGGAAAAAGTCCATAGGAACCTATAGGAGGACAGCTAAACACAGAACCAACAACGCTTTAGTTTTATGAGCAGCAAATCATATATAACTGTGGATGACAAAAGACTTTAAGTCGCCATGTTTAAAATTATAAACTCATCAACCAACAAGAGGCACTTGCTTACTTCAAAGTATTTTTGAAAGCACCTGTAGGATTTTACAAGTATTTAACCCTTTAGGCCTCTGGGGCTTTCTCATTAAGATAACTATCATGTCTAGTAACACAAGATCATTAGACTTTTTAATTCTCAAACATTTGTATTAATAGCATTTTCCATTATAGAAACTTAAAGTTTGGTACCACATCACATCTTGACAGTACTTCTAATATAATCCAAATAGACTGATTAGTTGGTGTCTCTATAAGATGAGAGACATAGGTCCTTCGATTTTTTCAGTTGGGCCCAAACTGGAAAAACCAAAGTCCAGGATTTACTGGAAATTTTAGAGACCAGATTGTCTGAAACTTTGATTTTTTGAATGCCTGTCAAGAATGCCAAGAAGGCTCAAAATCCAAAATATCTGGTTGAAATAAGATTCCTTAAAATCATGACATAACATAGACCAAATTTGATCATTGTTACAAGGTGATTATTCAAATCTTTGAAAATGAGCACATAGTTAAATAACCCATAGCTCTTAATAAAAATTCAGCTGTTTTTGAACAATTAGAATTTAACAGACATGAAGAGAATATAATAGATTACTTTACACATTGCTTTAACAGAGCATCAGAGTTTAATTCTATGTCAAAGAGAAATTGAGCTTCCTGTGATCTTTTGCTGTGAGGTTTCCTTCCTTTACCTTCTTTCATATTGGTGACCATGTTTCTGTGTTTCTGTGTGTAACACATCTTTAAGCATCTTTTGCAGGGCAGGATGAGTGGCAACAAATTCTTTCATTTTCTGTTTGCTATGAAAAGTCTTAATTTCACCTTCATTCACAAATGAGAGCTTTGCCGGATATAATATTCTGGGCTGGCAGTTTTTCTCTCTTAGTACCTGGGCTATGTCTCGCCATTCCCTTCTAGCTTGTAGGGTTTCTGATGAGAAGTCTGCTGTGAGTCTAATTGCAGATCCTCTAAGAGTAATCTGACGTTTCTCTCTTGCACATTTTAGGATCTTTTCTTTGTGTTTCACTGTGGTGAGTTTGATTACAACATGTCGTGGTGAGGATCTCTTTTGGTCATGTTTATTAGGGGTTCTATAAGCTTCCTGTACTAAGATGCCTCTGTCCTTTTCCAAACCTGGGAAATTTTCTGCTAGTATCTCACTGAAAATGCCTTCTAATCCTTTCTCCCTCTCCATGCCTTCAGGAACTCCTAGAACCCGAATGTTGGGCTTTTTAATAGTATCCTGTAGATTCCCGACAATATTTTTTAGATTTCTAATTTCTTCTTCTTTTCTTTGGTTTGCCTGTTTCCTTTCCTGTTCTCTGTCTTCTAAGTCTGATATTCTCTCTTCTGCTTCGCCCATTCTGTTTTTAAGGCTCTCTAATGTGTTTGTCATTTGATCTATTGAATTCTTCATTTCATTATGATTTCTCTTCACTATCACAGTTTCTTGTTCCACTAGTTGTTTCATTTCATTTTGATTCCTCCTTAATATTTCACTTTCACGAGAGAGATTTTCTATCTTGTCCATGAAGGATTTCTGTAGTGCAAGAATTTGTTTTTGAGAACTTCTTAATGTTCTTATCAATTTTTTTAGATCCGCTACTTGCATTTCTTCGATCTCATCATCTTCATAATCTTGAATTGGGGTGTCTTTTTCATTTGGGGGCGTCATAGTGTCTTCCTTGTTGTTGTTACCTCGGTTTTTGCATTTGTTGTTTGGCATGTTGGAGATATTTGGTTTCTTCACTGTGGTGTTTTTTCTTGTTACACTATGGCTCTATATTAAGTGGACTGTCTGCTTTCGGTGGAGCCTTAGAGGCTTGAGATGAGTGTGGACTGAGAGCTGTGTTTGGTTCCTCAGGGTTGAGGGTGTGTCAAAGATGACACTCCCAGGTTAGGTGTGGTAAATCTCTCTTTCTTTCTTTTTTGATTCAAAAGGGAAGTAATTCCTCACAGCTGAACGTAATTGGAGGTAGTTAGCAGGCAAATGATATACCCACAGGAGCCAGAGATCGGAAGCTCTTTCCCAAGGACCACACAGGGAATCTCTGCTGCCCTCAGTGTGGGCTCCAGTTCTCCTGCAGTCTCCCACTGGGTTGCCAAGTTAGATGCTAATCTCCTGTTATTTCACCCCTCCCCCCAGAGTCAGGTTTTTCTGCTAGGCTCAGGGCCTGTGCAGACCTGAGGTCGCCCTGCTTATGATGTATGTCCAAAGTGGCGCCTGCTCTTTGTCTTGCTTGCCTTTGAGGGGTGAGCGGAGAGAGAGAAACTCGTGTCCGTATCGGTCACTTTTTTTTTCCCTCTCTCTCTTCTAGTTAGCCTGGTGAACTTTTCCCCACGGAGTTTCAAGCCTCGTTCCCTCTAGTCTCCTCTTTCCGCTTGCCCACTGGTGTCTCGGGCTATTGAGGTTTGGCTCACCTCGCGTTCCAGTGCTGGTGTGTTGAGTCTGCCGCTGGTGTCCCGAACTTGGGCTCCCACGCTCTCCACGCAGGTACACTGTGAATCACTAGTTCCGGAAGAGTTTCCTCTGCTGTTTCTTCCCCTACTCTTCTTTGACCCTGCAATATCTCCACTTTTATTAACCTGTCTCTCCCCCGGACTAATAGTGTGCTCCCTTCCTATTCCGCCATCTTGCCGCTCTCTAATCTTTTTTTAAAAAAAGTCAGACTTTAGAAGACATACTCAACTCAGAAACTCTCAGATTACGAGAAATTCAGAAGCAATGGAGGTTGAAAAATTCAACAAGCTCTCTAGCTGACCTTTGAATGATCTTGAAGAAAAGGGCAGCTCACTTCAGTAAGAGAAAGAAATTCTCACCTACATCAAAATATTTGGCAAGCACTCATCTGGGTCCTCTAACCCAAATGAACTTCACATCACCTGTCAGAGGTACCACACTTCTGCTACTTTTGGATTGGAAAGGTAGAGACCCGTTTAAAACTAAAATTTCCACATCACACAATCATCCAGATATTTGTCAACAACATGACTTAAAGCTCTTTCTGATGAAGTATAACTTTATTTTCCTCTCTAAAAATCAACAGATTCTTATTGTATCTCAATGGAATCCTAACATTTCTTAACATGTTCTTTCCCATTTTGTCCTTAACATGTGTTTTCTTTTTCTTTTTTAAGCTTCATTGAATGAATCTGATTGAAAATAATATGTGGTTATTACAAAAAAACCTGAAAGCTACAAGGAAGGCCAAATATCAACATAAAAATCAACACCCAGAAATAACCACCATTATTCATACTTAATTTTATTTCACTACAGTTGCTTTATACTGTGCAGATAAAGTCTCCTTATACTTTTTTCTTTGTCTTTTTATTCTTCTTCAGTATTAGCTCTTTGCTCAAAGTGTATCTTCATAAATCTTTTCACCCCCACTACCTAGAAATTCATTATAATGGGACCATATTGAAATCATTTTCATCTACAAGTTGTCAAAGACAGCTACAGGAGGATTGATACTCTTTATGTTTGCCAACAGCTTCCACCTTTTTCCTTCTCATATTTAATAAAGGACATTTACAGCCCAGGATAGGGTTGTTACAGCAAAGCCCAGAAAACCCTAATCTTTGAGGACTCAGGACCTAAAGCTTTTACATAAAGTGTGGATCTAAAAGAAAGTGTTAGAACAGTGACTAACTCATTCCAATTTTCTCAGAATTACTCTGGTTTAAAATGTGGAAGGTCCATGTCCCAAGAATATCCCCTCAGTTCTACATACATGGGACAACTGTTCACCCCAGCAAAAGCCAGCTCTTCTCATTCCCTGTTTAGCTGGGTATTTGATAGCCACAGAGGGAAAGAGTCTTGTAAAATAGAGGCAGGGCCCTGTACCTGCCAGCTGTCAACCCTGAATGATAGGATGGGTGTTATCTAGAAAGCAGTCTGTGAGCAAGAGACCAAGAAGAAAATATTCTGATTATCTGAATTTTTCTCTGAGAAATGGGAAGTGAGCAAGCTGGCAAGAATGAGAACAGTGGAGGAAATGGAGACAGCAGCTACACCACAGTGGGCTGGTCCTGCTGAGTTAGGAGATCAGACCAGTGAGCAGACTGATCACTGCCTCCAACTATAGCCAGCAGCCCACAGTCAGTGAGTAAGCCCTTGAAAGACTAACCTTGCATTCACCAGAGCATGGTGGAACCTCCTCAATTTACAATGAAGAAACCATGGCCCAGAGGGAAAATAAATATATTCAAGATCATTCACTTGGTAGTAGATTCAGGACTGAAAAATCAAGATTCTGCACTGGTTGTGGTCAATAGTTGTTTGAAATAATATAAATTACTGCTATAGTCCTTAATTAATGGGTTTAAATAGAAATATTTCCAAATTTCCAGGAATTTTGCAGGGGCTGAGATTTTACTCTACTTCCAAACTAACAAACAAGCCTGTTACTGCTTCATGAATGCTAACAATCGGCATGGCACTTCTGATTGGGAAACAAATGTTTTTATTACTCACAGAAAAAGAAGTAGCCAGAGCTTCGAGGTCACTTGTTTCACATCTCTGTCCTCTGCAGGCTTCACGGGGCCAACACAAAGGATCTCATTCTGGATGCCTGCCAACACAATGAGTTGTGGTTATAGGAAGAAACACAGAGCCTGAGAATACACCATCTTTTCTTTTTTTAATTTATTTACCACTTTTGTAGACAGCAAAAACAGGCCTGCCTTTGGTCTTGGAGGAGATATTATCTTATCTCTCCAGGATGCTTGCTGCAAACACAACTCTGAAAAAGTCTGGTAAAGAGCCATCAGGGCCTTGTGTTCTGAAGTACACGCAAAGACACTCAGGGCCGGTGGCAGATTGCCTCTCCCAACAACTACCATTTAAACTAAATGGAGAAACAAACCTAGGAGGTTACATGGCATAATATCACCCATCAGTTTTCCCATTTCTTCCAAAACTGAGATTTGACTCATTGTATTATAAGAATCAAAATGTTTTCCCAATAGTGTGGTACTTTGCTAGGATGTTACGTACTCCTGTAACCACCTATTTCACATATTAGTAGTAATGTGTGACTGTTAAACATGGGTGATATTCCAGAAATTCAACACAGGTATCAGTAAATTAGAACAGAAGTTGACTATAAATAATGAGTAGACTGAGTGCTTGTACCAGCTTCTAAAATCCAAGGCTGTGGCTTGGCGGATAAAGCTGCTGGCTGTGGAACCGGCATCCCATATGAGCACCAGATCCAGTCCCAGCTGCTCCACTTATAATCCAGCTCCCTGCTACTGGCCTAGGAAAAGCAGTGGAAAATGGCCCAAGTGCTTGGGACCCTGCCACCCATGTGTGAGATCTGGAAGACGCTCCTAGCTCCTGACTTCAGATAAGCCCAGCTCCAGCTATTGTGGCCACATGGGGAGTGAACCAGTGGATGGAAGACCTCTCTCTGGAACTCTGACTTTCAAATTAACAAATAAATCTTTAAAAAAAATCTGCTGCCATCTCATTAGTCCAAGTGATCAATTTCAGTTCACAATTGATCACACTGATAGGTCTAAGAGTCAAAGGGATCAAACAAACAAGACTAGTGTCTGCTAATACTAACTGATAGAATAAAAAAGGGAGAGAACGATCCAACATGGGAAGGGGGATATATAGCCGACTCATAGAATGGCAGATGTCCTAAACAGCACTCTGGCCTCAGAATCAGCCCTTAAGGCATTCAGATCTGGTTGAAGAGCCCATGAGAGTATTTTAGGCATGAAAAGCCAAGACACTCTGGCAAAAAAAAAAAAAAAAAAAAAAAAAAAAAAAAAAAGAGGGCCTAAATGAAAGATCTCTGTGAGTAAGATCCCAGCGGAAAGAATGGGCCATCAAAGAAGGAGGTACCTTTCTCTGAAGGGAGGAGAGAACTTCCACTTTGACTATGACCTTGTATAAATAAGATCGAAGTCGGCGAACTCAAAAGGCTGTCATAGTCTTGGCAACTCATGACAACAGCCTAGGGAGATTACTGAGTCATAAACAAGAGTGTCAATTTGTTAAGTCAACAACAGGAGTCACGTGTACTTACTCCTCATGTAGGATCTCTGTCCTTAATGTGTTGTCCAATGTGAATTAATGCTATAACTAGTACTCAAACAGTATTTTACACTTTGTGTTTCTGTGTGGGTGCAAACTGATGAAATCTTTACTTAATACATACTAAATTGATCTTCTTTATATAAAGATAATTGAAAATGAATGTTGATGTGAATGGAATGGGAGAGGGAGCCGGAGATGGGAGGAGTGCGAGTGGGAGGGAAGTTATGGGGGGGAAGCCATTTTAACCCATAAACTGTACTTTGTAAATTTATATTTACGAAATAAAAGTTTAAAAAATCTGCTAAGGTTTAGCTCATGCTTAACTTAGGATAGGGAAAGTCAGACGCCAAGAATTTGCTGGCATATATTTAAAATGGACAGCATCTGCAGAGGGATAAGGCAGGGGTGTGAATGTCCATTAGTGATCATGGTGGTAGGCTGTTCAGTCCAATGCAATTAGAAGTCAATGCAGAACGTAACTTTGAGGCTCAAAAACACCTGTTAGGATTTTCTCCATTTCGAAGTGAATATGAAGAAAACTGTATGCACAGAAATTAGCTTGTTTGGAAGACCAGGGTAAAGTATAGCTTCAGCTAAAAGAAATTTTCTAGGGAACAGCTATTAGAGGAAGGTCAAAGAACACTTCAATTAAAAAAAAAAGAAACAATTTGGGGGCATGTTTTTATGGGCTTGAGGAAGTATTCTGAGTGACTAACACTCTGGGGGCCATACAGTAGCACTTAAGATGCTTCTTTTACATATTATCTATGGGGTCTGTCTGCCTCATCTCTCTAGGAGGTAAAACATAATTGACAGTGAAAGTTTTTGCAAAGAAATTATGTTATTTTCACTCTCATTTGGAAGAAATGCTAAGGCTCATGCATGGCTCAGAGCCACTCAATCAGCCAGAAACATTTCAAGGAGGAAGTTTCTGTTTCTTTTCTCTCATCCTTTCAAAGAAATGTTAGGATTTTTCCCTCATGGGAATTATACCCAGACACAGCCTGCTTCATGGTTCCAGAATATCCCAATGAGAAGGACAATATTTTTGATGTCACATATGAGTGAGATTATGTGGTGCTTGTTTTCTGTGACTGGCTTATTTGGAATTGCTTTTAGTTTAATTTTCACATTGTGCATGGGGTAGTGGGGGAGTCCTGTACACTTTGAGGGTTATGGATTCTATGTTAGCCAGTCCTGGTCAGCTACAAAGTACAGTGGCTGATTAGTTTTTGTGTTTGCCACAAAAAATTACCACAAACTTGGCAGCTTAAAACAAAAGAAATGCTTACATATCCTATCACAAAACACAACATATTTTACATGTTTATTTATTTATTTTGATCTCCCTGAAGGGCAAAGTGACAGAGGTCTTCCCTCTGCTGGTTCATATATCTTATGCTTCTAGTGGTGGTTGCAGACCTGGGGGACCCAAAGCCAGGAGCCTGGAACTCTATGTGGGTCTCCCACATGGATACCAAGGGTCCAAGCCCCTGAATTATCATCCATTGCTTTCAGGGTGCATTCACAGGAAGCTGGATCCAAAGTAGAACAGCTGGACCTTGAACTTGCACTCTGACATGGGATGCGGATGCCCCAAGTGGTAATTTAAACTTCTGTGCCAAAACACCTTCCCCATATTCTATCACAGAGGCCAGAAGTAAAAACTCAAGGTACTGGCAGGGTTGAATTCCTTCCAAAGGCTCTAGGAGACAATCCTTCCCTGCCTCTTCTAGGAAGTGCTGGTAGCTGCAGACGTTCCTTGGCTTGTGGCTTCATAATTCCTCTCTCTGCTTCCCCCTTATGATCTTCACCTCTGCACCCATGGCTTCTGTGCTGCCTCTTACAAGAACATTCACTTAGGGCCCACTCAGTTAATCCCAGACGCTCTCATCTCAAGGTCCTCAACTTCATTACATCTAAGATCCTTTTTCTGAATAAGATCACATTAATGGGTTATAGGCCTTAGGATATACATTATATATAATATATATATATATATAATTTTAAAATTTATATTCATTTGAGAGAGAGTGAGAGAGAGAAGGAGTTCCCTTCTGCTGGTTAAATTCCTAACAGTGGTTTGCAATGGCTGAAGCTGGGAGCTGAAAACGTAATCCACCTCTCCCACGTGGGTGGCAGGAATCCAGTTATCATGGCTGCTTCCAGTGTCCAAATTAGCAGAAAGCTAGAATCAGGAGCAGGAGACAGGCATCGAACCCAGGCACTCCAGTGTGGGATGCAGACTTATTAACTGTAGATTTAACCACTTGGCTAAATGTTCACTCAATGTAGGCATACGTTTTGACAGGACATCATCAAACCCACTACAGGTATGCTTAGATATGATAACTTTGAAGTCTTTGCTCTTATAGTATTTACAAATAATTAATGAAAAGCAATATAAAAGTATAATAAGTCATGTAAACAAAGACTCTATGAAGGCAGGAATTTTTATGTTTTCTTGTTATTCTCTCTGTTGCATCCTGCTATGGTTTGAATTGTTCCTTCCAAAATTCAGGTGTTACTTATGTGATACTGAGAGGCGAATCCTTTATGAAGTGATTAGGCCATGGAAGTTCATGTCAAGAATTAAGAAGTGAGGTGGGTGTTCAGCCTAGTGGTTAAAACACCACAATTGGTGGCCAGTGCCGCGGCTCAATAGGCTAATCCTCCATCTGCAGTGCCGGCATCCCACATGGGCACCAGTTCAAGTCCCAGTTGCCCTACTTCTGATCCAGCCCTCTGCTAATGGCCTTAGAAAGCACTTGAAGATGGCCCAAGTGCTTGGGCTCCTGCACCCACATGGGAGACCCAGGATAGGCTCCTGGCTTCAGATTGTTCAAGCTCCAGGCATTGTGGCCATTTGGGGAGTGAACCAGCGGATGGAAGACCATTCTCTTGGTCTCTCCCTCTCTGACTAACTCAGCCTCTCCAATAAATAAACAAAATCATTTTTTTTAAAACTTGCCAAACAGTGGAAGCAATGAAGACATCCTTCAATAGGTGAGCAGGATTATCAAATATAGCCAACGATAAAATATGGAATATTATCAGGTGATAAAGAAATGAGCCATCAAGCCATGCAAAGACAGGTGTGCACATCTTAAGTGCATATTGCTAAGTGATGAGTTACTCAAAAATACTACACACTGTATGATTCCATTTATATGGCATAAAACTATAGAAATGCTACACAGAACTATGGTTGCCAAGAATTCAGGGCTTGGAAGAGCATCAAATTAATGAAGCACAGAAAATTTTTTTAGGGCAGTAGAATTCTTTTGTGTAATAATGGACACATGATGTTATGAATTCGCCAAAGATCATACAACTTTACAGAACAAAGAGTAAACCTTATTCTATATAATAGCAATCATTTAGGAGGTTGGGAGATACCTAGATTAAACGTAGATTGCAACACAAGAATCTAATAGTACTGAAAAATATTTTAAAATCTCAATAAAGTAAGTGGGGAAAATATTGTGTCCTAAAAGTGGGTCATATATATAAGATTTTAAGGCACATAGAATAGCATATAAGAACTGCACTTTAGTTGATAGAGTTGTTTCCCATGGGATCTCTGGTGAGCAATTGTGAAAACACTGTTCAGGAATACTAGGATTGTAAAATTGAGTAAAGCATTAAGCAGGTTAAATACAATCAGGTGGTGGCAGTCAGATATCTCACTGTTGAAGAGGGAGGTTGCATATAAGCAAGAAAAGAAAACTAGAATGATCCAAGAAGAACAGGATTAGAATTGAAGTCATCAGATAATCTAATTCCTAGCTTAATTTAGACACATATAGGTGAGTGGAGAAATATTTATAGATATGAGAGTACTTCAAAAAAGCTAGTGTAAAAGTGGAATTATGGGTGGGCAGAGTGGCATAACAGGTTAAGTTTCCCACATCTCATGTCAAAGTTCCTGGTTCAAATCCTGGCTACTTCCCTTCCTAATCCATCTTCCAGCTAATGAATCCTTGGAGACAGAAAATGGTGGCTCTGGTCCCTGCCACCCATGTGGAAGACCCAGTTGGAGTTCTGAGTTCCTAGCATAGGCCTGGCCCTGTCCTGTCTGTTGTGTGCATTTGGAAAGTAAGCCAGAGGATAGAAGATATCTTTCTGTCTGTCTCTCTCTCTCTCTGTCTCTCTCTATCTCTATGTCTGGTTCTGCCTTTCAAGCAGATGATATAAATTGACATTTTTAAAAGGTGGACTTAAAAGTATTAGTTTATTTTGGGAAAACAATTTTACATTCATGCATAAAATTCCATTATAGGCATTTCCCATGTATTAGGAAAAAAATTTTGCACAAAAATAAATTCATCCTTTTGTAAGATTTATTTTTTTATTTATTTTTTTAATTTATTTTTTTATTTTATTTTTTTTAAATTAAACTTTTATTTAATGAATATAAATTTCCAGTGTACAGCTTATGGATTACAATGGCTTCCCCCTCCCATAACTTCCCTCCCACCCGCAACCCTCCCCTCTCCCGCTCCCTCTCCCCTTCCAATCACATCATGATTCATTTTCAATTCTCTTTATATACAGAAGATCAGTTTAGTATATATTAGGTAACAATTTCAAGTGTTTGCCACCATATGGCAACACATAGTGAAGAAAAAATAATGTTGGAATACTAGTTATAGCATTAAATAAGAGTGTACAGCACATTAAAGACAGAGATCCTACATAATATTTTTTTAAAAAATTAATTAATTTTCTATGCCATTTCCAATTTAACACCAGTTTTTTTTTCATTTCCAATTATCTTTATATACAGAAGATCAATTCAGTATATAATTAGTAAAGATCACATCAGTTTGTACCCATGCAGAAACACAAAGTGTAAAAATACTGTTTCAGTACTAGTTATAGCATCACTGCACATTAGATAACACATTAAGGACAGATCCCACATGGGATGTAAGTACACAGTGACTCCTGTTGCTGACTTAACAATTTCACACTCCTGTTCATGGCGTCAGTAATCTCCCTAGGCTCTAGTCATGAGTTGCCAGGGCTATGGAAGCCTTTAGAGTTTGCTGACTTTGATCTTATTCCGATAGGGTCATAGTCAAAGTGGAAGTTCTCTCCTCCCTTCAGAGAAAGGTACCTCCTTCTTTGATGGCCCCGTTCTTTCCACTGGGATCTCACTCACAGAGATCTTTCATTTAGGTCTTCTTCTTTTTTTTTTCTTTTTCATGGTGTCTTGGCTTTCCATGCCTACAATATATCATCAAAATGTCTATTCTCCCAAAAGCAATTTATACATTCAATGCAATACCAATCAAGATACCAAAGACCTTCTTCTCAGATCTGGAAAAAATGATGCTGAAATTCATATGGAGACACAGAAGACCTCGAATAGCCAAAGCAATCTTGTACAACAAAAACAAAGCCGGAGGCATCATAATCCCAGATTTCAGGATATACTACAGGGCAGTTGTTATCAAAACAGCATGGTACTGGTACAGAAACAGGTGGATAGACCAATGGAACAGAATAGAAACACCAGAAATCAATCCAAACATCTACAGCCAACTTATATTTGATCAAAGATCCAAAACTAATCCCTGGAATAAGGACAGCCTATTCAATAAATGGTGCTGGGAAAATTGGATTTCCATGTGCAAAAGCTTGAAGCAAGACCCCTACCTTTCACCTTACACAAAAATTCACTCAACATGGATTAAAGACTTAAATCTATGAACCGAAACCATCAAATTATTAGAGAGCATTGGAGAAACCCTGCAAGATATAGGTACAGGCAAAGACTTCTTGGAAAAGACCCCAGGAGCACAGGCAGTCAAAACCAAAATTAACATTTGGGATTGCATCAAATTGAGAAGTTTCTGTACCTCAAAAGAAACCGTCAGGAAAGTGAAGAGGCAACCGACAGAATGGGAAAAAATATTTGCAAACTATACTACAGATAAAGGGTTGATAACCAGAATCTACAAAGAAATCAAGAAAATCCACAACAACAGAACAAACAACCCACTTAAGACATGGGCCAAGGACCTCAATAGACATTTTTCGAAAGAGGAAATCCAAATGGCCAACAGGAACATGAAAAAATGTTCAAGATCACTAGCAATCAGAGAAATGCAAATCAAAACCACAATGAGGTTTCACCTCACCCCAGTTAGAATGGCTCACATTCAGAAATCTACCAACAACAAATGCTGGAGAGGATGTGGGGAAAAAGGGACACTAACCCACTGTTGGTGGGAATGCAAACTGGTTAAGCCACTATGGAAGTCAGTCTGGAGATTCCTCAGAAACCTGAACATAACCCTACCATACAACCCAGCCATCTCACTCCTTGGAATTTACCCAAAGGAAATTAATTTGGCTAATAAAAAAGCCATCTGCACATTAATGTTTATTGCAGCTCAATTCACAATAGCTAAGACCTGGAACCAACCCAAATGCCCATCAACAGTAGACTGGATAAAGAAATTATGGGACATGTACTCCATAGAATACTATACATCAGTAAGAAACAATGAAACCCAGTCATTTGCAACAAGATGGAGGAATCTGGAAAACATCATGCTGAGTGAATTAAGCCAGTCCCAAAGAGACAAATATCATTTGTTTTCCCTGATCGGCGACAACTAACTGAGCACCAAAGGGGAAACCTGCTGAAGTGAAATGGACACTATAAGAAACAATGACCTGATCAGCTCTTGTCCTGGCTCTAGATGTACAATGTAATACTTTATCCTTTTTAGTATTTGTTGTTGTTGTTGTTGTTGTTGTTCTAGTACTAGTGGTTGAACTCTGTAAGATTTATTTATTTATTTATTTGAAAGGCATTTTGACAGAAAGAGAGATCTTCCATTCTTTGATTTGCTCTCCGAATGTGTGTACCAGCCAGGGCTAGGATAGGTCAAAGCTAAGAGCCAAGGAATTCCATCTGTGTGTCCTATGAGGGCAGCAGAAACCCAAGTACTTGGGCCATCATTTACTGCCTTCCCAATTAGCAGGCAGCTAGATGAGAAGCAGAGTTGAGACTCAATTCCAGGTGTTTGGATCTGGGATGCAGGTTTCCCAAGCAGTGGGGTAACCTGCTGTGTCACAACACCCTCCCCAAATTCATTTAATTCTATTTATTTTCCACAAACATTTTATATTTCCCTAGGGTGTGTTTAGCATACCCATGTAGAGTTCCTTATTCTATCAATGGAGAGAACCTGGAAACAATCACACACTTGATTTATTACCATTCTCAAGAAATAGCTGCCTCTAGGGACGGGGTAAGAAATTCACAAAATGATTCTAGAGCACCTTATAGTGCCAGAAATTAGGTACTAAACAAGAAAACAAAAGGCCGCAGATGGGGTATGTCAAAATGACACATAGCCACATGAAGGAGCTCTCAAAGTTCAATTTGTGCAAAGAAATGAAGTAGCATTAAATTATATCTTGAAGTATAAAATAAGTAGTTGTGATCCATACTGATATAAATAAGCAACTGAAAATAATAAAAACAAATTCTCAGGTTGAGGAACCCTAAATAATCTATATATGTACTTGAGGAGAGGCTGCATAACTCCCCTCTCCCTAAGTGTGGGCTGAGCATCCTGTTATCCTCTTCCAGAGTACTGTATGGAGGGGGACTTGGGGAGAGTGGCAAGATTTGCAGTGTAAAAACCTGGCAAACACTATCTCAGCCAGATGAGCAAGGTTAGAACCAATAGTGATATGCCATGCTGATTGTATGTTCCCCTGACATGATGTGATCAGAATGGCACATGAACCATGAGAAAAATGTCAGATGAGGGACATTCTACAAAGTATTTGACCAGTACTTTTCATATATGTCAAGGTCATCAAAAATAAGGAAATCTGAGAAACTGGCACAGTCAATAGAGGTCTAAGGAGACATGATGAATAAGGTAGTATAGTATTCTGGATGGAATCCTGCTTCAAATTGGGTATTTAGTCCCACCTGCACCTCTAATCTGGGGAATTAAACAGAATTGAAGGAACCTTCTGTTCAGAGAATACCTCCACCCTTCTACATCATGCTACATCGGCGACCAGCTCTGAAGAGTCATTCACTCTCTACCTTCTGCTGAAGATCCAGAGACAAAGTTCATCTCTTGGCATTCCCCTCTACCCTACCATCTTTTCTATTATTTTCAGTCAAGAGTTTGGACTATGTCCTAATGTCATAAAAGATAAACTTTGTTATTGTCCCGCCTCTCTTTCTTGAGGGGTAGGGAGCAATTTTTGCAATTTGTACATAGGAAAGATCTTGATTCCAACACATTTACTAGCAAGTCAGGTATTACTTTAATATCAAAGAGTAGTCATTAAAAATAAAAGTTAACTGCAATCCTCAGCACTCTCCCCCTTCCTTCCCAGTATCTTGGATTCATTTTACATTGTTTGACAGTAGATTACTATAGTGTCTTGTGACACCTCTTTGAACTTTAAGGCAGACAGAGCAGTAATATCCTATGTATGTTTTAGTATAGCAGCAACTCCTGAAACAGTAAAGTCAATCTCCATTCCACATCAGATTTTGCCAGGCTTCTGGCTAGCAGCAAGGAATTCTAACACAGATTGACCTGGGATTTTTTCAAGATTCCACCTAGATTTTGCAATAAAATGTCCTATAGTTAAGTGTTTGCATTGCCCCAAATAGAATTTTTCCTTTCAGTACTTATACCTACTATGTGTGAGGTTTTGAGTCTCCAGTGCCAATTGAATTCAACTTTTCTGATTTTATTAAAAATTGTACTGATGGTCCTCTTCCCCACTTAATGCTGTATAATTGTTCAAACCTGGTAAATGCCACTCTTAGGATCATTGGTTACTATCCTCACTCTGTCTTTTATGACCTTGTCTAAATATGATCAGAGTCGGTAAACTTGGAAGGCTTCCATAACCTTGGCAACTCATGACGACAGCCTAGGATGGTTAGTGGTGCCATAAACTAGAGTGTCAATTTGTTGGGTCAACAACAGGAGCCACTGTGCACTTGCTCCTCATGTGGGATCTCTGTCCTTAATGTGCTGTACATTGTGATTTAATGCTATAACTAGTTCTCAAACAGTATGTTTCACTTTGTGTTTCTATGTGGGTGCAAACTGTTGAAATCTTTATACTAAATTGATCTTCTGTATATAAAGAGAATTGAAAATGAATCTTGATGCAAATGGAAGGGGAGAGGGAGCGGGAGAGGGGAAGGTTGCGGGTGGGAGGGAAGTTATGGGAGGGGGAAGCCATTGTAATCCATAAGTTGTACTTTGGAAATTTATATTCATTAAATAAAAGTTAAAAAAAATTGTACTTAAGATTCGGTATTGCCATCAAACTTTTTCCCAAAATTCTTTTTGTTATATCATGTCTTTCGCAGTTACCCACTGGGTATACATTAAACAAGAGGACTCAAAAATAATAATGTGCTATAAAAACATTGCCATAAGTCAGTTACATGTATAGCACTTTCCTGCTCAAAACACTTTAGAAAATGAAAACAAGGAGTCAGGACACTTTTTAAAATAAATGTATACAGGCATGAAGCTGAAATATCTCAACATTCTGTAAGAAAGATTTAACTGAAAAGAAAAGATATGAGATTTTTCCTATAACTTTGTACCTATTCTCAAACTTCCTACTCTGTTAAATAAGACAATTCTCTGTTAGACTGGGCAGTTAACACTGCTATTGAGCAGCATTGAATGCAGGAATCCCAAGGGATTGAGTGTGTGTGTGTGTGTGTGTGCTCTTTATAGATTGCACAAGTTGTGTGACCTCCCTTGAGGAATGTGCTGATTGTCACTCAGGCCTCTGCCCTCTGCCCCTCTGCAATCCACCAGTGCCCAGGGATATTTTAGCTCAGCAGAGCAGCTTTCATCAATGCCATAATTTTGGTCTCTGTATTCTGTCTCCTTCTCCTTCCTTATTGGAACTATATTCATTTTATTTTTAAAACAAGTCCATTTAACTTTATTTCATCATTATCATGGAAGACTTGATTTTATAAAACATTTTTAAGAGTTTTGTATCACAGGAACATAAACAGTAGAAATATATATTGCTTCCTGGTCTCAACCTACATGAGTTAAAATCAAATAATTAGAAACTTTTTCAATACAGAAATAATGCAATGGAATAAATGACAAAAGGATCTAATAAAGCATTGAATTATTAGTACTTTCAGGCTCTACACAAAGAGTCTACCTATACAGACTTCTTTTGCTGCCATTTTATATTTATACATAACCCCCCTATCTATATTCTGAATCAAGCTACTTTACCAAAATGTATGATTTAGGAAAGTGTTTAGTTTTGTAGCAAAAGATTTTCCATCTACAATTACCACCTTGAAAGGAACTGACATTACAATGCTGACAAAATCTTCTGATATCTTTTAAATCATGTGCAGTCAATTCAAGACATCAACACTGTGGTAAGTCCAACAAGTTCCCTCAAAATGGAACAATTATGCATGAATCATTAAAGTATAAAGTTGGTTTCCCCATCTAAAAATTAACCAATAAAAGAAAACATATCAATTTTGGTTGATGTGATTTAAGGAAAATCACATGTGAGAATAACAATGACCTTATTTTTACCATGTCACCATCAGTCATTGACAAGAATTTTGCCAATAATGATGCTATTTACATTCTAGGTGGTAGTAATCAATGAATGAATATGGACTTCTAATAATCAGCAATGAATGGTAGTGTTAACCATTCCGATGCTTCCATTACAATCCAATCTTTGCACCAATCAGTAGATCCAATGGACCTGCATTGGGGATAAGATCATTAAAGCACTTTTCCAAAAATGAAAACACCCTCCTGGTCTCTTTCACAACAAGACATTTTGAAGCACTCATTGTTAGAAAAGATAGGTTACCTTGGTCTCTAGACACCAATTTATTTTCCTCAAAATACTTATATCTTCTTTTAATTTTTAAGCTTCCTGATTTTACAACTCACCTTTTAAGTTAATTTTAATATTTATTATTTGTATTCTATTGTAATCTTTTATTCTATCTTTCAAAATGTTTAGGTTTTTTAGTTCTTTTCATTTATTTCTTCAATTTCATCATCGTAATCAGCTTTAGTTCTCTCAGAGTTGTATTTGAGTTTTATTCGTGTTTTTCCCTTTATATTTTAACTTTCTATGAAACTGTTTATTTTTAAGCTTCTATAGTTTTGTCTAATTTGTTTTATTTTGTCAATGTTTTGTTTATTCATTTATAGCTCAATCTTTTATGTGGTCTCTATTTTTGCTTCTGTTTTTTTTTTCCTTTATACCTTTATCTCTTAATTTCTGCTCTTATTAACATTTTGCCTCTTTGAGTTCATCTATTTATAACATCCTCAGCATCTTGATGTTGATTGTTCCTTAATTTTTTTTTTCATACCAGACCAGGAACATGGGGTTAGGGATATTTACAGAGCAGGCACCTCAACACCAGAAGTAATAAGTGCTTGTTTGTTTCCACTCATAACCCTAGCTATCTCTCTGGCTTTAATGAACTTCTTGTTCCCAACTATGTTGTTCCAACCCATCCTCTAAGAATCATACACTGAGTAAACTAGAATACGCATAGACTAAAATTCCTCCCTATGAGCATTAAAAGTACTATACAAATGATTAATTTACATTGCTGGAATAATGTTGTTTTCTTCTATCTAAAACTTACTTCTTTTCTGATTATAAAGATTATAGTAAATTTAACCAGGTATGTGAAAGATCTCCACAATTAAAATTACAAAACATTAAAGAAAGAAATAGAAGAAGACACACACACAAATGGAAAAATCTTCATGTTCATGGATTGGAAGAATTAATACCATCAAAATGCCCATAGATGAAAAACAAAATAGCATCACAATACCAGATTTCAAGACATACTACAGCCAGCACCGTGGCTCAACAGGCTAATCCTCCGCCTGTGGCGCCAGCAGGCACACGGGGTTCTAGTCCCGGTCGGGGTGCCAGATTCTATCCTGGTTGCCCCTCTTCCAGGCCAGCTCTCTGATGTGGCCCGGGAAGGCAGTGGAGGATGGCCCAAGTGCTTGGGCCCTGCACCCCATTGGAGACCAGGAGAAGCACCTGGCTCCTGCCTTCAGATCAGCGTGGTGCACCGGCCGCAGTGCGCCAGCTGTGGCGGCCATTGGAGGGTAAACCAACGGCAAAGGAAGACCTTTCTCTATGTCTCTCTCTCTCACTGCCTGTCAAAAAAAAAGACATACTACAGGGCAGTTGTAATCAAAGTAGCCAGGTACCGGCTGTAGACCAATGGAACAGAATAGAAACCCCAGAAATTAATCCACACATCTACAACCAACTAACCTTTGACAAATCAGGTAAAATCAATCCCTGGAGAAAGTACAGTTTCTCCAATAAATTGTGCTGGGAAAAGTGGATTTACGCATGCAGAAGTATGATACAATACCTCTTTCCTATACTTTACACAAAACTTAAAATAGATCAAGGATCTAAATCCACCATCTGGTACCTTCAAATTACTAGAGAAAAACATTGGCAAAACTCTGCAAGACATTAGCATAGGCAATGACTTCTTGGAAAAACACCCCATAAATACAGGTTATCAAAGCAAAAAATAAGCAAATGGAATTATATCAAGCTAAGAAGCTCTGCACTGCAAATGGAACACTCAACAAAGTGAAGAGGCAACTGAAAGAATAGAAGAAAATATTTGCAAGCTATGCAACTGATACTGGATTAATATCCAGGATTTATAAAGAGCCCAAAAAAGTCAACAACAATAAAACAATCAAGGTAAGAAATGGCCAAAGGATATAAAAAGGCTTTTGTGAGATTTCACCTCACCCCAGTTAGAATGGCTATCATCCAAAAATCAAGAAACAATAAATGTTGGTGAGGATATAGGGGAATGTAAACTAGTACAACCAATATGGAAGACAATGTGTAGACTCCTCAGAGATCTGAAAATAGATACACTGTATAACCCAAGCCATTCCTCTCCTGGGAAGCTACCCCAACAAAATGAAATCAGCATATGAAAGTTATTTGTACCATATGTTTATTGCAGCTCAATTCACAATAGCTAAGATATGAAATCAACTCAGATATCCACCAACTGATAATTGGATAAGGAAAATACACACACACGTGCACGCGCGCGCACACACACACACACACTATGGAATATTATTCAGCCCTCTACATTTCAATGTATTTCCCTCCTCTTGGATTTTATCAATGCACATAATCATATGTTTTTCCTTATGTAGTGACATGGCCTGTATTTTCCCACTTACTAACATATGGTTATTCTTCTCCTTTAACTTAAAAATCCTCACAAAAATCAGTTTTAATGCTTTTTATCTTAGTCTCTTTGCTATTGCCATAGCCAAGCACTTGAAATTGGTAATTCATAAAGAAAATAGGTTTATTTTGTTTCATAGTTCTGGAAGCTTGGAAGCCTAAGATGACATGTACTTGGTTCTGTGAGGGTCTCTTGTTTGTTTCCAGCAAAGGGAAAAAGCAGAGGGCAAGCAGGCATGTTCAGAAGAGAGGAAAGGGGGCCAGATGTCTGCAACAGGTGACCCATTCCTACAAGAAAAGCTTTAATCCTTTAATGAGGGTGACCCAAACACCACTCAATAAGTCCTATCTTCCAGCGCTGCCCCACTGGGAAATCAAGCCTCACCATGAATTTTGGTGGAAACAAACCATATTCAAACCCAGAATCTCTGTATGCCACCAGAGATATGCTTCTTAAATCACACATCTATTTTGGTGCTATTTCTCCTTGTGCATAATCCTATCTCTTTACTGGAAGTTAAATGTTCTACTTAGTCCATATACTGTGCCAAATATACAGTAGGAAGGGACATAGACTAGAGATACTCTTCAGAGCAAGCTCAAACGCAATCTAACTCTGGTTAGTTGGATCTCTGGACTCAGAATCATAAATGTGAATGGCCATAAGAGCCTAACAGGTAACATGAACACATGGACTGGCGAGGGAATGGAGGAAACAATGGGGAGCAACAAGCACAGTGGTGAACCAGGAAGCACAGGCCTCTTTAAAGGATACCTTCATCTAGTTCAAGGTAATTTTACTGCCCAAAGTAAGGCCCTGATATTGCTTTTTTAGGGAACTTAAAAATACAAATTTTAAATAAATAACCTGATTTTGAAGAATTGTCAATTAATGAAAGCTTAAAAACACCATTCAGCCCAATACTATGGAAGGCAAACTAAAATGAGTGGCTTAGTCCCTAAATCACAAATATGAGGCCTCTATTTAACTGAGTTCTCATGGAAGGATGTAAGAACTAGAAATGTTCTGAATCCCCAAAATTGATTAAAGTTCATTGTATCCTTATAATTTTAGTTGCATCCACCCACCTTATTCAACCAGACATCTGCCTAGAATGTTTTCTACCCTTATGGAACAAAGCCGGGAATACACCTACATGAAGGTATCCAGGTGAGACATCCAGAAGCACTCAAAAGCCTATAACTCTGTCATGCCTTGAAAAGCAGTTTATGTTAAGGGCAGGGTTGAAAGGGTTAGGTAAAGTGGAATCTTCTTGGGCCCTCCTGTCAGTATAAACTGCTACTTCTGATAGTTGAGCTATGTGGTAATGAAGGCTGTTAGAGATAAAGATTTGAATGACTGCACAGCAAATCAAAAGAAGTTGATGAAAGTTTCAAAGGAATCACAGAACACATTAGAGACTGTGTGAACTAGGGTTAACATTCCCTTAAACCTCCTCAGCTTTAGTCTGATGAACTTCAGGACTGCCAAGATGCCAGCATATCAGACTGATAAACCATGATTCAGGGCCTAGATAAGACAAGATCACAGAGAAATAGAAGTGATTACAGAGCTTTTTTCTTCAAGGGTTAATGACTATGCAGTCCCAAGGGCATGCCAAACTCAGATTTGGCAGTGGGTAGACAGTCAACATTTATTCTTTCAACAAGTTTTCATCAAGCATTTATTATATGATAGGCTCTTTAATAGGCATGGAAGTTCAATTCTGAACATGCTAGATATGCTCTCCTGTGCTCTGAGGGTGAAGGAGGGGTAAACATAAATAAACAGGCAATTATAGTCTGTTGTAAAAGTGCCAAAACTGATATCCATGACATGATGGAAACACATGTGATAATATCCAACCCAAACTGCAGGTTCTTGGGAGCACAAGCTGAGAAGTTTGTATAGTTAGTTAGGGCTGCATATGTTCAGGGGAGCAGGTGAAAACATCTTTAGTCAAAAAATTTGTGTGAAACACAGGAGAGGTAGGCCTAAAGTTACCATTCTAAAGGAACTGCACATGAAAATTATCAGACCCAAGAGACCTGGATATCTCAGAAGAACAGACACAGCTTATTATGACTGAAGAATCCAGTTTTTTTTTTTAATTTTTTAAATTTTTGACAGGCAGAGTGGACAGTGAGAGAGAGACAGAGAGAAAGGTCTTCCTTCTGCCGTTGGTTCACCCTCCAATGGCCGCCGCGGCTGGCACTGCGACCCGCGCATCGCGCTAATCCGATGGCAGGAGCCAGGTGCTTCCTCCTGGTCTCCCATGGGGTGCAGGGCCCAAGGACTTGGGACATCCTCCACTGCACTCCCTGGCCACAGCAGAGAGCTGGCCTGGAAGAGGGGCAACCGGGACAGGATCGGTGCCCCGACCGGGACTAGAAGAATCCAGTTTAATGGGAAAAGCAATGAGAGATGATACATTCAAGGAGATCCAATACTGTAGTTGGTCCACTGCAAGACAAGTTCCAGAAGTGGTTACAGATTTAAATGATTTGTCAATCATAGTCACTCTTTGACTCATGGACTGAGTTGTTATAGAGAGCAGGACTTTACCCCCAGAGAAAAGGAAGGCCTATAACTTGGCTAACACCAAGAACCATTTAAGTGAACTTAAGTTAGCAATGGTGAAGAACTAGATGATATAAAAGGTTTGAGACAAAAGTCTGGCTGTAGCAATTAGTCAGAATATCTATCTAGATATCACTTCAGGTACAAGTCCATGGTGATACAAACAACCTCCAGCCTCACTGGGTATGCACATGGATGCATGATTAACATTGGTTTGTGGCTTGAGTCATCCAGGGATGATGGAACCTATGTTAGAAGATACTAATAAGTAATATCTCTTGTGGGACACAGACAGGAATGAACAAGTGAGTTGTTAATCTAGAATTGCCCTCCCCACTTGGTCTTCACTTGAACCATTTTTTAAAACATTGTTAACAAAAGTTAAACAGATTCTGAAAGGAGAGTCCTTCAAAACAAGTTACACTTTTGGAAATCTCATATATACTACATAAATGATTTAGAAATTCCGTTATGGAAAATATCTGTTCCGTTAATGGAACTAAAATTCTTTTTGGCAATAAACCTCAAATAAACAAACAAAAAAAGCACACATGAAACAAAACGTATAATTTTAGGTTTCTCTTATTCATAATGAAAGAGAAAGTTTTTCCTATACTTCCAATATGCATGCATTAATTAGAAACACATTAGCAGCTGAACATTGGAAAAAGCTTATACCAGAGAGGGAGTGTAAGCCCAATAGCATGAACTCAGGCTATAGAAATAAAAATGTATCTTGTAAACACCCAATAATCATTAATTTCAAGTTCTGACAATTAGTAACACAATGTAGAACTTTTTTATGTAAGTTAAACAAAACAGTGATATCAAGATTCACCTCTTCTCTAAACAAAAAATTAAAAAATGTCATTATGTTCTTAGAATTGTGTCTACAAAGCACATTGAATCTGTTAAAAACTAATTAAAAATTAAAATTTACAAATTTTAAAAAGAAAAAATGAACTATACATCAGAGCCATTCATATATATATATATATATATATATAATGCTCGATGATTTTCAAACTGTTATCTATGAATGAATATTTGATGTCATCTTACTTTGACCCTTAATGATTTAATAGAATTATTAAATCATCATTTCTCATTGTGTTCTCACAATGACTACATGAAGTAAGCATTATTTAAAGTTTGGATGGGATAAATGATGGAAATGGACTCATCTCTGTATCTCCTGATTCTTAATAAAATGATATAATTATTTTCAGTACAAAATAGTGATACATTCTTTTTTATTTTTATTTTTAGTATAGGGGTTTTGGTGCCAAAACACTATCTTCATTCTTTTTCTTATTTTTTAAAATCTCCATATTTGATCTCTATTTCTTCTCTTTTTTTAAAAAAGATTTATTTATTTATTTGAAAGTCAGGATTACACAGAGAGTGGGGAGGCAGAGAGAGAGAGAGGTCTTCCATCCGCTGGTTCACTTCCCAACTGGCCGCAGTGGCTGGAGCTGCGCTGATCCAAAGCCAGGAGCCAGGAGCCTCTTCCAGTCTCCCACATGGCTTTCCCAGGCCATAGGAGAGAGCTGGATTGGAAGAGGAGCAGCCAGGACTAGAACTGGCGCCCATATGGGATGCCAGCACTTCAGGCCAGGGAGTTTCTTTGACAAACATTAGGACACAATGTTTCCTTCTCCAACTAGAAACTAATGTGCTGTTACAACTCAAGCAAATATGTACTGATCCACAGTGCAGGGACTAAAAGAGGACACCTGCCCCATACTCTTTGTATTAATGTTGGACGTAAATGTTGAGACCCACATGTATTGCCACATGACGGTCAGAAAAGGATATCATGCTATTGCACAAAGAGGTAGGATCTGGAAGAACTGGATTGCTTTGGATCACAGTATATGAAAATGGGGCTATTGGCATCTTAGGTAGAACTGTGAAGCAAAGATAAGCAGAACATTTAATTGGGTTGTGCCATCAAACTAAAGAGGCTGTGGAGAGGTAAATGCAACATTTTTGAGCAAAATAGATGAGATGACAATAGGCTAAACCTAACAGAATACACAGAGGCATACATGAATCCACTAGTACAGTTGGAGACCTCAACATTTCTCTGTCAGAAATGGATAGATCTATCAGGCATAAAATCATTAAGGACAGGGGCTGGTGCTGCAGTGTAGCAGGTAAGGGCACTGCCTGCAGTGCTGGCATCCTATATGGGTACCAGTTTGAGTCCTGGCCGCTCCACTTCTGATCTAGCTCTCTGCTATGGCCTGGAAAAGCAGTAGAAGCTGGTCCAATTCCTTGGGCACCTGCACCCGCATGGGAAGAACCAGAAGAAGCTTCTGGCTTCTGGCTTCAGATCAGCATCAGCCA
This sequence comes from Lepus europaeus, assembly GCF_033115175.1. Lineage (NCBI taxonomy): Eukaryota > Metazoa > Chordata > Mammalia > Lagomorpha > Leporidae > Lepus > Lepus europaeus. Next base: position 79,764,321 of record NC_084829.1, read on the forward strand.
TTGCAGCCAATTAGGGAGTGAACCAGTGGATGGAAGACCTTTCTCTGCCTCTCCTTCTTTCTCTGTGTAACTCTGACTTTCAAATAAATAACAATAAAAAAATCATTAAGGACAGAGTTGAACTCAACAATACCATCAATGAAGCATACATAATGGATGTCTATAGACTATTTTAACCAGTAACAGTATAATACACATTCTTCTCAAACATTTAGGGAACATGTATCAAGAATAGGTCACATTCTGAGCCATAAAATATGCTAAGCAAATTTAAAATAATAGTAAGTATACTGGGTATATTTTCAGACCACAACAGAATTAAATGAGAAATCTATAGCAAAAATGTAACTGGAAAACTCCAAAATACCCAAAGATTAAGCAATATAGTCCCAAGTAACACATAGGTTCCACAAACAAGAACAAAAGAACTATAGAAAGTCAAAAGAATATTATGAGTACTATATGTTCACAAATTTGATGACATACATGAAAAGGACTACTTCTTTGAGAGACACCATCTGCCAAATCTCACAAAAAGAGAAATAAGTGATTGAATAGACCTATATCTATGATATTAAAAAATTAAATCAATAATTAATACTCCTCTAAAACAAAAAGCACCAAGTCAATATGGGTTCATCAGTGAATTCTACCAAACCCATTTAAGGGAGAAATTATACAAATCCTCTAAAATTCTTTCAAAAGACAGAAGCCTAGAGAATATTTTCTTGATTCATTCTATGTGGCCAGCATTTCCTTTATACCAAAATAAGATAATTATAAGAAAACTGCAGAGAACAATATCTCTCATGAATATAGATGCAAAAATCCTCAAAAAATATTAGCAAATGAGATTCATCAATACCTAAAATAAATTATACATTATGAATATATTCTGAGTATACAAGTCTGGTTCATCATGTGAAAATTAATTAAGGTAATCCATCACATTAACTGATTAAAGAAGAAAAATTACATGATTATTTCCATAGATGCCAAAAAAAAATTCAACAAATCCAACATCCATTCATATAAACTACTCTTAGTAATTTAGAAACAGGAACTCCAATTTGACCAAAAACATATATAAAATATCTATAGCTACCATCACAATACATAGTTATATAATCAGAAAATAGAAGATTTCCCACTAAAATAATAAACAAAACAGATGTCCTATCCCTCTCTCCTTTTAGTATCATACTGGAAATCATAGCTATTATAATAAAAGGAAAGTAAAAGTATACATATTGGGAAGGAAGAAATAAAGCTGTCTTTGCTACAGATAACATGATTATCTGTGAAGAAAATCTGAGAGAACTGCTAAAATAATCCCTAGAATTAATAAGCAGTTTATCAAGTTTACAAAATATGATTTATATAATAAAGTCAATTCTTCCTACATAACAACAATGAACAACTGAAATAGGAAATTGAAAACACAATACCACTTACATTAATAGAAAACTGAAAAATCAAGGAATAGCTAAATAAATGGAGTGATAGTTCATGTTCATGGAAATAAAGTCCCAATATTTTAAGACACTAGTTTTTCCCAAGCTGATCTATAGATGCAATGCAATCCCAATCAAAACCCCCCCAAATTATACTAGATATATATATATTTTTAAACTTTTATTTAATGAATATAAATTTCCAAAGTACAGCTTATGGATTACAATGGCTCCCCCCACCCATAACTTCCCTCCCACCCACAACCCTCCCCTATCCCGCTCCCTCTCCCCTTCCATTCACATCAAGATTCATTTTCAATTCTTTTTATATACAGAAGATCAGTTTAGTATATATTAAGTAAAGATTTCAACAGTTTGCCCTCACATAGCAACACAAAGCGAAAAATACTGTTGGAGTACTAACTATAGCATTAAATCACAATGTACAGCACATTAAGGACAGAGATCCCACATGATATTTTTTAAAAAATTGATTAATTTTCTATGCAATTTTCAATTTAACACCAAGTTTTTTTTCATTTTCAATTATCTTTATATACAGAAGATTTATTCAGTATATACTAAGTAAAGATTTCATTAGTTTGCACCCACAAAGAAACACAAAGTTATACTATATATATTTACAAACTGATTCTAAAGTTTAGATGGGGAAGCAAATGGCCCAGAATAGCCAACAGAAAACTAAAGAACAACCAAGTTGGAGAACTGACACTACCCATTTTCAATATTTACTAAAAAGTTGTAGTAATCAAAATACTGCAATATTAATGAAAAATAAACAAACATATCAGTGGAACAGACTTCCCAGAACTAGAACTGCACAAATATAACCAACTGATCTTTGACAAAAGGATAAAGGCAATTCAACAGAGAAAGGGTAATCTTTTCATTACAGTGTGCTGGAAAAACTGGACATCCACATGCAGAAAATAAGTAGGTAGGTAGATGAGTCAATAAATAACAAGGCATAAACTTTAAATCTTCGAGAAAATTTACTCAAAACAGATCCTAAGCTTAAATGGAACATGCAAAAATTCTAAAGCTCCTAGAATACACCTGGAGAAAATCTAAATGACCTTAGATTTGGCATGACTTTCAGATACAACACCAAAGGCCTACTAACCCATGAAAGAAAAATTGATAAAATATGCTTCAGTATAATTTAAAATTTCTGCTCCACAAAAGATACTGTCAAAAGAATAAGAAGATAAGCCATAGATGAGAGAAAATAAAGGACTATTATCCAAAGCCTACAAGGAATTCTTAGAACTCAAAATAATAAAATAAACAATCTGATTTTATAAATGGGCAAAAGATATGAACAGGCAACTAACCAATAAATATATAGTTAGCAAATAGCACATGAAGTGATGCTCAACATCATATGTCAGTAGGGAATTATAAATTCAAACAATAAATAAGATATCACTGAACCCATATTGGTATGGCCAAAATTCAAAACACTGACAACACAAAATGGTGACAAGGATCTGAAGCAAAAGGAACACAATTCACTTGTTGATCAGGATGTTAAAGGGAATAGCCACTTTAAACTACAGTTTGGAAGTTACTTACAAATAGACTTGCCTTTGATCTAGCACTCCCACTGCTGGTATATACCCAAAACACATAAACACATTGTATCAAAGAGATACCTGCACCACCATGTTTATAGCATCACTGTTCACAGTAGCCAAAATATGGAATCAACCAAGGTATCCATCATCAGATGAGTGGATGAAGAAAATGTAGTGTATATATACAATAGAATATTATTTAGTTGTTAAAAAAAGAATGAAATTCTATCATTTGCTTCAAAGTGGTTGTAAATAGAGGACATCATGATGAGTGAAATAAGTTGGACACAGAAATATAAATACTGTATGTTTTTCACTTATATGTGGAAGCTAAAATTAAAAAATAATAAGAATTTCCTGTGTCAATTTTAATGCAAATACAGTGCTTTATCAAATTTTGATTTAAATCTTTGTCAAAAATTGTGAAGAATGAAATACTAATATAATTTAATGGTGTCTATTTTAAAATTTACTGTATATGTGTAAAATGAACATATTTTTACTTGATCATTGTATATAGCCTTTGTCTATATTCCTGCTGAACTATGATCTTTTTACTTTTTATTTGTTGAACTCTTTATTTAGTGGAGCATTGGCTTATTTATTGACTATTTATTTACATAATTGACCATTATGTAAATTAAAATTATCTCAAAAATAAAAAATGACAAAGTTGGAAAAAAAAAGAAAACCTGAACATGTTAAATATCTTTCCAATGATCCAGTAATTGCACCTCTTGGTATTTACCCAATTTAGCTGAAAACTTATGTCTATACCAAAATCTATACACAATATTTATAGAAGCTGTATTTGTAATTGCCAAAATTTGGAACAATCAAGACATCCTTCCATAGGTAATGAATGAATAAACTACAGCACTTCCGGACAATAGAAATTTATTCAGCACTGAAAAGAAATGAGCTATCAAGCAATTAAAAAGTATGGAGAAAGCTTAAAGGCATATTTCTCCATGAAAGAAGCCAATCTGATTCCAGCTAGTATTTGCTGGAAGAGACAAAACCATGGAGAATGAAAAGATTAATGGTTGCCAGAGATTAGAGGGGATATATAGGCAAAGCAGAAAGGATTTGAGGGGTAGTGAAACTATTCTATGTAATACCATCATGGTAGACATGTCATTTTCTTGTACATTTGTCAGAACCCACAGAAAATAGAAACTCATGAGAGAACCCTGATGTAAACCATGGGCTTTGGCTGATAATGATGTGTTAATGTAGGTTCATTGATAGTAATAAATGTACTCATGTGGTGCTGAATGTTGATGCTTAGGGATGCTATGTGTGAGAAGGAGAAGAAGGGAACTTTTGTTTTCCCCACTCAATTTTACTGTGAATCTAAAGCTGCTCTAAAAAAATAATGGAGGGCAAAAGAGAATGTCAGGTCCCAGAGAAATCCCCTGAGATTCAAGACAAAGTCTTGACTTTGCTTTGTAATCCACCTGTTACCATAGCCTCGAGATGGTTAGAGCTGGAGAAGTTGTCAGGGGCACTGCAGGCTGCTAAACTATGAGAGGAAAGGAGTCTCCTTGTGTCAAAAAACAGCTGGAGATATGGAGTCACGGGACCTGGTGGACCACTGCATAGCTGTGATCTTGATGAATTACTTACTGAACTTCAGTTTCCTTGCCCTTAGAAGGATTGTTATGAGGAACCAGTGAGTTAGCAGGTGCAAAAGTGCTCAGTAATATCACCATTTTTATGAAAGGTTGAAATTGAAATCAGGCACAGCACAGAGTCCTAATAAAGGATCTGAAATGCCCAAGTTGCAAAAAAGAACATTAGGAGAAAAAAATCTAATTCTGATGAGGGATTATTATGAAGACATTGGGAACAAAAAGAGGTCAACAGTGATTGCAGGATTTCCTACTGATAGTACAGGAAAGAAAAGGAGTGGGGTGCCCTTTAGAATCGGGACAAATTAGGAGAGGACAGCAGTGTTTGATGGAAGGCAATGGTTACGTTTACACTAAATTTTAGTTTCCAAGTGGAAATTTAAATTTAAAATGTGTGACAGACACTCAGAAGAGAGATTGAGGCCAGAGATACAGAGCTATCTGCTTCAGGCTGATAGGTGAAGATTCCAGTGTCAATAAAATCCAGATGCGGGGAACACAGGGAGAAAACCAAAAGGCTGGGAACTAACCTCTCTATGGCTTCATTTCTGCCTGAAGTGCTCAGGTTCCTAGTTCATGAGTGTCCTGTACAGCGAAGTCACTGGACATCCATCATTCCAAGCTCTGCCTTTTAAATCTTACTCTAATTTAAACCTAAGGTAATTAATCAAAACGAGACAAAAACTCCCAGAGATTTTCTTGTCTTTTGCACTAACCACCTTTCCTCTCCAGGTTCCTCTCCAAATTCTTCACTGAAGAGTTTAATAATCCTGTTTGGAGCTTTCACTAGCTGTCATCTTCACTAAATGCCTGCCAAGGAGAGTCTTCAAGTGTGTGATGTCTAACAAGCTGGACACTGAAAGCAGTTATTGAATAGAGCCCACGGACATGACAGCTTATGATAATAGCCTCAAAACTACTACACATGAACATTTCAAGGCTAAAAAAAAAAAAAAAAAAAACATTAATCCCTGGACCACCCGACCTCATTAGCTCCAAGGCTCTCACCACAGTATGAGCTCAGTCCCTCCCTGCCTATTGTCACAGTCAATAATAGCCATGTCTTCTCAGGTCCAATTGTGTCTCGGGTTCTCTATCCTGGACACATTCATCTACCTGATCCTTTATATTTCAAGGACAATGAGCAACCAGAATTTGACCACTTAGAAAGAAGTTTGAATTGTCTTTTATTATGATTCTTGTTTCTTGTAACTTTGACAATTTTTAGTCATCCTTTCAGCTAATAAGGCTTTGGGAGTTTTGTTTGGTTTTTGGCCTTTGCCTTGAGAAAAGGAACAGAGCAACCCATTTCTTCCACGTGTTTCATTCCCCAACAGGCAGGCTCATACGTACTATAAGCACATTTTGGTGACAGCTGCCCCATTCCTCCCTAGAGAAGAGAAGCATTAGGAAGGGGTGTTCAGAGGGAATGTAATGAAGCCAATGCACCCAACAGGGCATTCACATGAGTCCCTCAGTTCAATGTAGGTTCACATGCATGAACTTGGAAAACTCATCCCAATGCCCCTAAATGAACACCCGCTCCCTGTACCACAAGCAACACCTCTATTTCTACAATTCTTCCTGTCAACTACTAATGGTCCTAAAAAGAGATAAGAAGCATTATGTGAAACATTTTTTTAAAAAAATATTTATTTATTTGAAATTCAGAATTACAGAGAGGGAGAGACAGAGAGAGAGGACTTCTATCCACAGTTCACTCCCCAGATGGTCACAACAGCCAGGACTGGGCCAGCCCAAAACCAAAAGCTAGTAGCTTCATCTGGGTCTCCCACATGGGTGGCAGGAATCCCAGCACTTCAGCCATCTTCTGCTACATTAGCAAGGAGCTGGATTGGAAGTGGAGCAGATGGGACATGAACAGGCACCCATATAGGATGTCAGTATTACAAATGGAAGCTTTACCAACTATGCCACAACGCTGGCCTCAAAATGTGGTCTTTATAGTGACGCACTATGTATACCATTTTGTAGGAATCACTTTTCTTTTTTTTAAAAAAGAGAGAGAGAGAGAGAGAGAGAAGGAGAGGCAGAGAGAGAGGTCTTCCATCCGCTGGTTCACTTCCCAATTGGCTGCAACGGACGGAGCTGCGTCAATCCAAAGGCAAGAGCCAGGAGCTTCTTCCGGGTCTCCCCTGAGGGTGCAGGGGCTCAAGGACTTGGGCATCTTCCACTGCTTTCCCAGGCCATAGCAGAGAGCTGGATGGGAAGTGGAGCAGCTAGGACTCAAACTGGCACCTGTACGGGATGCCAGCACTGTAAGCAGCAGCTTTACCAGCTACACCACAGCACTGTCCCCAGGAATCACTTTTCAAGCATTGACTCACTGTCCCAGTATATTGAATAATTTCTTGTGTATAGAACTATGCCAGGCATTTTGCAATGCTAATTAAACAGAAACAATTGCTAACCTCTAGGCATTTATAATTTAAGAAAGACAGCTTCACTGGGGACAGTTGGGAACTAAATCAGGACATCAACAAAATTAAGCAATACTACACAACTATACAGATGAATGGCAAGAGTAAATGTGTTACTGAATGTCTTCTGGCAGCAACAGATCCCGCCTGCCTGGGGAGTCCCAAAGTTTCCGAACTAACGTTATTAAAGTTCATTGTGACTGTTATTTATCTTTTCAATGCTTCAACTCATTGGTAGGTGCTATCTAAGCCCAACAACAGTGTGTAACTGACAACATATTCCCATCCTTCCATTCTGTAGCCAGAGCTCCTCAGAAGTAAACAACCATCTACCCCTTCCTTAACACTTAACGCAACTTCTTTAGCCCAAGTTCTGTAGGTCTTTGCTTGCCCAGAACTAGTACATTCTGTTTATTCCAATTTGGGATCTGTTCTGTCTTCTCTAAACCTCCTTCCCAGGGTCACTGCCAACCAAGAGAGGATAAAACCCAGTTTCCTCCAGATCATCTCCAATCATGCACCTATTTTAGATAGGCAATAGCTGTCACAGTAGTTTACACCAATGAAGGGGTTGGACTCACCAGGGTCATCACTTAATATCAGCAGTTCCTAAGTCTCCAGAGAATTGAGAATTATATTTTAGCTTGAATATACTTGCAAAGTAAATTAGGGAAAAAATGTACTAGGCTTGGGGCTTGACAAAGATTTTTAAAACAGAAAGTTCAAGATACTATTTTGTAGGAAAAGTTACATTATCTGTTAACAGTGGTTAGTTCTATTGTGAAGGCATTGGCTAAAGTGTTGAATAGGGGCAGTATCTGAAATTGTTTGAGTATGTAAGCCCATAAGGCCAGGCAGAGATTTGGGGTCTCAGATGGAACCAGATCATCAGAGATCCCCACAGCCATCATTCCTCTGCCTTCCTTGGTCAGAACTAACATCTTTGAAGTGTAGTCCACAGATGCACTCCCTTCAGATCCAGCAGATGTTCTGTGTCTGGGCTTCAATGGGGAACAGGAGTCTTTGGTAAGGCTGGGATGCCCCCAGCAGGGTTCAGCTTCCAGCTCTGAGTCCTGCCACCTTCTCAGTAGCTGACTCAGAGCATAATGCAAGTCCCAGATCTTTCTGGGACCCATGCCCTTCCTCCTCTTGATTCTGCTGTCTTCTATCCTCTTTTTTGGAATTACTCAAAGGTCCAATCTTCTCTATACCGTCAGCTTCCAACACAACTTGCATATGTCTTCAAAGGAATTAGGCCAAACATCCAGAAGGCATGGATCTGGCAGGAAGCTTTGGCTTCTGGTCCAGAAACATAAACCATCCTTTAGATAAGCAGGCCAAAACCTCTGGCTATTTGTTTGACAATGGAAAGGGAAAAATATAGAGAGAAATATGATGCCATAAGAAGTTGACTCTGGGTGTCATGGGGACGCAAAGGGCAGAAATCTAACTCTGCCAGAGTCAAGGGTGAGACTCACTGATGGTTTAACAGAGAAATGATTTTAAGATGAGTTTTCAGGTATATAAAATATACTCTACCCTTGACTTTCCAGAACATATCTTTTGGGGGGAAATTAAACAAGTACTTTTTTTCCAGTGGTCTAAAAATGTAGAAAAAATACATTTTTTACTATGTGGTAGACTTTCTAATGACAATAACAGTAGTGACTATCACAATGAAAACAGAAAAAGGCAGGAATTACTAAAATTTTTGTGACATGTGAGTATATATACATTTTCTAATTTACCTGGAGGAACTGTAGAGATCAAGTTAGTCCTTATTTTCCACTATCTTTACCCCCTACATCTAACTGTAGCATGTGTAGAGATTGACGTGAGTTTGAGTGATTGAGTAAAATCAGACATATTGAACTTCCCAGATCCAGTAATTAATACCTTGTCAAATAAGAAGACAGTGGTGCACTCAAGAGGAAAAGCCCAAGAGTAATTATACAGTGGCCAGGTTAGGGCTCAGTAAGTGACACTGACTTATTGGCCCTGAGCTTCTGACATTGCCTGTCAAGATCAATTTATAACCGAAATGACTCATCTACCCTTCTTATTCTAAGATCAAGTGTATGTCCTCTGCTCAGGGGAGTCTAACTTTCTTTGGCAGACTGATGGAGTCAAAGTCTAATTAACATGTGATAAATTACATTGAAGCCATTGCCTGTTACCTGATTCTCAGATAATCCATTTCATGTTCAATGCTATCTTTTGCTTAGTGCCTATGACTTTATAAAGGATATATACAAAAAATATCCTAAAACAAATTATAGTATTTCTTTGGGGGGAAAACATTGTCTTTTGTAAAATAAAAATAGGAAACTTTTTAAAAAGGAGGAAGAACTTTTCAGCTTAGAGCCAATAAGATCTGTGGCTCTGACCTGGGCATCCTTCGACTCCAGGGCAGGTCCATTTCCAGTGATCCAACTCTTGGCAGAGCTGCCAGGGCTATTCACAAGCTGACTTCTGCTGAAAAGCCCTTCACTCAGCCCAGCTTCCAAAGTGACCACTGCAGCTGAGGGGATGGTCAAGTAGGGTCAGCAACATTGCAGGCAGAACTGTAAATTTCTTGTTAGAGATGCCACCTGCCTTTACCTGGCCAGCTCTCCTCCCAGGCCAGCCAAGTAATGAAAGTCAACAGAGTGCCTTCCCCTAGGAGGTTCACACCTCCCTTAGGATATACCCCATGTGAAGAGATAGATAGGCCTGGGCCTCTGAATTTACAAGGCCTAAAGCCCACCAGATTATTATCAAGCCCCTTCTATCAGGTTCTATTTGCCTCTCAATCAGAAAAATTACTTGTAGCTTAGACAGCACCTTTCTTAGCTCCTCTAATAATGACTCTGTCCTTTGTTCTAGACCCTGTCTAGCGTACTTGGGCCTCATTCCTTTGTAATCATAACCTCTACTCTACCACCAATGGCTCTACTCCCAACCTGTGTGTACTGATGGTCCTCTTCCCCACTTAATGCTGTATAATTGTTCAAACCTGGTAAATGCCACTCTTAGGATCATTGGTTACTATCCTCACTCTGTCTTTTATGACCTTGTCTAAATATGATCAGAGTTGGCAAACTTGGAAGGCTTCCATAGCCTTGGCAACTCATGACGACAGCCTAGGATGGTTACTGGCGCCATAAACTAGAGTGTCAATTTGTTGGGTCAACAACAGGAGCCACTGTGCACTTGCTCCTCATGTGGGATCTCTGTCCTTAATGTGCTGTACATTTTGATTTAATGCTATAACTAGTACTCAAACAGTATGTTTCACTTTGTGTTTCTATGTGGGTGCAAACCGTTGAAATCTTTATACTAAATTGATCTTCTGTATATAAAGAGAATTGAAAATGAATCTTGATGCAAATGGAAGGGGAGAGGGAGCGGGAGAGGGGAGGGTTGCGGGTGGGAGGGAAGTTATGGGAGGGGGAAGCCATTGTAATCCATAAGCTGTACACTGGAAATTTATATTCATTAAATAAAAGTTAAAAAAAAAAAAGAAAAAAAAAGGAGGAAGAACATATTCATTTAGTGTCTTTAAGGTACAACTGGGCTCTTTCTCTTACAGAACTGTGTGCATTGTTCACAAGTCTGCATCATCCAACCACCAAGAGCTAAGTCACCAAGAAAAATCTGCCTTAGACAGAATTACCCAGGTGGGGGTGCATAGGATTGGGCCAAAAAATGATTATTTCAAGTAATATCTGCGGAGTCTGGAGAGCCCCCACACCAATGGTAGATGAGAAATTGAAATCCAGCAAATGCTGCAACACTGAGAAAACCAAAAGGCTATGCAGTCAATCCATGTATCCTTGAACCAATGCATCCCGGCTGGCATCCCTGAGATTAGTAACTTAACACTAGTGAACAGTACACCTAAAAGGTCAGTATTTTAAAATGCAAGTCATTCTCACCAGACCCTCCTTTCTACCCCACACACTCAAAACCAAACTTCCCTACCTGATTTCCCTTTCATTATTAATGTTGTCATTTTCCTGTCACATGAGCTTAAAATATTTGTAATGCTGTCTGACTTTTTGAATTATTTCTTTTTTTTTAAGAAGGGAGAGTTGAGAGAGAGAGAGAGAGAGAATATCTCCACCCACTATTGACTCCCCAAAAGCTCATAAGATCCAGGGCTAGGTCCAGCTGAAGACAGGAGCTCAGAACTCAGCCTTGGTCTCTGATAATGGGTAGCAGGAACCTAACTACTTGAGCCAAACCTGATGCCTCTCAGGACGCTAGAATCAGAAATAGAGCTGGAACTGAAACCCAGGCACTCAAATGTGGAATTTGGGCATCTAAGCAATGGCTTCATAGTGTGCAGACACCCACCTCGGTTTAAAATATTTGTTTAAAAGGATTTATTTATTTGAAAGGCAGAGTTACAGAAAGAGAGAGAGAGAGAGGGAGAGAGAGATAGAATATCTTCCATCTACTTGTTCACTCTGTAAATGGTCACAATGGCCAGAGTGAGCAATCCAAAATCCCATGCCACAGTGCCAGCCACAGCTTAAAATCTGAAGGTCAAATTTGAGTCCTTTTTGATTCCCATAGCTCAATCCCTGTAATGTCATTTCTTTCTTCTCTTTTTCAATTGTGGTAAAAAGGCATACAATAGGGGCTGGCACTGCGGTATAGTAGGTTAAGCTTCTGCTTGCGGCACCATATGGATGCTGGGTTATGTCCCAGCTGCTCCTCCTCTGACCCAGCTCTCTGCTTATGGCCTGGGATTGCAGTGGGGGATGGCCCAAGTGCCTGGGATCCTGCACCCATGTGGGAGACCTGGAAGAAGCTCCTGGCTCCTGGCTTCAGATTGGCTCAGCTCTGGCTTTTGCAGCCATCTGGGGAGTGAATAAGCAGATGGAGTATCTTTGCCTCTCCCTTTCTCTGTCTATAATTCTGCCTCTCAAATAAGAAATATTTTTTAAAAAGCACACAATATAAAATTGACCATCTCAACCACTTTTAAGTGTACAATTTACTACTGTTAAGTACATATACATTGCTGTGCAATCTCTCAAAAGTTCATTTGTAAAACTGAAATTCTCGACTCCTTAAACAATTTTCCATGTGCTTTACCACCCTCCCTGGCAAGCACCATCCTACTTTCTATCACTATGAATATGAGTTTTGTATAGGTATCTTCTATCAGTGGACACCTACAATATTTCTCTTTTTATGACCGTCTTTTGTCACTTAACATAATGTTCTCAAGCTTCTTCCATTTTACAGTACATGTCAGAATTTCCTTTTAAAGACTGAAAAAATATTCCATTGTTTGTATATACCACAGTTAGCTTATCCATTCATTCATCATTGAATGCTTGGGTTGCTTCCATCTTTTGGTTGTTGTGAATAACACCACTATGAACATGGGTTAACAATTATTTCTTTGAGTTTCTATCTTTAGTCCTTTTGGATGTATACTCAGAAATAGAATTTCCAATTCACATGGTAATTTTATTGTTAAGTCTCTGAGAGCCCCCCATACTGTTTTCCAATCTGCCATCTCTTGCCTTGTGCCATTCTTCGACAACCCCACTGTCAACCTAATTCATGCTCATTACCTCTGCCCTGACTGCAAAACCCTTCAAACTCTTTTCCTGTTCTAGTCAATCTGCCAGATTAACTTTCTTGTAATTGAAGTTCTGATGTAATCTCTTTGCTAAAAAGGAAAATCAAAACAAAAACCAAAAAACTTTCAATGGTTCAATAGTCCCATTCCCACCAATTATGGTCATAAATCTTTGACAGGTTTACAAGAGTAGTCAAAATATGACTTCTTCCCCTTATCCAGCCAGACAATGCTCTAGCACACACTTCCCTGCATCCTTTGTCATGCTCTCCGGCTTCCTGTCCATATTAGTTCCACCTGCTCAAATACTGTACCCTTAGAAATAATTTCACCTGGCATTTACTTGAGCAGCCAAAATTCCTCTTCCAAATGGAAGTATCTGTCAGCATGTGATTCATCTCTGGATCTCCCATGTATCCATGCACCTGTCCTTTGAAACACTCAGCACATTCATATTTTCATGTTCAATGTCTTTTATATTACACCAGGAGCCTTACTGGCAGAGAAGGGTCTATTTCATTTGCAAATAAAATCCCAGCATTCAACACTGCTGGGCATACAATATACAGGGAAGAACTTTGTTGTTAAATGTTGAAGACTTCATGTTTTCCTAACTGCAAGGGTATTTCAAAAATTCATGGAAAATGGAACTAAAACAAGTTTTAGTCTAACAACTTTTGAAATTGTGCATTTCTCATCATATGCATTTCCATGAACTTTTTGAAGACCTCTCACATGAATTCTGCTGTTTTGAAATTCCAAACTTTTATAACAGAGCCAAGTTCATAAAGGAGTACTCCAGAGGTGCTCTGAGGATTCTTTATTAGTAGACTAAATTATCCAGACTCTTTACATCAATCAGACAAGACAAATAATGGCTAAGTATCCATTTCCCTTGGGGCAATATAGACTCAGTCCTCACTGGATTCCATATTGGACCTTCTGCAATTTAGTTTCTTTCCTTTAATTATAATTATTGTCTTCCAAATGTTCTATGCTAAGAAATAAATTATTATGATTATCTAATAATGTAAGAATCTCATGGAAATAGATTTGAGGAATATTCTTCAGTGGGCAGAGCACTATCATTTCAGTGAGGAGTTTATGACTTATCTCCTTTTTAATTGCTTTGCTTTATTATTGCTTTCCTGCTCTATTGGACAGAACACAATGAAAAGAATCACTACTTTTGCCAAGGAGAGACAACATAAAAATAAGTTAAAATGGGAGCGAACTCTACATGCATGGTGTAATTTTAAAGTAAAATTATAACACATAATAAAATTCAAAATGAGTTGCAGCTGTGGTTTGCTAATCTTAAGCATATCATTGAGGAGAAAATTGACTAATAAACAATCTCCCACACACTAACAAACCAATGTACATATGAAAATAAAATTAACCCATGTTATAAAAAACTAAAAAGAAATCCATAAAATATACAGTAAGCTGTCATTTTTCAAGAATATTGGGAGGACAGAAGCAAAGAAGGTTGAACCTTGTTGAGTCTGGACTGGGGAGAAGCAAGAGAGGAAGAGAGGATCAGCAATCAAGGCAGAGGCCAAACCAGGAAGTGGCACCAAGGTGAGCAACCAGGAAACCCAAGGGCCTGCCAGAGACACAGAAAGTGCACATGATGAAAACACTATACATGGACTTGAAATTTTACCTTTTAATCCAATTTTCCATAAAATTTTTAAAGTGAGAGTGGAAACATTCTAATGCTTCTGGAAAAAGAAGAGACTTTGAGTCATAGTTGTTTTACCTGGCAATGCACTCATTGTTGCTTATAAGAGCGTCTTATTTGGGACTGCTGCTAGCTCATGCCATGCCATTTGGAGGAATGTCAGTCACCTCTCTGGACAAAGTGAGAAAAGATTCCTTCTCTCAGACTGGATGGGGGCTGGATTGTAGGCTGGATTTCATATCTTGCTCATCAGCAAGCAATGGTGGCCCTGATTATAAAGCTGATGTTTCCTACTTTACACAGTAGATACAACACATAAAGACTGCCTGTGATGTAAATCAATTTACAATCTGTGTTTTCATTAAAATTTTTAACATTGCCCATCTGAGAAAGAAAAAAAAAGTCTTCACAGTATGGGAGTGTGTGTATGGGTGAGGTGGGGGGAATTCTACTTCACAGTACCAGAAGCTTTTGAAATGTCAAAGTATAAAAAAAAAGTAACAAACTTTTGATAAAATCTTAAATCTACAATTCAAATAAGTTTAAAAAAAATCTATGAATTAGAAATAGCTAGAATGCTTTTATTTTGAGGATTTTATGCCGAAGACGAAAAGATTAAAAAAAATAGAAAATACCAAAGTAAGCTCAAAAGTCTTGGGTTTTAATTAAAATTAAAATACTAGAACATGAAAACATGCAGTTCTCCTATATGAATCACAGAAAATGTTGGTTACCATAACAATATCTTGTAAATTATTGCAGGACTGTAGAGAAACAAAAACACAAATATGTTTGAGGGTGTCAGAGAGAATGTGGCAGAATGTAGCAGACAGCAAAAGAGATACAACATATTACCTAGAAACCACAAAATAGTCACAGTAGTAAGGGAGCTACATATTCAACAAAAATATATTGGCCAAGAAGCCCCGAAAATTCTGAAAGCAAGTCTTGGTAAGAAAGTGACACCAATCACTTCCCTGATGTGTGTCCTTTGTTGCATTCCATTTCTGTGCCTCCAACATCTGCGTAAGGAGACTCAGAAATTTTTGTTGCTTCAAATTTCACTTTCTACTATAGTTACAACTTAAAAAGAAATCTGCCAGGCTGCCATTAGCATAGGGATGGTGCTACATAAGCAATATTCTTCAATATCTGAACAGATATACTTATTCATTATTTCCACTGTCACAATGGTCCCCAAATCTAAAATTAATAAATGTATAATATGGTATTTTTTATCAAAATACCTGCAAGTTCCTAGAATAATAGGAAACTTCCAGAATTTGATGGAATTTTTTATGAGCTGACAAAAAAAAAAAATCAACATCCCCTGCAAGTATCGGTGAGGAACTGAATCTAGAGAGCTCAATTCTTAAAGAAACATTGCTGGCTAAAATATATAGAAATCATATTATCCATTGTTTGATTTTGTCATGGGGTATTTTTCTGATATCTGCCTTTTCTGTATTCAATCAACCTAATAAGGAATCTGTTAAAAAATAGTTAATTTTTTATACTAATGCTTCTTAATCTTCTTCCATTATATATTCTTTTTACATTTAATATATTTTACAATTGACATTTCCACTTTGTATGATGATTCTGTTTCCTTTAGTGTCTCTTTTCCTAGTACTTTGAGACCTCACACTGTGCTTAAATATAAAGGTTTTTCAGAGCAGATATTCTGCATAGTGATTAAGACCTGCCAGGGACACCTGTGTCCTGTCTCAGAAGGCCTTGATCGAATTCTTGGCTTGGCTTCCTGACTCTAGGTGCCTGCAAATGGCATCTTGGGGAAGCAGCAGGTGATGGCTCAAGTAGTTGAATCCCTGCCCTCCATGTGTGAGACATGGACTAGGTTCCTGGCTCCTGGTTTTGGTTTAGTCTAGCCCTGGATAGTCTGGGTATTAGGGGATTGAAGCAGCAGATGGGTGTACTCCCTCTCTCTCCGTCTCTCTCTCTGCCTGTCTCTCACTCTCTCTCTCTCTCTGCCTCTCTCTCTCTCTCTCTCTCTCTCACACACACACACACACACACAAGTACATAAATAAATAAAGATAATAACCATAGCACTTCCTTTGAGAAGTTATCAGTGAGAGAATCTTACAAAGTCTTTCTCACAGCCCTTTCTCATAGGCATTCAAAAGGAAGGAATTTTAACAGCAGGAAATGCTATGCGCAGAATCATCAGATTTTTAGAAAAGCAGAATTTGTTTCAAATCCTGCTATAGTTTTCCTATATCCATGCCCACAAAAGCCAGTGCTCAAATTACAAAAGTTCAGTACCAGAAATCTCTCTGACAAGCTTAAATACTGTATTAGCGCTCTTCAAGATCCTATCAAAAGCCCTAGGAGCATAACAGCAAGGAAACACTGAAAGGTTTCTGCAGTAATAATGTCACTGATGTTGATGGAGAGATAAGGCACTTATTAGGTGTTCTTTCAGAGGAAGTCAGAAAAACTTATTAGAAATAAAACAATACAAGATGACCAGGTTCACTGGTTCCTTGGGAATAGAAGCTCCAGGCAGTTCTCAAGCCTATTGGAAAGTCTGGGACAGCCAGGCAAACAAAGGTAGACAATAACATAAATGGGTGGATTGTTTGCCATCACATTCTGAGGTTTCTTGGTGATTTGGTTTATTAGGTTGAGGGTGAACAATCTTTAATGAAACCAGGGTTTATTGACAAGCTGTACACAAACCCACAAAACCATCCCTGGGAGAAAAGGCCTATTTCCTCCCCCTGAATATGCCTTCATTTGTGCAATAGCTTTGGTTGTTTTTCTAACCATGAATGCTCTGTTAATGAGTAACCTGTCATTTATTATCTCTAAAAGTCATGTGCTTTACAAGTGATCTGTTATCTCCACTTTATTGGTCTCTTAATCATATTCTGTTGTTGCAGAGTCTTTGGCATTGAACTATATTGGAAGCCATTAAGTTTGTCTAAACATCACAAGCAATGAGGTTAATTCTACTTCTAAAAGATTTTTTTAGAATGCCCAAAACATGAAACAGAATAGTAGCATATTTGCTCCTACTAACCTTACAGACAGATGAAGCTAATACAATTCATTAGGCATAATCGAAATAGAAACCCTACAATGAAAACATCAGAAACAGTGTGCAAATTGAATTTTTGAAGTATAACATCCCCCTAGTGCACATAGTCAGCTCCCATAAATTTTAATGGACATAATTTGCTCAGCTGAAGGATTTCACCTGCTTCTGTGTAAAACCAACTACATATAGAAAAAGGTGCCCACAGGGGCTGGCGCTGTGGCGCAGTGGGTTAATGCCTTGGCCTGAAGCGCCGACATCCCATATGGGCGCCAGTTTAAGACCTGGCTGCTCCACTCCCGATCCAGCTCTCTGTTATGGCCTGAGAAAGCAGAAGATGGCCCAAGTCCTTGGTCCCTTGCACCCGCGTGGGAGACCCAGAAGGAACTCCTGGCTCCTGGCTTCGGATCAGCACAGCTCTGGCCATTGCGGCAAATTGGGGAGTGAACCAGCAGATGGAAGACCTCTCTCTCTCTCTCTCTCTCTCTCTCTCTCTGTCTCTCCTCTCTCTGTGTAACTCTTTCAAATAAATAAATAAATCTTAAAAAAGAAAAAGGTGCCCACAAAAGAAAACGGATGTTGCTGCTAATGTTTGCTTAGATAGAGCCCAAAGGAATTAGAGTTAATTAAATGTTAGTTGTTGCATAGTGTAATAAATGAGGAATTGGTATGAAATTGAGCAAATTATGTGTTAAAAAAATCTAGGAAAACAATGCTGAAGTCAGCACAGGTATGTATTTGCCTGATTTCCCACTTAGAATCCAATTCTCTCACCATTATGAGTGGGGGCTTCAAGGTAGATATAATGCCTTACTCCCCAGTGTGGCACTCACAACTTAAGCCTGCCACTCTAATGCTAGTCTGGAGATACTTTTGGAGTCAAGTTGAACTATGCTTTGTTCCCAAAATTCTATCCAAACGTGCACACTTTTAGGCCTTAGCCCCTACTGATCCCTCTACATAGTTCCAATCTTCAGTTGCTAAATCCTTCACCAATTCTCAGAAAATCTAGTAAATGTTAGAAAGTTTTTCTTGATTCTTCCACGTGAATATTGATTGATCATGGTAGTCTCAGATAAGACCCTACTGTATTGCTAAAACTTACTGAAGAACTTAGAGATTTGTTTATATGTGAATAGTGTAACACAGGAACTCAGCTCAAGGAATAACAGGCCTGGATTCAGACAGGCAAAAGAACAACTGTGAAGACTTACGTAGACTCATACCTCTTTATTCTCACAGCAGTGGATGAACATATCCAATCTGCTGTGCTCACAGTAGCAGGAGAGCACAAAAAGAGGATCTGCACTCAGCTAGGCCTTCAGTTTCTAATATATGCTTACAGACAACAGAGGCAGGCAGCCAAGGAGTATTAGCCTTTTGGACCTGTGTCAGCTTTTGGGCCCACAGATCAGCAGAGAACATGTCAGATTCTGATCCTGCAGGTTGCCATGGAAGTGAGGGAGCCTGATTGATTCCATTTCTTCCACAATCCACTTCTGGATTCCCTGTTTCACAATCTTTTGCAAATATTATCTTATAGGAAGAGTATGAAATATTGTATCGAAATTCTATAACAGCAATATAAGCTAGAGCAACAAATTATGAGTGAGCATTCAATACCAAACAAAACCAACCCAGACCATCCCCACAGAATACAACCATGGCTGGTTTTGATTATACTGCTCCTGGACTAGGGCCTTCACATGGGTCCAGGCATTGTACCACAACATGTATTTTATAATTTTAAAAAGTATTTTACCTATGCAAGGCTGTGTATCATTATGCATCATTACTTTTTAAAACAAAACTCAGGTGATTCCAATGTGTAGTGAGGTTTGAAAACTATTGCTTTAGAATTTATAGTCAGAGACATAAATATGTTTAAATGTGTTTCTCTTCCTTCTACTGATCCTAACCACAACAAAACCTGCTCCTTGCTACTCTGGATGTAACACAGAATGAGAGAAGTTGGCAACCCTATATGAAAGAAAAAAAAATGAATGAATCTAAGAAAGAGTAGGTCGATAATTTCTAATACCTATTATTTTGTTTGTGCTTACTATGTACAACACAAACACACATACTTTTGTCTTAACTCTGTAAGATTATTTGCAATGTCTCCTTACCACCAAATACTTATGTTTCTTAAAACCAAGGACTATATACCTATCAGAATGGCCCAATCCATCACCTTGACAATGCTAAATGCTGAAAATGATGTGGAGCAAAAGGAGCTCTCATTCACTGCTTGTGAAAATGTAATAGAGTACAGCCACTTTGGAAGACAGTTTGACAATTTCTTATAAAACTGAACATAGTCTTTTCATGTCATCTGGCAATATTTACCCAAATTAGTTGAAAACTTGTATCTACATAAAAACATGAACAAGAACATTTACTGTAGTTTTATTCATAAAACTACAATCAAGCAATCAAGGTATCTCTTGAGTAAATGGATAACCTACAATATATCCACACAATGGAATATTATATAACATGAAAATAAAATGAACCATTAAGACATGAAAAGACAAGAAGGAAACTTAAATCCACAACAATAATGAAACAAAACAATGTGTTTTGTATGATTCTAGTACTATATGTACTGCATTCTGGAAGAGGCAAAACAATGGAGACAGTAAAAATATCAGTGGTTGGCAGGGATTGGAGGAAGGGGAGAGTAGATAGGCAGAAAAAAGGACTTAGGGCAGTGATATTATTCTATACAATACTCTAATGGTGGACATATGTCATTATCTATTGTTCAAATTCACAGAATGTATACAACCAAAAGTGAACCCAAATGTAAACTGAGTTTAGGGTGAAAATGATGTGTCAGTGTAGGTTTATCCATTGTATGAATTGTGCCAGTGTAGTACTGAATGTTCATAGTGAGGAGAATGTGGATGTGTGAGGGCAGAGATACATGGGAACTACCTGCACTTCTCTTCACTGTGTTGTGAAACTCAAACAAAACAAGGCTGAGGACATTCTTTTACTTACACACATCTCAATTGTCAAAATCAAGAACTTTGTAGTAACTCCTGATGATTCTTTTTATTTCTGTGGTATCTGTTGTTACATTTCCTTTGTCATCCCTAATTTTATTGATTTAGGTCTTCTCCCTCTTTTTTTATTAGTTGGGCCAATAGTGTGTCAATTTTGTTTTATTTTGTTTCAAACAACTAGCTCTTCGTTTCACTGATCTTTTGTGTTTTTAAAAATTTTGTTTATTTCTTTTTTTTTTTTTTGACAGGCAGAGTGGACAGTGAGAGAGAGACAGAGAGAAAGGTCTTCCTTTTCTGTTGGTTCACCCCCCAATGGCCGCTGCGGTCGGTGTGTTGTGGCCAGCGCACAACGCAGATCCGAAGCCAGGAGCCAGGTGCTTCTCCCAGTCTCCCATGCGGGTGCAGGGCCCAAGGACCTGGCCAACTTCTACTGCACTCCTGGGCCACAGCAGAGAGCTGGACTGGAAGAGGAGCAACCGGGAAAGAATCCAGCGCCCCAACCAGGACTAGAATCCCGGGTGCTAGCGCCACAGGCAGAGGATTAGCCTATTGAGCCACGGCGCCGGCTCTTCTTTAATTTTAATTATGTCTGTCCTCCTACTAATTTTGGGTTTGATTTGTTGTTGTTTTTCTAGACCTTTGAGGTGCATTAATAGCTCATTCATTGGTGCCTTTCCAATTTCTTCATGTAAGCACTACTTCGTATAAACTTCCCACTTAACACTGCTTTTGCTGTATCCCAAAAGTTTTGTTATGATGTATTGTCATCTTCATTTGTTTCCAGAAATTTTTTTTTATTTCTCTTTTGATTTCTTCTATGACCCCACTGTTCATTCAGGAGCATGTTATTCAGTCTCCATGTGTTTTCATATGTTCTAGAGATTCTTGAGTTCTTGATTTCCAGCTTCAATCCATTGTGACCAGAGAAGATGCATGATATGCTTTTTTTTTTTAATTTGATGAGACTTGCTGTATGGCCTAGTATATAGTTTGTTCTAGAGAAAGTTCACGCACCGATGAAAAGAATGTGTATTCTGCATATGAAGGGTCAAAAGTTCTTTAGATATTGGTTAGGTGCTTTTGGTCTATAGTTTCGATTAAGCCTTGCTGTTTGTTAATTTTCTATCTGGTTGATCTATCCATTGATGAAAGTGGAGTGTTGATGTCCCACATTACTATTGTATAGGAGTCTATGTCTCCCTTTAGATCCATTAAGGCTTATTTTAAATAGCCAGGTGCCCTGTAATTGGGTGCACATATATTTATTATAGTCACATCTCCTGTTGAATTGATTCCCTAATCATTACCCAGTATACTTTCTGTTCCTTTTAACAGTTTTTGTGTTAAAGTCTGTTTTGTCTGATATTAGGATGGTTACAACAGCTCTTTTTTGCTTTCCATCCTTTCACTTTCAGTTTGCATGCATCTTTGTTGGTGAGGTGTGGTTTTTGTAGGCAAAAATAGGTGGGCCTTGATTTTTAAACCATTCAGAAAGTCTGTGTCTTTTAATTGTGTCCTTTAACAGAGTTGAGGCCATCTATATTCGAGGTGACTACTGATAAGTAACAACTTGGCCCTGCAATTTTTCCATAAATATTCTTATTGTTTACAATGAATTTCTTTTGTACTTTCACTGGGAAATTTTCTGCCTTCACATTCTTTCATAATGATGACTATCTTTTTGTGTTTCTGTGTGTACACACAGTACACCCTTAAGCATCTTTTGTAAGGCTGGACAAACTATGACAAATTCTTTCAATTCTTGTTCGTAATGGACAGTCTTTCTTTCACCTTCATTCATGAATGAGAGCTTTGCAGGGTACAGTATTCTGGGTTGACAGTTTCTTTCTGTTAAGATTTGGACTATGTCTCTCCATTCTCTACTGGTCTGTAGAGTTTCTGATGAGAAGTCAGTTGTGAATCTAATTGGAGATCCTCTGGAAGTAATCTGGCATTTCTCTCATGTACATTTTAGAATCTTTTCTCTATGTTTACTATGGAAAGTTTGACTACAATGTGTCGTGATGAGGATCTTTTATGATCATGTCTATTAGGAGATTTATGTGTATCTTGTACTTGGACATCTCTTTCTTTCTCTAAGTTGGGGAAATTTTCTGTTATTTCACTAAATAGGCCTTCTAATCCATTCTCTCCTTCCGTAGGAAGGAACTCCTAAGACCCATAGGTTGAGACATTTGATAGTATCCCATAAATTAATACCACTGTTTTTAATTTTTCTAATTTCTTCTTCTTTTTTTTTTGGACTGAATAAAAAATTTCCAAAGATTTTTCTCCAGCTCAGATGTGCTCTATGCCAACAAATTGGAAAATCTAGAAGAAAAGGATAGATCCCTGGACACATATAATCTACCAAACTTAATTCATGAAGATATACAATACCTGATCAGACCAATAACCAAGACAGAGATTGAATCAGTAATAAACACCTTCCCAACAAAGAAAAGCCTAGGTCCCAAAAGCTTCAATGCTGAATTCCACCAGACATTTAAAGAAGAACTAATTCCAATTCTTATCAAGCTATTCAAAACAATTGAAAGGGAGGGTATCCTCTATAAATTTCTTCTGTGAAGCCAACATCTCCTTATTCCTAAATCAGAAAAAGAAACAACAGATAAAGAGAACTGTAGAACAGTCCTATGATGAACACAGATGCAAAAATCCTTGACAAAATATTCGCTAATCAAATCCAACAACTCATTAAGAAGATCATCCACATGAATCAAGTGGGATTTATACTTTGTATGCAGGGATGGTTCAAATAAAAAATGTGACACATCATATTAACAAACTGAAAAACTAAAATCATATTATCTCAATAGATGCAGAGAATGCATTTGAAAAAATACAACAAGTTTTCATGATGAAAACATTATGCAAATGGGTATTGAAGAAACATTCCTCAACACAATCAAGGCCAACTATGACAAACTCGCAGCCCACATCTTATTGAATGGGGAAAAACTGGAGGCATTACCTCTAAGATTTGGAACCAGACAAGGATGCCCACTCTCACCATTGCTATTAAATATAGTCCTCAAAGTTTTAGCCGGAGCCATTAGGCAAGAAAAAGTAATCAAAGAGATATAAATTGGGAAGTAAGAAGTCAAACTATCCTTGTTTACAGATGACATGATTCTATACATATCGGATCCAAAAGACTCCATCAAATGACTATCTGAACTCATAAATGAGTTTGGTAACGTGGCAGAATATAAAAGCAATATGCAAAAATCAATAGCCTTTGTATATACAGACAATACCCTAGCTGAGTTAGAATTTCTAAGATCAATCCCATTTATAATAGCTACAAAAATATTTAAAGACCTTGTAATAAATTTAACCAAGAACATCAAAGATCAATACAATATAAACCATGAAATATTAAAGAAAGAAATAGAACAAGACATAAAAATGTGGGAAAATCTTCCATGTTCATGGATTAGAAGAATCAATATCATCAAAATTCCCATAATGTGAAAACAACTTACAGATTCAATGCAATACCAATCTAAATACAAACAAAATTCTCAGGTCTAGAAAAAGTGATGCTAAAATTCATATGGAAACACAAAAGACCTCAAACAGCTAAAGCAGTCTTATACAACAAAAACAAAGCTGGAGGCATCACAATACCAAATCTCAAGACATACCACAGGGAAGTTATAATCAAAATAGCCTCGTACTGGCACAAAAACAGATGTGTAGACCAATAGAACAGAGTAAAAACATCAGAAACCAATCCTTGCATGTACAACCAACTTATCTTTAACAAAGAACTAAAATCAATCCCTGTAACAAAGACATTCTCTTCAAAAAATGGTGCTGGGAAAGCTGGATCTCCACATGCCAAAGTGTAAAACAAAAATCCCTACCTTAACCCTACACAGAAATCCACTCAAAATGGATCAAAGACCTATATCTACAACCCAATACCATAAAATTATTACAAGATACTTGGTATAGGCAAAGACTTCTTGGAAAAGACATCAGAGGACAATAAAAGTCAAAATTGATAAATGGGATTACATCAAATTGAGAAGCTTCTGCACTGCGAAAGAAACATTCAGAAAAGTGAAGAGGAAATCGCTAGAATGGCAAAAAATATTTGCAAACCATGCAACTGATAAGAATTAATTTCCAAAATCTATAAACAGCTCAAGAAACTCAACAAACAATCCAGTTCAGAAATGGGCAAATGACTTAAACAGACATTTTATGAGAGAGAAAATTCAAATGACCAACAGACATGTTAAAAATTGCTCAGAATTGCCAGCACTGCAGCTCTCTAGGCTAATCCTCCACCTGTGGTGCCAGGACTCCGGGTTCTAGTCCCAACTGAGGCACCGGTTCTGTCCTGGTTGCTCCTCTTCCAGTCCAGCTCTCTGCTGTGGCCCGGAAAGGCAGTGGAGGATGGCCCAAGTACTTGGGCCCTGCACCCGCATGGGGGACTGGGAGGAAGCACCTGGCTCCTGGCTTCGGATCGATGCAGCGCACCAGCCGCAGCGGCCATTTCCAGCGCGCCAGCCGCAGCGGCCATTTTGGGGGTGAACCAACAGAAGGAAGACCTTTCTCTCTGTCTCTTTCTCTCTCTCTCTCACTGTCTAATGCTGCCTATCAAAAAAAAAATTGCTCAGAATCACAAGTCACCAGGGAAATGCAAATCAAAACCACAATAAGGTTTCACCTCACTTCAGTTAGAATGGCTTTCATACAGAAACCAACAAAAAGCAAGTGCTGGCAAGGATGTGGGGAAAAAGGTACCCTAATCCATTATTGATAGGAATGTAAACTGGCGCAGCCACTGTTGAAGATAGTATGGAGATACCTCAGAAATCTGAATATAGACCTACCATATGACCCAGCCATCCAACTCCAACTCCTGGGAATTTAACCAAATGAAATGAAATCAGCATATGAAAAAGTAATCTGTACCCTATTTTCATTGCAGCACAATTCACAATAGCTAAGATGTGGAATTAACCCAGATGTTCATCAACTGAAGATTATACACACTAAGGAATACTATACAGCAGTGTTGTTTGCAACAAAATAAATGCAACTGGAAACCAATTTTACTTAGTGAAATAAGCCAGTCCCAAAAAGACAAATACCATATGTTCTCTCTGAACTTTGGTAACCAATGGAGTACCTAAAAGGTAATCTATAGGAACGAAATTGACACCTTGTGATGTGATGATTTTGAACAGCCCTTGTCTTGACTGTTAAGGAACAATGTCTTTGTTTTTGTTTTTTCTTCATACTATTTTTTGAATTCTCTACTTAGTGTAGGGTTAATTTTATGGTATAAACTTAACTGAAAATAGATCTTTGTCAACAATAATAGGAATGGGAGAGGAGGGAGAAGTGTGGGAGTATTGGTGGGAGGGAGGTAGGATGGGAAAAATCACTGTGTTCCTAAATTTGTATATGTGAATAGTATGAAGTTTATATTCCTTAAATAAAGTTTTTCTAATCAAGGACTTATAATTTTAATTAATTTATTTATTTGAGAGGCAGAGAGACAGAGGAACAGAAACTGAGAGACCTCCCATCTGCTCTGTCACTCCCCAGTAGGGCTTAGCTAGGCCAAATTCAGGAGCCAGAAAATCAATACAGATCTCCTATAGAAGCAACAAGAATTCTATTACTTGGGCCATCTTCTGCAGCCACCCAGGGTCCACACTAGCAAGAAGCTGGAATAGGAAGTAGAGCCAAGGCTTGACCTAGGCACTCCAATATGGAATGTAGACTTCCCAAATAGCACCCTCACTGATAGAATTTAATCAAATTACTCAAATTATTCTACTAATGTGCCTGATAATAAAAGAAAAGGTATGTTTTTTTTTTCTGGTCCTGGATTATACATGGCATTTGGTTGTCATGCCTCTTTATCTCCTTAGATCTAGTTCCTCAATCTTTATTTGTCTTTCATGAATTTGACAGTCAAGAAGTATTTAGGCCCTTTAATTTGGTTTTGTATCATGTATTCTTACAAATAAGGCTTAAGTTTTACATTTTTGAAAGAATTAGCACAGAAGTTACATGTTGTATCCTTGTCTGTGCATAGTGATTAGAGACACATGATATATATATGCCTCATTATAAGCGATATTTACTTCGATCACCTAGTTAAGGTGATTTCTGCCATATTTCTCCAATGTAAATCCATTTTTTTCTTTTGTAATTAATAAATGTCTTTTGGGAACGTACTCTGAGGTATTGTAAATATTCTTGGCTAAAATTATTATTACTATAGTGGCTGCCAAATGACAATGTGACTACTTACATGCCTTGTAATTCTCCTTTTCAGCAACAGCAAATATTTCCATTATTCTGGAAGTGACATAACACTAAGTAATAGTGCTGCTTAATTGTATTCTCAGAGCCGATCAGATTTTAATCAGTCTAATTAGTTTCATGTCATCCAGTGTGTTCTGGAGCTGTCATCTAGCAGATGCTGGAAAATCTCTGGTTTGCTTGTCTCTTGTGAGTCCACTGAAGATTTCCCGCTATTGTTTAGCAGAGGTAAGAACCCTGTAAGCTGATTGAATTTTCCTGAATTTCAAGGTTCTTGGCCTTAAAAAATATAACTGGTTCCTTGAAAGTTTTTAGGTAAGGGCCAACTGCCATTCCTGAGGTTCAAAACCAGGGAATTTAAAATTAAATCATCTCCTTGAATTTAGATGATCTATCTACTAAATAAATGGACCTTTCTTGTATTACAGGCATTATGTTTTTTAATCCAACTAAAGGGTTCTTTAAGCTTCATATTAGGCTTTATTCAGTTTTAGAACTTCCATTTCATTCTTTTCATATTTTTGTAATCTCTACTTACATTCCAATAATTTTGACATTTAAATTCATTATATAAGCATTTCCTTTATATACTAGAATGTAAGTATAATTGCATCTTTAAAATATATCTGCTAATTGTAGCATCTGGACTGTCTCAGGGTCTCAGTTTCTGCTGTCTTCTTCATGAGAAGGGTGGAGGCATCATGATACCTTGGGCCCCTGCAACTGCATGGGACATCCAGAAGAAGTTCCTGGTTCCTGGCTTCAGATCAGCACAGCTATCTGAGAATTGAACCAGAGGATGGAAGAATTCTTCTCCTCTCTCTCACTCTCTCTCTCTTTCTTTCCCTCTCTCTCTATGTAATTCTGCCTTTCAAATAAATAAACAATTTTATTTTAAAAATAGCTTGGTACTGGCCCAAAAACCGATACAAAGATCAATGGACACCAAACAGACAGCCCAGAAATTAACCAACATACACACAGTCAACTGATTTTTAACAAAAGTGTTCAGACCATACAGTAGAATAAGGGCATTCTCAATAACAAGTGGTACTGGAAAAACTGGATTTAAATATGTAGAAGAATGAATTAGATCCATATCTCTTGTCACATATGAAAATTAACTCAAGATGGATCAAAGACCTATATTTAAGAACTGAAACTATGAAATTGTTGAAAGAAAATGTAGAGGAAACACTTCATAACAGTAGGGTAAGGGATGACTTCTTGGACAAGATCCCCAAAGCACAGGCAACAAAAGAAAATCTAAACAAATGGAACTATATTAAACCCAGAAGCTTTTGCAGAGCAAAGGAAATAATCAAAAGAGTGAAGAGACATCCAGCAGAATGGGAAAAAAATATTTGTAAACCATGTGTCTGACAAAGGATGAATATCTTAAATATATCAGCAACTTAAAACACTCCACCACAAAGAAACAACTAATCCAGTTGAGAAATGGGCAAAGTAATTCAAAAGCGCGTTCTCAAAAGAAGAAATACAAATGGTCAACAAATATATGAAAAAATGCTCAACATCACTAACCATCAGGAAAATGCAAATAAAACCACGATGAGAAATCACCTCACCTCTATCAGAATGGCTAAAATTCAAAACATAGGGAGTAACAAATGCTGGTGAGGATGTGGAGAAAGAAGAACTTTTAAATACTGTTGGTGAGAATGTAAATTAGTGCAGCCACTATGGACAACGATATGGAGATTTTTTTTAAAAATTAAAAACAGACTTGCCATATGATCCATCAATCCCACTACAGGGCATATACTCAAAAGACTTGAGCACATTGTATCAGAGATACCTGCACCACCATGTTTATGTCAGTACTGTTCACAATAGCCAAAATCTGAAATCAACCAAGATGTCTATCATCAAATGAATGGATAAACAAAATCTACTAGGGGGCTGGCATTTTGGCGTAACAGGTTACGTTGCCACCTGCAACATCAGCATCCCTTATGGACACTGGTCCAAGTCCAAGCTGCTCCACTTCTGATCCTGTTCCCTGCTAAAGTGCTTGAGAAAGCAGTGGAAGGCGCCCCAAGTATTTGGGTCCTTGAGTCCACATGGGAAACCCAGATGAAGTGCCTGGCTTTGGCCTGGTTCAGCCCTTGCCATTGCAGCTGTTTGGTAAGTGAAACAGCAGATGGAAGACCTCTCCCTCTCCCTCTGTAACTCTGGCAATCAAATAAATAAAATTAATCTTTAAAAAAGTTCTTAAAAGAAAATGTACTCTAATATACAAAATGAACTGTTACTAAGCTATGAAAAAGAATAATATTCTACCACTTGTAGCAAAACAATGCAACTGGAGGACATTATGTTGAGTGAAATAAACCAGATACAAAAAGAAAAATACCACATGTTCTCCCTTATATGTAGGGGCTAAAATTTTTTAAATAGGAAAAAAAATTAAAACAAAAGAAATGTCTGTGTGTTTAAATATTGCTGCAAATATAGTTTTGTAAAACTATCTTTGTTAAAGCAAAGGGTAAGAATGTTATATAAGTATAATTTTAATGACCTTTTATTACTTTAAAATTTACTGTATGTGGGTAAAATGGTCATTTTTCCTTTCAATTATTGTTTATGGGTATTGTCTATATTCCTACTAAACTAGGGTATTTTTTGATTTTCACTTGTTAAACTTCTTTTTTGGTCAAGCATTAAGCCTTTTTACTGTAATTTAAACTTAAAATGTGATCTCAAAAACTAAAGAAAGAAAGAGAGAGGGAGGGAGGGTGGCAAAAGGAGAAAGGGAGGGAGGAAAGGAATATCCTTATATTTTTATAATTGCATCTATGAATTATATTGAATCTTTTAAAACTAACTAAAATTTTAAAAATAAAAAAATAAGATCCAGGCTTTTTTTTTTTTTTACTGGTTTGTAGTTGTTTTCTGACCAAAGAATAACATTTAAGATTTATTGAGTGACATCTGGTTAATTAAATGTCTATTTCCCCCTGCTTGTTAAAGGGATCATAACACAGAAAGAAAACACTGGGAGAATGATTAAAATGCAACCAAAGAAAAAGGATAACCTTGAAACTCACAGTAATTAAAAATAAAACAAGAGCAATATGCTGACAGTGTTGCCTGCTGGATACCTTGTCTGTATATTTGAAACCTTATTCTGGAAATCTGTTTGCTTTTCTCCATTTTTGAGTGCAATGGAAAGTTTCTCTTTCCATAGACATCTCTTTTGCAAATATTTTCACATTCAGCCTCAAGAAAGCTTACCTCTTCAAAGAGGAGAAGTTGCCTCCTACCTGTGACTACACAGGAATATTTGCCTGTTAAACCTTATAGGGAGATTGGGGCCAAGATGGTGGTATAGCAGCAGGAAGTTCCAAGATGCACAGGGAAAAATGGATAGTAAGTGAGCAGAGGGAGTACCAGCTGGGAGCTGAATCGCCAGAAGTTCATGCACAGGAGTCTACCAGACACTGTTCAGGGCCACGCTGGGGGAATCAAAGAAGAGGGAGAGTTGGCAGACATGCAGCAAACGAGTGGCAGAGGGACCAAGCTAGGAGATAGGTGCTGCCCTTCTTCCCCACACCCAGCAAACCAGGTGAGAGATCATGAGTCCACGGAGCTGTGGATAGCAGGGAAGCTTGGTGAACTGCATTTGAATGAAACTCCAAGCAGAAAGAAGGAGAAATTGTAGGGGAATGAGTGGAGAGGTTGGGCACACCACGATCCATCCGTGTCTCCCCTCTGCCCCGACCAGGACCTACAACCAGCCGAGAGAAGTCATATTGATTGTTCTCATTTTCATGTATAAGCAGGGGGTTGTCGCGTTTGCTTCCTGCCCTCACACCCATCAAATGTGGGGGCCATTTCACAACATGCCCCACCCAGGAACAAGTATCACAACATTTCAGAGTGATTTTCTCCCCAGCATCCAAGCTGCATGACAAGGAGTAGTCCTAAACAGAGAAAACCCAAGCTTGTTTCACACACTAGTGAGAAATGAGCCTAGCCCCGGTAGGTGGTGCTTAGTGCACCAAAGCCCTGGTTCCAGCCTCAATCAAGATCTAGAAGTAAACAAGGCTCCAGGAGGCAGGGCTGTGAGCTTCCACTTGCAACGCATAGACACATAGCAACTTATAGAGGAGTGAAATCAATTTAAAAATAAAATCACCCAGAAATCAACCAGAAATGCCAAAGAACAAAAGAAAAATCCTGAATAAGTGTTGTGGTTAATTTCTTAACAATGTTGCAGTGGATTCGTTTCTGAGAGGAGGAGCGTGATAGGGGTAAGAGGCGTGGAGTCACCACACAGACCCCAGGAGTAGGGTGAAAGCAGGCTTGAGGCAAGCAACCTGCAGACTCGTTTATTTCAGTTAGTACAACAGCTTATACAGCCAAGACCAGCCAATCCGGTCAAGGGGCAGTCTATGCCCCAAACAATCACAGCCTGTTGCCAGGCAGTTTCCAAAGCCATCCAATCACAGCCTGATGCCAGGCAGGCTCCGTTGCCAGGTGGTTTCAAAGCCATTCCTGAGTAACTGACACTCACTTGCCAGTGGCCATCTTGGCATGGCCTTCTCATTCCACCAGAAATAAGAACAAGGAAGATGCTATGAACTCATCAAAGGAGCAATACAAATCCCCAATAATGGAGACTAAAGAAGAAGAAATTGAGGATATGCCAGAAAAGGAATTCAGATAATTAAGTCAGGTTAATTAGAAGCAATCAGAAACAAATTCACAATCTAAATGAAAAGCATTCCCAAGAAATTGAGATTTTAAAGAGAAGACAGAAAGAAATACTGGAAATGTAGAATTCAATAGAGCAAACAAAAATGTAGTGGAAAGTCTTAGCAATAGAATAGATGAGACAGAAGAAAGAAGATGAGAACTAAAAGATAAACTTCTGGAAATAAAAGAGTCAGACCAAATACAAGAAGAAGTTAGAAAATTAAAATCCACAGTTGGAGAATT
Organism: Lepus europaeus; assembly: GCF_033115175.1. NCBI lineage: Eukaryota > Metazoa > Chordata > Mammalia > Lagomorpha > Leporidae > Lepus > Lepus europaeus. Next base: position 79,796,071 of record NC_084829.1, read on the forward strand.
ACAAGATTCTATCAAATAACCCAATTTACAGATCCTAGGAATTCCAGAAGGTGGAAAGTGAGAAGGGATTAGAGGCCTTCGTAATGAAATAATAACAGAGAACTTCCACAAACAGGATAAAGAAAGAGACATCCAAGTACAAGAAATACACAGACCTCCCAATAGACAAGACCAGAAAAGAACTTCCCCATGACACGTTATAGCAAAACTCACCTCAGTGAAACACAAAGAACACAACTTAAAATGTGCATCAGAGAAACTACAAATCACACTCAGAGGAAACCCAGTTAGACTCACCCCAGACCTCTCATCACAAACTGTAAAGGCAAGGAGATGGTGGCGAGACATATTCCAAGTCCTAAGAGAAAAAAAAACTGCCAACAAAGAATACTGTACTCTGCAAAACTCGCATTTATGAATGAAGGAGAAATAAGGATCTTCCACAACAAGCAGAAATTGAAAGAATTTGTAACTATTCATCCAGTCCTACAAAAGATGCTCAAGGATGTGCTACACGCAGAAACACAGAAACAGGAACATCACTACAAAAGATGAATGCAGAAATTGACTCATCAAAAGTACAAATGAAATCCAAATATATAAACAGGACTATTTAAGGAAACATGGCAGGGCAAAGACGGCATTTAACTGAGTCACACTGAATGTAAATGGTCTCAACTCCCCAGGTAAAGACACAGACTGGAAGCCTTTAGAGTTCGCTGACTTTGATCTTATTCCAATAGGGTCATAGAGCCTAGGGAGATTACTGACGCCATGAACAGGAGTGTCAAATTGTTAAGTCAGCAACAGGAGTCACTGTGTACTTACATCCCATGTGGGAACTGTCCTTAATGTGTTGTCTAATGTGCAGTGATGCTATAACTAGTACTGAAACAGTATTTTTACACTTTGTGTTTCTGCGTGGGTACAAACTGATGAGATCTTTACTAATTATATACTGAATCGATCTTCTGTATATAAAGATAATTGGAAATGAAAAAAAAAAAACCTGGTGTTAAATTGGAAATGGCATAGAAAATTAATTAATTTTTTAAAAAATATTATGTAGGATCTCTGTCTTTAATGTGCTGTACACTCATATTTAATGCTATAACTAGTACTCCAACAGTATTTTTTTTTTCACTTTGTGTTGCTATATGGGGGCAAACTGTTGAAATCGTTACCTAATATATACTAAACTGATCTTTTGTATATAAACAGAATTGAAAATGAATCATGATGTGATTGGAAGGGGAGAGGGAGTGGGAAAGGGGAGGGTTGTGGGTGGGAGGGAAGTTTTGGGAGGGGGAAGCCATTGTAACCCATAAGCTGTACTTTGGAAATTTATATTCATTAAATAAAAGTTTAATTAAAAAAAATAAAGTGCTGATGGAAAATAAAAAAAAGAAATTAGAAAGCAAAAGGAATATTCACAGTGACACATTTATTTAAGACATAAAAATATCTGCTTTTAGCAGGTCTAATCCTAACATTAATTATCAACAGGAGTTTCTAAGTGTAGCCAAAATTAGAGATTATGAAGGAATAGATTTACATCATGTATGCACAACACACATAGGTGTGTGCACAGAATTTTACATATGATGTCATGCTTTACTTCTTTCTCCTTCTTTTTGCAATAAGCCATGGTTCTTATATTTTTCACTCCTGTCTATAACATCTGTCATATTAGTATTAGTCTTGTTAGTCTCGTTCTTCTCCGTCTCTGTTGCTCAACCTTTCAAATAAATAAATCCTTTTCAAAAAAAAAAAAAGACACAGACTGAATGAATGGATTAAAAAAGAAAACCCATCTATTTGCAACCAATAAGAAATAAACCTTACCAACAAAGACACACACAGACTGAAAGTGAAAGGATAGAAAAAGATAAGCCATGCTAACAGAAACAAAAAAAGAGCTGGTATGGCCATGCTAATATCATACAAAATAGACTTTAACAGAAAGACTATTGAAAGAGACAGAGAAGGACACTATGTAATGATTAAAGGATGAATTCAACAGGAAGATGTGACTATTATAAATGTAAATGCTTAAAAAATTAAATTTAGATGCATGTAATTACAGGGCATCTGGCTATTTAAAAGAATTGTCAAGGGATTTAAAGGGAGATATAGACTCAAATACAATAGTAATGGAGGACTTCAATACCCCACTTTCAGCAATGGACAGATCAGCCAGACAGAAAATCAACAAGAAAACAACAGAGTTAATTGACACCATAGAATCACCCTAAATCACTGCAAAGAGCTGTATTCCAACAAATTTGGAAACCTAGAAGACATGAATAGATTCCTGGACATATACAACCTAACTAAATTGAGCCATGAAGACACAGAAAACCTAAACAGACTCATAACCAAAACATAAATTGAATAAGTAATAAAGACCCTCCCAACATAGAAGCGCCCAGGACTAGATGGTTTCACTGCTGAATTCTACCAGACATTTAAAAAAGAACTAATGCCAATTATTTTCAAATTATTCAAAACAATTGAAAGGGAGGGGGGCTGGTGCTATGATGTAGTAGGTGAAGCCACTGCCTGCAGTGAAGGCATCCCATATGAGTGCTGGTTCAAGACCCAATTACTCCACTTCTGATGCATCTCTCTGCTATGGGAAAGCAGTGGAAGATGGCCCAAGGCCTTAGGCCCCTGTACCTGTGTAGGAGACCTGGAGGATTCTCCTGGCTCCTGACTGTAGGTCAGTGCAGCCCCAGCTGTTGCAGACAATTGAGGAATGAAACAATGGATGGAAGACCTCTCTCTCTCTCTCTCTCTCTCTCTCTCTGCCTCTCCTTCTCTCAGTGTAACTCCAAGTTTCAAGTAAATGAATTAATCTTTAAAAAAAAAGGAGGGAATCCTCCAAAAATCTTTCTATGAGGCCTGCATCACCTTAATTCCTATGCCCAGAAAAGATGCAAAAGAGAAAGAGAAATACAGAACAATGTCCCTGATGAACATAGATGCAAAAATCCTCAACAAAATTCTGGCCAATTGAATCCAACAACACATCAGAAAGATCATCCATCCAGACCAAGTGGGATTTATCCCTGGTATGCAAGGATGGTTCAACATTTGCAAATCAATCAGTGTGATACATCACATCAACAAATTGAAGAACAAAAACCATATGATATCTCAATAGATTCAGAGAAAGCATTTGACAAAATACAACACCCTTCCATGACAAAAACTCTAAGCAAATTGGACTTAGAAGGAACATCCCTTAACATAATCAAGGGCATTTATGACAAACCCATGGCCAACATCATATTGAATGGGGAATAGTTGGAAGAATTCCCACTGAGATCTGGTACCAGACAGGGATGCCCAATATCATTATTACTATTTAATATAGTTATGGAAGTTTTAGCCAGAGCCATTAGGCAAGAAAAAAAAAATCAACGGGATATAAATTGGGAAGGAAGAAGTCAAATTATCCCTATTTGCAGATGACATGACTCTATATAAAGGGTCCAAAAGACTACACTAAGAGACTTTGGGAACTCATAGAAGAGTTTGGTAAAGTAGCAGGATATAAAGTCAATACACAAAAATCAACAGCCTTTGTATACACAGACAATGACATAGTTAAGAAAGAACTTCTAAGATCAATCCCATTCACAATAGTTTAAAAGAAAAATCAAATACCTTGGAATAAATTTAACAAAGGATGTCTTCCATGTTCATGGGAAGAATCAATATCATCAAAATATCCATTCTTCCAAAAGCAATTTATAGATTCAGTGTTATGCCAATAAAAATACCAAAGACATTCTTCTCCGATCTAGAAAATGTGATGCCAAAATTCATATGGAAACACAGAGACCTCAAATAGATAAAGTAATCTTACAGGGTCGGCACCGTGGCTCACTTAGTTAATCTTCCGCCTGTGGTGCCGGCATCCCCTATGGGCACCAGGTTCTAGTCCCAGTTGCTCCTCTTCCAGTCCAGCTCTCTGCTGTGGCCTGGGAGGGCAGTGGAGGATGGCCCAAGTGCTTGTCCCCTGCACCTGCATGGGAGACCAGGAAGAAGCACCTGGCTCCTGACTTCGAATCAGCGCAGTGCCGGCCACAGCGGCCATTTGGGGAGTGAACCAATGGAGGGAAGACCTTTCTCTCTGTCTCTCTCTCTCATTGTCTATAACTCTACCTGTCAAATAATAATAAAAAAAGTAATCTTACATAACAAAACAAAGCTGGAGGTATCACAATACCAGATTTCAAGACATACCACATGGCAGTTATAATCAAAACAGCCTGGTACTGGCACAAAAGCAGATGGATAGACCAATGGAATAGAATTGAAACCCAGAAATCAATCCAATCATATGCAACCAACTTATATTTGACCAAGGAGCTAAATCCAATCCCTGTAGCAAGGCCAGTCTCTTCAACAAATGGTGCTGGGAAAACTGCATTTCCACATGCAGAATTATGAAGCAAGACCGCTACCTTACACCTTACACAAAAATCTGCTCAACATGGATTAAAGATCTAAATCTATGTCCTGACACCATCAAAGTAATTGAGACATTGGCACATGCAAAGAATTCCCGGAAAAGACTCCAGAGGTACAGGCAGTCAAAGCCAAAATTAACAAATGGGATTACTTCAGATTGAGAAGCTTCTGTAGAGCAAAAGAAACAGTCAGGAAAGTGATGAGGCAACCAACAGAATGGGAGAGATTATTTGCAAACTACACAACTGATAAAGGATTAATAACCATAATCTACAAAGAGGTCAAGAAACTCCACAACAACAAAACAAATAACCAAGCTAAGAAATGGGCAAAAGACTTAAACTGACATTTTTTCAAAAGAGGAAATCCAAATGGCCAACAGACACAAAAAAATGTTCAGGATCACTAGCATCAGGGAAATGCAAATCAAAACCACCTCTGTCCTTAATGAGTTGTACTATGAGAATTAACTCCAAATCTTTTTCTTCAAACAGTACTTTAAACGTTATATGGGGGGGGGGGGTGTAAGCTGTTGAAATCTTTACTTAGTATAGAGTTGGTCTTCTGTGTATAAAGTTAATTAAAAATGATGTAGAATGACATGGGAGAGGGAGTAGGAGGTGGAATGGGAGTGAGGGTAAGATGGTGAGTATAGGGGGAAGAACCAGTATATTTCTAAAGTCGTACCTACGAAATTTGCATTCATTAAATAAAAGCTTAAAAAATCTTGTAATGCCACCAGTGTAGGAGAAATAACTGGTATCAGCCAGCAGAGTTGTTGGTGGGGGAGAAGAGTGATTTTAGGTGCAAGGACATTTCCTACAAATAGAAATGGCAAAAAGAAAACTCCCTTTGTGTTTTGCTTGTAAAGGAAGAAAAGTCTTCTTGTCTTTTAAGAATCTTGCAGATTAAATATTAGAGGCAGCCTAACCTAAATGATTTGTGTGTCCTGAATATTTAGTTTGCCTTAGAGAAAAGGGAAAGTTTGTTTTGTTTTGTTTCAATTGCTCTTTTTTCCAAAAGGAGATTAGAAGGAAATCACATCTTCATCTCACAAGGGGTTATTATAACTATTTGAAACTGACAGCACAGATCCACAACTCAGCCTTAGTTAAGTCTTGAGTCAACAATTTTCTAAGTAAATAATACTAAGCACATCATTTATTCTATATTATCATTTTTCTCATCATGAAAATGATACCTATGTTGATTGTGCCTATCTTTTTATTGTGATGATTAAATAAGAAGACATATGTTGGATCCCTGCCTTATATAATGGCAACCATTATTTTTTCTTTTTATTTAGTCCAAACTGTGATATGTAGAAAAAGTCTCACATCCCACCTGCCATCACCAGAAGAAAAGTCACCTGTAATTTTTTCTTCAGGTTGACATGTGAGGTAATGAAAAGTAACTTCTGAAAGTCACTGACATTTGTAGTATAATTTTAAGTAAACTGGGTTCCACACTGACTTTAAAATAAGGAGACTGGCCCTAATTCTGACTAACAAGCTCCTGGGATTTATGGAGTGGGACCTAATTTCTCTTGACCAGAGTTCCTGAGCAAACTGGATAAGCCATATCATAAAATTTATGATAAAGACAAAAAGAACATACTTTACATTACTCATTAATGACCTGGTCGTCTATAGGTCTTTCCAGCAAAATGGAAAGTTCAACTAACTCATAAAGACATCTTCAACTCAAATTCTTGTTTCCACCCATGACTTCATCCAAAATTTATTTCTTTAAATTCGATGTATTCTTCAGGGATCATGTCATATACTACCTCCATGAAGCCTTAACCAGTCCCAACAACTCAGGATATTTCTTTCTTTGAACTGCTATGAGGAGAATCTAAGATGGCTGAATAGGGTATAGCTACATTATATTGGATGTGAAAAGAACAAAGGAAGGCCCATGTTTCCAGGAGTCTGATGGATGGAAATCTCCTTGGCACAAGAGGAAAGAAGACAGGGATACTGCCGCAGCGAGCTGCAGGGATCAGCCAGCTGCCAGCTGCGAGCTGCCATCTTGCCACATCAAGGTAGGAAGAAATTTCCAGGCACTCTGCCACTTGCAATTTTAGCTAAGAGGGAATTCCAGATTCAATCATTGACTTTTACTTCTGCCTGGAGAACTGACATGGATCTGAGCGACTACTGGGCTTGGAGCAAGGAAGCTGCGTTTGCTTTCTCAGGACCCTGTGATCATGGGAGCCTTGTGAGCCGAGAATGTGGGAATTTTGTGACTGCACAGTAGTGCTTAGGGTGTAGCTAGATCTCTGGACAATCACTTTGTGTGGCTTCACACACTCTGAGCTCCCTGACTGCCTGCTGTGGGTCACCGTAGTGAGATCCTTGCTCACAAGAGGAATGCACAGGTCCTTTGTGCAGTGTATATGGTACCACAGGTGAGTGTTGTACTGACTGTAGCCTAACCCAGAGCACTAATGCCCTTGAAAGAAAAGAGGTGAGGGTATGACTTTGCCAACAGAGCTGATAATACTCTGCAACCTACTGACAACACAGGAGATCTACACCCCCAACTTGCTTGTCACTCTGCCCCACCCTGGAGCACTGAGCAGAGCTCCCTGGCCACAGCCCGTGCAAGCCTCTGGATATTTGCTGAAAGAGCAGACAATCCACAAATCCACTGAAGCATAGTTAAAAGATAAAAGCATTAGAAGTGAAAAATAACAAGTATTTCTAGAAATGCCTAAAAATAAATGCAGAAATTCAAGAATCAAGAACAAGGAAGACACTATGAATCCCCAAAGGAACACAGCAACACTTCAATATTAGAATTGAAGATGAAGAGATTGATGAAATGCCTGAAAATGATTCATCATAGGGTTACTCAGAAGCAACAAGAAGCAAATTCAAGGGTCCAGTGCTGTAGGACAGCAGATAAAGCTGTCACCCACAGTGTCAGTCTCCCAAACGGAAACTGGTTCAAGTCTCAGCTGCTCAACATCCAATATAGCTCCCGGCTAATGTGCCTGGGAAAGCCTCTGGTTTAGATGGCTTAGATGGTTTAGATGGTTTAAGACTTTGGGCCCCTGAACTAACATGGGAGACCCTGGAAAAGCTCCTGGTTCCTGGCTTCAGATCAGCCTATCTCTGGAATTTGTGGCCATTTGGGGAGTTAACCAGTGGATGAAAAATCTCTCTCTCTCTCCCTCTGCTTCTGCCTCTCTGTAATTCTGATTTCAAATAAATTAATTAATAATTTAAAAAAAGAGAGAAACAAATTGACAAATTAAAGAAATCCATACATGAATTGGAAGAAAAATTTCCCCCATGAAATTGGTATTTTGAAGAGAAATCAAAATGAAATACTAGAAATGAAGAATACAATATGTCAAATAAAAAATACAGTTAAAAGCCTTAACATATTTGGTGAAGCAGAAGAAAGAACAGAAGACAAATTTTGGAAATTTCTTAGTCAGATCAAATAAAAAATGAAGAAGAAGAAATTAGAAAAATTAAAAACAGTTTTGGAGATTTATGGGAGACTATCAAATGACCCAACATTGGGACCTATGAGTTCCTGAAGGAAAAAGAGAATAGGTTAGAAGGCCTAATCAGTAAAATAATTACAGAAAATTTCCCCAATTTGGAGAAAGAAAAGGACATCCAAGTACACAAGGCACATAGAACTCCTAATAGGCATAACCAGAAAAGATCTTCAACACAATACCTTGTAGTCAAACTTCCAAAGTAAAACATAAAGAAAAGATTCTAAAATGTACAGGAGAGAAAAGCCAGATCACTCTCAGAGAATCTCCAATTAGACATGCAGCTGACGTCTCATCAGAAACCCTACAGGCTAGGAGAGAATAAAGAGACATAGTCCAGGTCTTAAGAGAAAAAAACTGTCAACCAAGAATAATGTACCCTGTAAAGTTCTCATTTATGAATGAAGGTGAAATAAAGACCTACCATGAAAAATAGAATTTGAAAGAGTTTGTCACCACTCATTCAGCCTTACAAATGATGCTTAAGGATATGTGACACACAGATCTATACTCATTATGAAAGAATGTGAAGGCAGAAAATCTTGCAGTAAAAATACAAAGGATAAAGCCCTGGCCTGAAGTGCCAGCATCCCATATGGGCACCGGTTCTAGTCCCGACTGTTCCTCTTTTGATCCAGCTGTCTACTATGGCCTGGGAAAGAAGTAGAAAATGGTCCAAGTCCTTGGGCCCCTGCACCCATGTGGGAGACCCGGAAGAAGCTCCTGGCTCCTGGCTTCAGATCAACGCAGCTCTGGCCATTGTAGCCATCTGGGGAGTAAACCAGTGGATGTAAGACCTCTCTCTGTCTCTACCTCTCTCTCTGTAACTCTGTCTTTCAAATAAATAAAATAAATATTTAAAAAATACAAAGGAAATCCAAAACAAACAATAAGAATATTTATAGAAAAAATGCTAGGGCCAAGCCATTACTTATCAATAGTAACTTTGAATGTAAATGGCCTAAATTCTCCAATTAAAAGATATAGGCTGGCTGAATAGATTGAATAACCAAGACCTATCTATGTGTTGCCTACAAGAAACACACTTCACCAACAAAGATACATGCAGACTAAAAGTGAAAAGATGGAAAAAGATATTCTATGCTAATGGAAAGCAGTGTATATCAGACAAAAGGAGCTTTAAACCAAAAACTGTGAAAAGAGACAAAGAAGGCACTATGTAATGATTAATGGATCAATTCAGGGGCCAGCACTGTAGTGTAGTAGGTTAAGACTCCACTTGCAGCAACAGTATCTCATATGGGAACCAGTTTGAGTCCCAGCTGCTCCTTGTCTGATTCAAGTCACTGATAATGTGCCTGGGAAAGCAGTTGAACATGGCCCAAGTGCTTGGGCCCCTGCATACATATGGGAGAACCAGAATAAGCTCCTGGCTCCCTGGCTCCTGACTTCAAAACAGTTCACCTCTGGCCATTGCTGCCATTTTTAAAGTGAATCAGTAGATGGAAGACCTCTCTCTCTGTCTCCCCCTCACTCTGTCTGTAACTCTGCCTCTAAAATAAATAAAGAAATATTTTAAAAAGGGATCAATTCAATAGGAAGGTGTGACTATAATAAATTTATATGCACCTAATTACTGGACAGCTGGATATTTAAAAGAAATATTAATGGATCTAAAGGGAGACATAGACTCCAATACAATAGCAACAGGGGATTTCCACATCTCACTTTCATCAATGGACAGATCAACCAAACAGAAAATCAACAAAGAAACAACAGAGCTTATCTGCACTATGGACCAAATGGACTTGATATCTACAGAATCTGTCATCCCACAGTTGCAGAATACACAGTATTTTCATCAGCACAGAACTTTCTCTAGAATAGACCATACACTGGGCCATGATGTAAGTCTCAGCAAATTAAAAAAAAAAAAAAAGTGAAATCATATCATGTATCTTTTCTGGCCACAATGGAAAGAAGGTGAAAATTAACAACTCAAAAATCTGTAGAACATCTGCAAACACATGAAGACTGAACAACACACTCTCTCTTATTTTTAAGATTTTTTATTTATTTGAAAGTTAGGAGCCAGCACAGTGGCTCACTTGGTTAATCCTCTGCCTGCAGCGCCAGCATCCCATGTGGGCACTGGGTTCTAGTCCCAGTTACTCCTCTTCCAGTCCAGCTCTCTGCTGTGACCCAGGAAGGCAATGGAGGATGGCCCAAGTGCTTGGGCCCCTGCACCCACGTGAGAGACCAGGAGGAAGCACCTGGCTCCTGGCTTTGGATTGGTGCAGCGCACTGGCAGTAGCAGCCATTTGGGGGTGAACCAACGGAAGGAAGACCTTTCTCTCTGTCTCTCTCTCTCTCACTGCCTAACTCTGCCTGTCTAATAAAAAAAAGAAAATTAGAGTACACAGAGAAAAAAGGAGAGGCAGAGAGAGAGAGAGAGAGAGAGAGAGAGGAAGAGAGAGAGAGAGAGAGGTCCTCCATCTGCTAGTTCACTCACCAAGTGGCCACAACCACTGGAGCTGCACCGATCCAAAGCCAGAGGCCTGTAGCTTCTTCCAGGTCTCCCACATGGGTGCAGAAGCCCAAGGACTTGGGACATCTTCTGCTTTCTCAGACCATAGCAGAGAGCTGGATCAGAAGTGGAGCAGCTAGGACCCTAACCAGCACCCATATCAGATGATGGCACTGCAGGAGGTGGCTTTACCCTCTATGCCACAGTGCAAGCCCCAACAACACTCTCTCAAATGAACACTGGGTCATTGAGAAGAACTCAAAAGGGAAATCACAAAATTTCTGGAAATGAATGAAGATAATCATGCAACATATCAAAACATATGAGATACAGTAAAAGAGTGTTAAGAGGGAAGTTTAGAGCAATTGGTTTCTACATCAAGAAACTGGAAAGGCCCCCAATAATGAGCCATCTATATATTTTAAGGACATGGAAAAACAAAAACTAACTGAACCCAAAATTAGGAGGGTAAAATATTTAAAATTAGAGAATAACCAAAATTGAAACCAACAAAGTGATACAAAAGATCAATGAAATGAAAGGATAGTTTTTTGAAAAAATAAACAAAATTGATACACTATTGGCCCAACAATCCAAAAAAAAGAAGGTATATATCCAAATTAATACAATTAGAGATGAAAAGCCAAATGTAACAATGGATACCACAGAAATAAAAAGAATAACCAGGAATTTCTACAAACACCAAATGCCAACAAATTGGAAAATCTAGAAAAAAATGGATAAATATAAATGGATAGACCCTCCAAAAAAACAAAAGCTGAGGACCATATGGGTTCATTGCTGAATTCAACTAGACTTTTAAAAAGAACTGATTCCAATTCTTCTGAGGCTATTCAAAACAATTATAAGGGGAAGGAGTCCTCCCAAACTCCTTCTATGAAGCCAGCATCACCTTAATTCCTTAACAAGAAAAAGATACAACAGAGAATGAGAACTAAAGACCAATATCACCATTATCATAGATGCAAAAATCATCAAGAAAATACTAGCTAATTGAATCCAACAACACATCAGAAAGATCATTCAGCCAGACCAAGTGAGATTTATCCCTGGTATGCAGGGATGCTTCAACATTCACAAATCAATAAATGTGATACCTCACAATTACAAATTGAAGAATGAAAACCATATGATTACCTCAATAGATGCAAAGAATGCATTTGGTGAAATACAACATCCTTTCATGATGAAAACCTTAAGCAAATTGGGAACAGAAGGAACATCCCTCAACACAATCAAAGCAGCATCTTATTGAATGGGGAAGTTGGAAGCATTTCCAATAAGATCTAGAACCAGACAAGGATGCCCACTTTCACATATTGCATAGAATATAGTGATGGAAGTTTTAGCCAGAGCCATTAGGCAAGAAAAGAAATCAAAGTGATACAAATTGCAAAGGTGGAAGTCAAATTATTCCTACTGGTAAAGGACATGATTCCATATACAGGGAAATAAAAAGACTCTACCTAGAGACTATTGGAACTCATTAAAGAGTTTGGTAAAGTGGTAGAATATAAAATTAACAAACAAAATCAATAGTCTTTGTACACACAGACAATGCTATAGCTGCAAAAGAACTTCTAAAATCAATCCCATTCACAATAGCTACAGAAAAAATTAAATACATTGGAATACATTAAACAAAGGAGGAAATTTATCAATTTCTCTCTACATTCTCCTAGTTTCTTCCTTTAATCCATTTCAGGTACTCTTAAATCTAACTTAACCCTGTGAAGACAGAATTTCCTTTTCAAACTCTCTGCAATAAGTACACCTCTACCCCCAAATATTGTGAAATGACAAAAGCTTGGCATGGATTCCCTAGCAGAAATGAGTGTTGATGACCTAATAGAGTGGTGGAGGGGAAGAGAACAGAACTGAAGATACCGCCAACATTTTTCTCAAAATAATGTTGCCACTTACAACTTCTCAAAAGGTTCACTTTCTTGGGAATAGCTGGCTATTAACCTACATGAAATGGTCACTGATTACAGTAATCAGCAAGGGGTTACTTTATTCATTTTGGGGCAGTCATCTCGTACCATCACAGTTCCACATTGCACTCCATGTTGCATCAATATCTTCAATTAATTATGCATTCTAGATATCTTTGGCCTTTTTCAATGGCTTCCTTGCATTTGTTAATGTTAGCACTCCATCTCTACATTAAAAGTAGCTTCACACCCTCACCTTTTGCACAGTTACAATGCCCAGAGCAAAGCTCACATTGGAGAAAATGATCAAGTTTTACAAAAGCACTGTAGGACTTCCCCTAAGCACAGTCATTATTTTAGTTGCCTCCATTTAATGACATAGGAAACTTTTCTATAATGTTGGCATTAGCATTTTTTAAAAAAATTTGAAATTTATTTTACTCCAGAAAGATATTAAGCTGTTTCTGCATTCAAACAACTCTTAATGCAATAGTTCAGTATATTCCTAACTTATGCTATCTCACTTTATAATTTAATTGCTAAATATCACCTTGGTTTTTGTTACTCCCAAAGGGTAAAATCTCATTTGTGTAACTTTACAAAATATTCTTTTATAAAAATTGTTTTTCCCAAACATGTAATGAGTAGGGCTAAGGCTTCTCAAGGGGTTTCTACTTTATACAAAAAAAATTTATAGTCCTGAAATCTTGAATGACTACAATCTATATTTACCTGTTTAATCATTTGCCTTCTTAAGTCCTCTAGATCTGATATTCCTAATTAGCATTCATAGCATCCCAGGTGTGCATAGAGGTGTTATCTGCTAATGCATACTTATCTATTTCCACAAATTAAGAAAACATGCTGAGAGATTTATTTTGCAATGTGGCCAAATTGTGCTTTGCTGCTTACATTTATATTTAGGAAGAACTAAAAGGTTTTCCCACCTAAGATTAAGCACTAGTGTCCTTTTGAACCCTTGATAGAGACTAGAGAGATAAGAAAACCTTGTACTGGAAATGAATAAATAAATAATCAATAAATGGTGGATAGAGCTATATAGCTATATTAGTGTTAAGAGGTTATAGGTAAATTGGCAGCCAGAACAAATCATCTAGTATGTATTAGAGCTGAAGGCATCAGTATGAATCCATGTTTACTTTACATAGATAGAGATGAGTAGATAAAGAAGTGACTTTTTTGTAAGTGAACACATGAGTTAGTATACACAGAGATATATTTCCCATCTCTGTTCATTGAGAGGATCTAGAAGCCGTGATATCCAAATGGCAATAAGCACACATAGTGCCCATATTTGGTTTATAATATCATCCTACAAAGGAAGGAACCAGGTCTCCTTGAAGAAGTGGCTGATTCTAGGAACTGGGACAGGAAATATGCAAGATAAACTAGGGCATCATGAAATGCCAGCTAGCAAGGAAGAACTCAAAAACAAAAGGAATGTCAGAGGGACACATGAATCAATGCAAGGGTCAGCTGAAATAATTTGGGACACTGAATAAATAATGTAGTAGATTACAACCTAAAGTATAAAATATATACCCATGATCCCATATTAATTAAAAAATGAATGATTTAATAAACAGAAGATACTACTTTTTCAAGTAGAAGATTAAAAAGCATCTATGTAGATGCTGCCCCATCAGGAAGTAATTTAACTTTCTACACTGTGACCATACTTACTGACTTGCTTTCAAGTGTGAGTGGGTTGGGGTAGTAAACTTACAGAACAGAAAGTTGGCAAACACTACAAGTCTTGGTAGAATGTACCTTTGGTGGTAAGTGATGAAAAGAACACTGTACTTCTATAGTATTTCATGAATTTCAAAGCCTTAGACTGATAATGGGAAGAAAATAAAAGATAAACCAAAATCAGTGACTTACACAAACTTAGACAAACTCTCCAACTCCTCAAAATAATCAAAATTATCAACAAAAAGGAAAATCTCAGAAACTATCATAACCAAAAAGAACTAGATGAAGACACAAAAAATGGGAAAATTTTCCATGTGTATGGATTGCAAGAATTAATATCACCAAAATGCCCATACTACCAAAAGCAATTTACAGATTTAATGTGATGTCAATTAAAATATCAATGACGTTCTTTTTAGATCTAGAAGAAATGTTGCTAAAATTCATATGGAAATACAAGAGACCCTGAATAGCTAGAACAATATTAAACATCAAAAACAAAGCAGAGGCATCAGAACACCAGATTTCAACACATTCCATAGGGCAGTACTAGCACATAAATAGACATGAAGACCAATGAACAGAATAGTAACTTCAAAAATTAACACACATTTCTACTACCATTTAATCTTTGTCAAAAGAGCTGAATCAATACCTGGAGAAAGGCCAGACTGTTCAACAAGTGGTGCAGGCAAAATTGGATCTACACATGCAGAAGTATGAAAGAAGACCTCTACCTTACATCTCATACAAAATCAACTCCAAATGGATCAAGGACTTAAATCTATGATCTCATACTATCAAATTACTAGAGAAAAACATTGGGGAAACTGCAAGACATTGCCATAGGCATAGTCAAAGTCTTCTTAAAAAGATCCCAGAAGCACAGGGAATAAAGACAAAGGAAAACACTCAACAAAGTAAACAAGCAACCAACAAAGTGGGAGAAAATAATTACAAACTATGCAATTGATAAAGGATTAATATCAGGGATCCATAAAGAAGTCAAGAAACAACAACCCCCCAAAAATCTAGCTGTAATGTCTCCTTTTTCAACTCTAATCATATTTGTTTGAGTTTTTCCTCTTTTTTTCTTTGTTAGTCTGGCTAGAGTTTTATTTATTTTTTTTATCTTCTGAGAAAACAAACTTTTATTTTATTGATCTGCCATTTTTTGTTAGCTTCAATTTCATTTATTTCTGCTCTGATATTATTTCTTACATCCTGCTGATTTGGGACTTGGTTTGTTGTTGTTGTTCTAAGTCTTCAAGATGCATCATTATATTTTTTGAGACATTTCTTTTTTTTAATGTAAGCATTTAATATTAAAAACTTCCTTTTTAATACTTCTTTTGCTGTATGGGGCTGCTGTTGTGGTGCAGTTTGTTAAAGGCCTGGCCTGAAGTGCCAGCATCCCATAGGGTACCAGTTCTAGTCCTGGCTGTTCCTCTTCAGATCCAGCTCTCTGTTATGGCCTGGGATAGCAGTGGAGGATGGCCCAGGTCCTGGGCCCCTGCACGCGTGTGGGAAACCTGAGGAGGCTCCTGGCTACTAGCTTTGGATCGGCACAGCTCTGACCATTGTGGCCATCTAGGGAGTGAACCAGCAGATGGAAGGCCTCTCTCTCTGTCTCTGCCTCTCTCTATAACTCTATCTTTCAAGTAAATAAGATAAATCTTTAAAAAGAATACTTCTTTTGCTGTAACTCACTGAAATTCAAAGAATCATGAAGAACTATACGCTAATACTGGAAAACCTCACAGTGATGGATAAATTCCTGGATTTATATGATCTACCAAGATTAAATCAGGAACATACAGACAATCTAAATAGACCATAACAAGAAATGAGATCAAAGCAGAAATCAAACATCTTCCATCAAGGAAAAAAATCAGAAAACCTAGAAGAAATGTATAGATTCCTGAACACATACAATCTACCAATCTACTATTGAGTCATGAAAACATGGAAAATTTAAACAGATCAAGAACCAAGATAGAAATTGAATCAGTGGCTGGCGCCGTGGCTCAATAGGCTAATCCTCCACCTTGCAGCACCGGCACACTGGGTTCTAGTCCCAGTTGGGGCACCGGATTCTGTCCCGGTTGCCCCTCTTCCAGGCCAGCTCTCTGCTGTGGCCCCGGAGTGCAGTGGAGGATGGCCCAAGGGCTTGGGTCCTGCACCCCATGGGAGACCAGGAGAAGCACCTGGCTCCTGCCTTTGGATCAGTGCGGTGTGCCGGCCGCAGCGCCCTGGCCACAGCGGCCATTGGAGGGTGAACCAATGGCAAAAGGAAGACCTTTCTCTCTGTCTCTCTCTCACTGTCCACTCTGCCTGTCAAAAAAAATTGAATCAGTAATAAAGACCCTTACAACAAACAAAAGCCCAGGATCGCATGGTTTCACTGCTGAATTTTGCCAGTCACTTAAACAAGAACTAATTCCAATTCTTCTCAAGTTATTCAAAACAGTGAAAGGGAGAAAATCCTCTCAAACTCCTTCTATGAAGCCAGCATCACCTTAATTCCTAAACAAGAAAAAGATACAACAGAGAATGAGAACTAAAGACCAATATCACTGATGAACATATACACAAAAATCCTCAACAAAACACTAATTAATTGAATCCAACAACATATCAGAAAGATCATTCACCCACACCAAGTGAGATTTATCCCTGGTATGCAGGGATGCTTCAACATTCACAAATCAATAAATGTGATACATCATATTAACAAACTAAAGAATAAAAACCATATGATTATCTCAGTAGATGTAGAGAACACATTTGGTAAAATACAAAATCCTTTCATGATGAAAGCCTTAAGCAAATTGGGAACAGAATGAACATTCCTCAACACAATCAAGGCAATTTGTGAAGCTCCTACTTCCTGGCTTTGGATCAGCCCAGCTCTGGCTATTGCAGCCATTTGGGAGTGAACCAGCAGATGGAAGATTTTTCTCTCTGTCTCTCCCTCTCTCAATGTCTGTAACTCTACCTGTCAAATAAATAAATAAATCTTGTAAAAACTTATGCATAGATAAACAGATATGGAATAAGGAGCCCAGAAATTAATCCATCTACATATAGCCAATTGAGTTTTAACAAAATTGCTCAGACCATACAGTGGAATAAGGATAACCTCTTCAACAAATGGTGCTGGCAAAACTGAATGTATATATGCAGAAGAAAGAAATAGGGTTCATAACTCTCACCATAAATAAAAATCAACTCATGATGGAACAAAGATCTATATTTAAGGCCTGAGACTATGAACTTGCTGGAAGAAAATGTAGGGGAAACATTCCAAGACATTGATTTGGGCAAGAATTGTTGGAAGCATAGACAACAAAAGCAAAATTAAATGGAACTCCATCAAACTCAGAAGCTTTTGTACAGCAAAGGAAATGATCAACAGAGTGACGAGACATCCAACATAATGGAAAAATATTTGCAAGCCATATGTCTGACAAAGGATTAACATCCTGAATATATCAGTAACTTAAAAATTCAAGAACAAAAAAACAACCAATCCAGTTGAGAACTGGGCCAAGGACTTCAATGGACAGCTTTCAACAGAAGAAATACGAATGACCAACAAATATGTGAAAAAATGCCAACATCACGAGCCATCAGGAAAATGCAAATCAAAACCACTTGGCCGGCGCCGCGACTCACTTGGATAATCCTCCACCTGTGGGGCCGGCACCCCAGGTTCTAGTCCCAGTCGGGGTGCCGGATTCTGTCCTGGTTGCTCCTCTTCCAGTCCAGCTCTCTGCTGTGGCCCGGGAAGGCAGTGGAGGATGGTCTAGGTCCTTGGGCCCTGCACCCGCATTGGAGACCAGGAGGAGGCACGTGGTTCCTGGCTTCGGATCGGCGCAGCACGCCGGCTGTAGCAGCCATTTGGGGGGTGAACCAACGGAAAAGGAAGACCTTTCTCTCTGTCTCTCTCTCTCTCTCACTAACTCTGCCTGTCAAAAAAAAAAAAAAAAAAAAAGCACTTGTCAGAATGCCTAAAATCCAATACAGAGAGTAGCAAATGCTGGTGAGAATATGGAGAAAGAGGAACATTATTACACTTTTGGTGGGAACG
Source organism: Lepus europaeus (assembly GCF_033115175.1). NCBI lineage: Eukaryota > Metazoa > Chordata > Mammalia > Lagomorpha > Leporidae > Lepus > Lepus europaeus. The sequence continues at coordinate 79,814,325 of NC_084829.1, forward strand.
TAAATTAGTGTGTAGCCACTGTGGAAAACAGTGTGGCTATTTCTTTAAAAACTAGAAATAAATTTGCCATATGACCCAGCAATCCAACTACTGGGAATATACCCAAAAGATCTGAATACGATATATCAAATAGATATCTGCACCACCACATTTATGGCAGCACTGTTGACAATAGCCAAAATTTGGAATGAACCAAGGTGTCCATCATCTGATGAATGCATAAAGAAAATGTGGTATATATATGGTATACCTACACAATGGACTATTATTCAGCTCTAAAAAAAGAATCAAATTCTACCATTTGCAGTCAGATGGATGGATGCAACTGTAGGGCATCATGTTGAGTGAAATAAGCTGGACCCAGAAAGACAAGTACTATATGCTCTCACTTATATGTGGAACTAAAATTAAAAAACAAACAAAAAAGAGGAAAAAAAAAAGAAAGAAAAAGAAGAAATGTCAGTGTGTATCAGTATTGCTGCAAGTACAGTTTAATGAAACTTTGTTTTATATTTGTGTGAAATCAATGGTTAATAGTGTTATACTCAAATAGTAGTATTGATTTGTGGTTACTTTAAAATTCACTGTATATGGGTGAAATGGTCATTTTCCCGTTCAATTACTGTTTGTAGACATTGTCTATATTCCCACTAAACTAGGATATTTTTGCTTCTTACTCGTTAAACTTCGTACTCAGTGAAGTTTAAGTCGTTATAGTGTAATCAAAGTTTAAAATGTTCCCTCAAAATCTAAAATAAAAGAAAGGATGAAAGAAACCTAGAAAGAAAGAGAATGGGAGGGAATAGTAAGGAGGGAGGTAAAAAGGGAGGAAGGAAGGATATCATTATATTCTTAGTATTGTATCTACAAATCACATTGAATCTGTTAAAAACTAATTAAAATTAACTTAAAAACATTTTTAAAAATATAACCCTTAAAACTATTAAAAATATGCACCCCAATTAAAAAAAATAAAATAATCCCATTAAGAAATGGGAAAAGGACATGCACAGGAATTTTTTATAGGATCAAATACAAAAGACCATCATCAATGAAATGCAAATAAAACCCTACTGATATTTCACCTCACCCCAGTTAGAATGGCTATCATACAAAAATAAAAAACTAATAAATGCTGGCAAGGATGTAGGGGAAAAGGTAACTTAATCTACTGTCAGTGGGAATGTAAACTAGTACAACCACATGGAAGATAGTATGAAGATTACTCAGAGATCTGAAAATAGATCTACCACATGATCCAGCCATCCCATCCTGAAATGAAATCAGCCTATGAAAGAGTTATTTGTACTCATATATTTGTTGCAGTAGAATTCACAATAACCAAGCTATGGAATTATCCCAGATGTCTATTAACTGATAACTGGATAAGGAAAATAGTCCACACACAGTATGGACTATTACTCAGTCACAAAAAAAGAATGAAACCCTGTCTTTTGCAAAAACATGGATGCAAATGGAAACCATTATGCTCAGTGAAATAAGCCAGTCTCAAAAAGACAATTATATGTTTTCTCTGATATGCAGCAGTTAATATAGAATACAAAAAAATGTATAAGAATGAAAAAGACATTTTGTGATATGATTGTAATTTTTATCCCTTGTTTATACTTCTGTGGATCTGTGGTCTTCTTACTTTTTACTTGTTGAATATTATAGTTTGTGGTGAATTAAGCCTGTGAAAATAGAGTGGATTAAAATTATGTCTGCAAAAACTGATGAAGGGAGAGGATGGAGGGAGTTTGATAGAGGGAGGGGTGAGTGAGGAAAGTATGGTTGTCTTTTTGGATTTCTACCTATTGAATGCATAAAATCCGTTCTCTTTATATAAATAAAAAATCTAAATAAAACATTAAAACTATGAAAAAAACTTTGCATTCCCCTTAAAAAAAGACTTGATAACTAACTTTAATATGTTTTCTACAGTAATGGGGTCTAGGAACAAAAAAAGAATATTAGGGGGAAAACTTGTTAAATCCAAATAAATTGTGGCATTTCATTCATTGTAATACAATAATATTGTTCCTCACTTGTTACAAATGTACCATTGTTAACTTAGAGAAACTGGGTAAGCAGTACATCAGAACTACACTATATTTGAAAAGTCTTCTATGAATCTAAAATTATTCTAAAATAAAAGTTTTAGAATGGATGTTTGGAAAACATGAGATCATGTTTCACACTGTGTTTCCCAAGATAAGGAACTATGAATTAAAGTTGTTTTGCTCTAGGACAACCAATTTAGCATAACTTTTAGATTTGCAAATAGAAGGTCAGTACAAATCTTTTATTCCAAAAACAAGGAAGATCTAACTGCAGAAAATCACCAGAGTAGCAGACATTTCATAGGGAAATGCTGATTACTCTGGTTAGGGAAGCTGACTGGGTCGTAAGCTGGGCTGACTTACGATTCTGCGGACTGTTTTTATTTTGGGAAGAACATGAAGGGATGGTGTAGGCAGGGGTGTTCTGGCACAGATGCGGTATGCTGGAGAGGGCCTCAGCGAGGGCACATAAGCAAACATCTTCAGATCAGTTCCAGATACTATGCCATCATAGCCTGGATTAGTACAGGCAGTGGCCACAACTAAGAATAGTGACTGTTTAAGAAAGTTGAACTCTGGGTTTTTTTCACAAGACATTTGGATATGCAATTAAAATCTATGTGTTTTCAGTGTAATTGCAGAATCAAATTTAGAAAAGGTTGTTATAGAATGATGACCCAAAAGAGAAATAGACATAATCATTTCAGGAAAAAGGACGCCTCAGGACAGAGGTGGGAGCAAAATCCTGACTTCAAAAATTAGCAGATTCAGAAATATGTTAAATATAAGGGAATATTAGAATCTCTTTAACTTATAATTTGTAAAAATATAGCTATATTTCTTAGACCTACAAACTCAACAGAATATATAGCCAAATCTCTTTGAGGGTCAGCTGCAGACACAGGAGAAATAAAAGATCAATTTTAAGTTGAAGGGCAATCAGGAAGTCCACAGGCAAGTTCAATGGAGATTTAGAAGTAACCAGCAGTGCCAGCTACAGACAGATAGATCTGACAGAGATGAGTCATGGCAGAAATCTTAAGAGGCTGTGGTCATCTCAGACAGGGATCAAACTCGGTCATCATTACAAAGACGAATAGCATAACACAGGTTAATTTCCCTGGTGACTGCATTAGCTCATAAACTCTCCATCAGTTTCCCTGCCATTCCTTACAAGCACCTCTGACTTCCCATCACCCTCCCGCCACATTGCTTCCCCAGTGATGTTTCCAGGGGCACATCCAAGCACAAGCCACAGAATGAGCAAATTCAGAGAATTTAAAACAATAATAAACTGACTCTAAGCCAAAATGCTTTTTAATAATACATGTGAGTAAGTCTAAACAATGTCCATGATAAATTATTCCTTTGCCCCTAAAATATTTTCTCTGTCAAGTTCTAAACAACTGTGATTATTGCTATTTTAATATTATTTGCATGAACTTCCAGTTCTTTCAGTTTTAATTGTGTGCCCTTAATAAACATTTTTACATGAAAGTTAATTCAAAGAATTACAAAACATATAGTCAACACCCTAAATGTATTATCGCAAAGCAAGTTTTAATGTAAGTACTGTTCAAGGTCACTTTAAGAGCAGTTTATACTCATATCTCCTACCCTGATGATATTACACATTTCTGCTTTTATATACAGGCAGTCAGACTTTGGTTCACAGAACATTGTGGAAATATAAAAATGCCCATGGAAATGCAAACTATGCAAAAAATATCTTCATAATCAATAGGTAGAAACAAGATTATTCCATGACAAATATTTTAGTTGAAATACTAAAAATGCTTTTAAATGTCATTTCTAAATGAATAGGCAAGTAAAAGATGCAGAATTGATATTTACTTAATCAATTATAATTTAAAACATTGGAAACATTGTGAATTAAGGGTATTTTATTTCTTCATAAAAATATCAAGAATATTTTGAATTATGTTTGCCTCCTTTTGGTTCTGTAACTTATCTTAGGTGATGAGCATTTTTTCTATGCTATGATAAATTGTCAGACTCCTTTCAAAGTCTGTATCAGCTTCTAACATTTTATCCTTGGCATTTTAACCTTTGCAACACAGGCTTAAACAAGTATCATCAAATATCTCCAAGAGTTCCCTCAATGTGAAGTTTTTGCTGACTGTCACTTTGTCAGGGACATTTTTATTATACTTTTAATCACAACTATTTGCCTCATAAATACCAAGTTCACCTTTACTAAGTTCCTTCTGCTGCATATTTTAGAACCTCAAATGACAATGGTGTCAACATTCCCCTGGTCAACCCTTCTTCTGTAGTTCCATCCATGGTATATTCGAATTTCATTTCCAGTGTCATCACTTTTATTTCCTTGTTGCTTTCATCACTGTTGTCTAGTTTCCCATGTTGATTATCTATTTTTGAAGGTGCCTTGTAGATTATCACTGGGCAACAAGGAGATCATAAATACACACCTTACTAGCCAAGCACGAAAAACGGATGTAGAGGGATCAATCACTAATAGATTTATGAATCAATGTCATGACTTGTTACCAATCATGATATGAACCTGTTATTTATATAGTGATTTGTGACTTGAGAAGCTGGCTGCAAAGTTTTTTATTCATAGTTACAGTAATAAACTGAATTGGTAGGTGAAATTTTTACCTGTTGAAGGACTAGATTTCACTAAACTATGAAATTGCAATCTGTCTCCAGTGAATTGTGAAAGGCTAGATTCACAGCAAATACTAACAGGATAATGATTGTCAAAATGCATAAACAAAACTGGAGTTACTTTCATTTTGTCACACTACGTGGTCAGTTGGTATTTCTATTGTGTTTAATGTTACAGTGAAAAGAGTGTAAACTGTCAGCTGGTATTTTATAAATATAACATGTTCATAGACAAAACAATTTACTGAATTGTAAAATTTTTTAAAAATTGACATTTATTCTTATTTTTTGGTGTATTTCTTTAAAATAATATTTATTACATTATGAGAACAAAAATTGTCATAGAGGAGGTAGATGTTAAAAAATGATGCCCTGGTGGTGGGTAAAGCGACCGCCAGAAGTGCCGGCAGCTCCACTTCAGATCCAGCTCTCTGATGGTCCAGGAAAGCAGTAGAAAATGGCCTAAGTCATTGGGTCCCTGAACCCATGTGGGAGACTCGGAAGAAGCTCCTGGATCCTGGGTTCGGATCATCACAGCTCCGGTCATTGCGGCCAACTGGGGAGTGAACCAGTGGGTGGAAAACCTCTCTTTCTCTCTCCCTCCCTCCCTCCCTTCCTCCCTCTTCTCTCTCTGTGTAACTCTCACTTTCAAATAAATAAATAAATATTTTTTTAAATGATGCCCTATCATCAAATATAATAATCATGCAACCAGATTTTTCTTTTTCTTTTTTTTTTTTTAAAGATTATTTACTTATTTGAGAGGCAGAGAAAGGGAGAGACAGAGAGGTTCACTCCCCATGCAGCCGAAACGGCCAGAGCTGGGCCCATCTGAATTCAGGAGCCAGGAGCTTCTTCTGTGTCTCCCATACGGGAGCAGTGGCCCAAGCACTTGAGCCATCTTCCAGTGCTTTCCCAGGGTAGCCGCAGGGAGCCAGATGGGAAGAGAAGAATCCAGGACATGAATCAGCACCACAGGCAGAGGCTCACATTACTAGGCCACAGTGCAGGCCCAGCCAGAACCAAGTCATTTTAAATACTATAGCTTCAGGGCTGACACTATGGCATAGCAGTTAAAGCCACCGGCTGTAGTGCCAGCATCCCATGTGAGCAACGATTCAAGTCCTGACTGCTCCATTTCCAATCCACCGCTCTGCTATGGCCTAGGAAAGCAGTAGTAGATGGCCCATGTCCGTGGGCCCCTGAGCTAGTGTGGGAGACCTGGATGAAGCTCCCTGCTCTTGGCTTTGGATCAGCCCAGCTCAAGCCATAGTGGCCATTTGAGGAGTGACATAGTGGATGGAAGATTTTCTCTCTCTCTCTCTCTGCCTCTGCCTCTCTGTAATTCTGCCTTTCAAATAAATAAATAAATAAATTACAAAAAAAAAAATAACTATAGCTTCATAGTATGTTTTTTGAAATCAGCTGTTATGATGTGTCCAGCTTGGGTTTTCTTGCTCAAGATCACTTTGTCTATATGGGGTCTTTTGTGATTTCATATTTTTTTTTTTTTGACAGGCAGAGTAGATAGTGAGAGAGAGACAGAGAGAAAGGTCTTCCTTTTGCCGTTGGTTCACCCTCCAATGGCCGCTGTGGACGGCACATCTCGCTGATCCGAAGCCAGGAGCCAGGTGCTTCTCCTGGTCTCTCATGCGGGTGCAGGGCCCAAGCGCTTGGGCCATCCCCCACTGCCTTCCCGGGCCATAGCAGAGAGCTGGCCTGGAAGAGGGGCAACCGGGATAGAATCCGGCGCCCCAACCAGGACTAGAACCTGGTGTGCCAGCGCCGCACGGCGGAGGATTAGCCTGTTAAGCCACGGCGCCGGCCGATGATTTCATATGAATTTTAGAGTTTTTTTTTTTTTAACTAAAAAAATGACACTGGCATTTTGATAGGGATTGCAGTGAATCTAAATTGCTTTACGTAAAACAGACATTTTGATGATATCGACTCTTCCAATCCATTAGCAAGGAATATCTTTCCAATTCTTTGTGTCCTTGATGATTACTTTCATGAGCGTTTGATAATTTTCCTTGTTGAGATCTTTCACCTCTTTGACTAAATTTATTCTTTAATATTTGATTTTTGGGGCTATTTTAAGTGGGATTTCTTTTATTGTTAGTTCAGCATTAGCACACAAAAGACTATTTTTTGTATATTTATTTTGCAACCTGCAACTTTACTGAATTTTTTATCAAGTTTAACAGGTTTTGGTGGTCTTTAGAGTTTTCCCTATACACATCGTGTTATCTGCCAACATGGATAATTTGACGTCCTCTTTTCCAATGATTTTTTTTTTTTTAACTTTTATTTAATGAATATAAATTTCCAAAGTACAGCTTATGGGTTACAATGGCTTCCCCCCTCCCGTAAATTCCCTCCCACCCGCAACCCTCCCCTCTCCCGCTCCCTCTCCCCTTCCATTCATGTAAGGATTCATTTTCAATTCTCTTTGTATACAGAAGATCAGCTTAGTATATATTAGGTAAAGTTTTCAACATTTTGCCCATATAGCACTACAAAGTGAAAAAGACTACCATTGGATTACTAATTATAGCATCAAATAGCAATGTACAGCACATTAAAGAACCCACATGATTTTTTTATAGACAGTGACGGAGAGACAGAGAGAAAGGTCTTCCTTCCATTGGGCCACCCCTCAAATGACCGCTACAGCCGGCACTGCGCCAATCCAAAGCCAGGAGCCAGGTGCTTCTTCCTGGTCTCCCATGCAGGTTCAGGGGCCCAAGTGCTTGGGCCACCCTCCACTGCCCTCTCGGGCCACTACAGAGAGCTGGACAGGAAGAGAAGCAACTGGGACTAGAATTTGCACCCATATGAGATGCCAGTGCCTCAGGTAGAGGATTAACCAAGTGAGCCACGGCACCGGCCCCTCTTTTCCAATGTTGATTCTCTTTCTATCATTCTCCTCCCTAATTACTCTTGATAAAATTTCCAGGACTATATTGAATAAAAGTGGTAAAAGTGGACATCCTTGTCTTGTTCCAGATCTAAGGGGAAATCTTCCAGTTTTTCCACCATTCAATGTGATATTGCTGTTGGTTTTGGATATATAGCCTTTATAATTTTGAGAAATGTTCCTTCTGTACCTAATTTGTGGAGGGTTTTTATAAGGAAGGTGTGTTGAATCTTATCAAATGCTTTCTCAGCATCCTTTGAGATGACCATATGTTTTTGTTTTTCATTCTATCGATATGATTTATGAGACTTATTGATTTATGAATATTGAACCACCCTGGTATTTCTGGGATAAATCTCACATGACCGTGATACATGATCATTTTGATATGGTTTTGGATTTGATTTGCTAGTATTTTGTTGAGAATCTCTGCATCTATGTTCATCAAAGATATAATTCTCTAGTTTTCATTTCATGTCATGGGTTTGGTTTTGGTATCAAAGTAATTCTGGCCTCATAAAAAGAGTGGCAGAATTACATTCTGTATCATGTATATGAACAATAATTCTTAGCCAGTACTACCTATGAAAATTTTCAAAAACGCAGATTTCCAGGATTCAACATGTAGATATCAATGTAGTAGGTCTAGGCTAGGATGTGAGAAACTATCATTAAAGTCCTTAGGGGATTCACACAGGGTAATCCTCCAACCTAAAGGATTAATTCTGAACTCCTTAGCATGGTCAAATATTATCCTTAAGAACTGGTCCCTTTTTCTCTCTACAGACTCATGTGTTACTGATTTCCTCCCCATATTTTACAACTTACAAATACTTACTGCTGCTGAACTAGCCCTACGTCTTTGTTCTAACATCTGTAGACTGCTCATTTCCAACCCAATGCTGTCTCAGAATCAGTTCAAGGTGCATGACTTATTGGGCTCCTTTGTTCCTTTCTATACTCTTTAACAATGACATCATCACATTTTAATACAGAATAGTTCTTTGTTGAACCTTCTTGAAACATGACCATGTCTTTTTTCATCTATTTAGTTCTAGCATTTAGCCCATTAGCTGGTTCTTTCATAAGTGTATCTATTAATAACACAAAACCAGTGCAGGCTTAAACAAATAAAGGCTTTTAATCCCCATGTAAGAAGTCGTGAGGGATATGGCTGCTGATGAGAGTTCATCAGCTCAGCAATTTCAAAGCCGGCTTGTCTGTGACTGTCTTGGCTTTTCCTTCACCCCTGGGGCCTCATGTTTGCAAGGTAGTGATTGCAGCCCCACTTGTAACAGAAAGAAGTGCCGGCCACTCACATGCCCTTTCATCAGGAAAGCAACAATTTTCCAGAAACCTACTAACCCACCAAACTGCCACCGAGCCTCCATTTGCCAGAACTGTGTCATCTGGCCACCACTAGCTACAAGGGAAAGTCAAGGAAAGGATTAGCATGATTAATTTAGAAGAGGATCAGTATGATTGATCTAGAACAGAACTGGTATGAGTAACTCAGAACTTTAGCCCAGCCATGACCCTTGGCCTCATATGACACATGTTTGACATGAACAAGGTCAGTTTTCTTAGCAAAGAAAAAAAGGGAAATGGATATTCGACATATGGTACATTATCAGCATCTGCCACAGGAGGTACTGTATAAAATTTATAAATGAGAGGGCAAACAAATGCATGAAAGAATAAATATTAATCCTTGAGATAAAGGGTGGATAGGTTTCTTGTAATTGATTAGAGTGAGAGAAAAAAATAAAGAGAAAATACAAATGAAGAGTGATACAAATAACAAAATTCAATTCCTACAACTTTAGTTCAAAGACCAAAAAAAAAAAAAGGACTTAGTTTTTGTCTCTGTGTAGTTTCCCTTATTGACAGAGGCATCAGACAGCACCAAACTTACATCTCCCCACCAAGGGGAAGAAAACACCACAGGAGTAAGAAGATCTGACTGGCAGTGCCTACCAGGTGTCACTACACATCACTCAGTAAAGGAGCTTGGTAACAGCTGGCACACAGCAATCAGGTTGTCTTTCCTTAGCTGGTTAGGCTTGCTGTGCAGAACTAAGAGGCAAGATTACATCAACGCTTTCCAAACTTTTCCATCGGCACATCCCAAACTGCCACAAAATACTGAGTGGTGGGTATGTGGAGGAGGAGGGTGCTGATATATATTGCAACAGTCTTCCACAGAATTAAAATTTATTTGAATGAGACAAGCACTAACCCTAGCATTAAGTCACTGGTTAAGATACCTGCAACCTACAACAGAGTACTCAGGTTCAATTTCTGCCTCCCGTTCCTGATTCCAGTTTCTTGTTAATGGCAGACACTGGGAAGCAGAAGTGATGCCTCAAGTAACAGGGTTTCTGTCATCCATATGAGGAAACCAGGTTGAGTTGCTGGCTCCTGGTTTCAGCCAGGTCCAGCCCCAGTCATTGCAGGCATTTGCATAAGTGTTTCTAGTTAATAAAAATTTATTTGAAGCCTTAAACGCTTTTTATTTAGTTTGTGAAATATG